>NC_053028.1:209416424-209744084 GCF_003073215.2 Triticum urartu | reverse complement strand
TACATTTCAACGACACCTTCACCATCCTTCATTTTGAAGTTGACAAGTTGACTTTTAAGCACATCCAACTTGGATTCCTTGACGGAGTTGGTACCTTCATGCATGTCAATCAAAGTATCCCAAATTTCCTTTGCATTCTCAAGACGGTTGATTTTGTTGAATTCTTCGGGGCACAATCCGGTGAAGAGGATATCACAAGCTTGAGCATTGTATTGTAGCATCTTCAACTCATCCGCGGTAGCTTCACGATTTGTTCTTTCCCATCAAAGAATTCACCTTGCAAGCCAACACACACAATAGCCCAAACGGCGGGGTTATGTCCAAGAATATGCATTTTCATCTTATGCTTCCAACTAGCAAAATTAGTACCATCAAAGTAAGGACCTCTACGGTGATAATTTCCCTCGCTAGACGCCATACTCTCCTAGGTTGTGAAACCAAGGCTATGACCACCAAAAGCTATGGAAATCAAAGCAAATGGAGACCAAAGCTCTGATACCACTTGTAGGATCGAAAGTATGTATAGAGGGGGAGATTAGACTACTTGACCAAATAAAAATCTAGCCTTTTCCCAATTTTAGTTCTTGCCAGATTTTAGCTATCTTAGCACAAGTCAAGCAATCTCCACACAATTCAAGCAAGCATGCAAAAAATAGTATATGAGCAGCGGAAAGTAAAGCATGCAACTTGCAAGAATGTAAAGGGAAGGGTTTGGAGGATTCAAACGCAATTGGAGACACGGATGTTTTTGTCATGGTTTCGATAGGTGGTGCTATCGTACATCCATGTTGATGGAGACTTCAACCCACATAGGGTAACGGTTGCGCGAGTCCACGGAGGGCTCCACCCACGAAGGGTCCACGAAGAAGCAACCTTGTCTATTCCATAATGGTCGTCGCCCACGAAGGACTTGCCTCACTAGCGGTAGATCTTCATGAAGTAGGCGATCTCCTTGCCCTTACAAACTCCTTGGTTCGACTCCACAATCTTGTCGGAGGCTCCCAAGTGACACCTAGCCAATCTAGGAGACACCACTCTCCAAGAAGTAGCAAATGGTGTGTTGATGATGAACTCCTTGCTCTTGTGCTTGAAATGATAGTCTCCCCAACAGTCAACTCTCTCTCACAGGATTTGGATTCGGTGGAAAGAAGATTTGAGTGGAAAGTAACTTGGGGAAGGCTAGAGATCAAGATTCGTATGGTTGGAGTGGAATATCTTGACCTCAACACAAGTGTAGGTGGTTCTCTCTCAGAAAATGTGTATTGGAAGTGTAGGTATGTTCTGATGACTCTCTCCATGAATGAAGAGTGGGTGGAGGGGTATATATAGCCTCCACGGAGAATCTAACCGTTACACACAATTTGCCAAACTCGGTGGGACCGAATGGTTAAACTCGGTCGGACCGATTCAGCAAACCTAGTGACCGTTAGGATTTTCGATGGGACTGAGATGCAACTCGGTAGGACCGATATGGTTAGGGTTAGGGCATAACGTAATCTCCGTGTGACCGATTACACAAACTCGGTGGGACCGATTTTGGTAATAAGCGAACCAGAGAGTTGGTCAGGTAAACTCGGTGGGACCGATTCGCTCATCTCGGTGAGACCGAAATGTTACAAAAGGGAAACAGAGAGTTTACATTGCAATCTCGGTGGGACCGATCACTCATCTCGGTAAGACCGAAACGTTACGAAGGGAAACAAAGAGATTACAATCCCATCTCAGTGAGACCGAGATCCCTATCGGTGAAACCGATTTGCCTAGGGTTTGTGGCAGTGGCTATGACATTTGAAACTCGGTGGCGCCGGATAGAAAGAATCGGTGGGGCCGAGTTTGACTTTTGGTTTAGGTCATATGTGGATGTGGGAAGGTAGTTGAGGGTTTGGAGCATATCACTAAGCACTTTGAGCAAGCAAGCCATTAAGCAACACCTCATCCATCCTTGATAGTATTGGCTTTTCCTATAGACTCAATGTGATCTTGGATCACTAAAATATAAAATGTAGAGTCTTGATCTTGAAGCTTGAGCCAAACTTTTTGTCCTTAGAATTTTGAGGGATCCACTTTTCTCATCCATGCCATGCCATTCATTGAGCTTTTCCTGAAATATTAATCTTGGAATAATGTTAGCACAATGAGCTATATGTTGTTAGGAATTACCAAAACCACCCAAGGATAGTTGCACTTTCAATGGTCAACAAACAACAGGAATCGGCAGAAGTACGTGGAGAGGATGACATTAGGGCCCACCATGTCAGCGTATGGAAAAATAAAATGCTTCCTCCTAGTGTTTTCCTGACATCTGGGACCCACGACATTGTGAGTATATAGTCAATAGACAAGAGAACAACACAAGATCGGCTGACACCTAGGACGTAGCAGCTCTAGCAGTATTTTTTTGTTATTGTTGAGACGGAGCAGGGTTTGAACTGGGTTGTGGCCCATCTAGCCCAGGTTTATATTTTATGTTCACCATGTGACCAGCCAGCTATTTTTTCTTTGTGAAAATGAGCCCAGTTTATTTTTTTCTGAAGAATACCCAATCCAGGCCTACTTATTTTTCTACGCCTGATGGGCTGCAACTCTTTCAACACGCCTGCAAATCTTGAAAGTACTATGAAATGGGTTGTAAATATAAAAACTGATGACAAATTGGCAATTACTTTATAATTTCTGATTTTTTCACATTTCAGATTCCTATTTCACTGGGCATTAACCTAATTTAAATATATCTTCAAAGTACTTTAAATCTGGCTTGACATTTCAGTATTAAAAATAGTTTGGAACCCACAGAAATATGGGAAATTGGCCCTGGCCAACCAAAAAAAATGGACTGCAATAAATTGCATAAGAAGTCACAATGAGCTATATATAAATTATTAAAAAAAGAGGGAATGGTCTGACTTATGGGCCTATTAAGTTGACGCGTATGCAAGATTTTTTTAGTTATTATATACATCAACAAACGATTCTAGCAAACGTAACCGTTGGATGTCAATCCAACGGCCGTCATGTTTCTTCAATCTCTGATCTTCTTGCTCCAGCCGCCAAATGCAGCGCCGGCAGGACCGCCTGCTCCCGCCTCCCATGCAGGCCTCACCGCCCCCTACTACTCCCACCGCTGGCCAGGGCATCCCTCTACTCACCCACACCCCCTGTTATTCTGCGGCGACTTCAGCCTCACACCGCAGCCGAACCAGTGAACCCTCGTACTCCTCTCCGCGTGGGCATCCACTACTGCGTCTTCCCCGGCTCTGCGTCATCCCCTTCCTAGGCCTCACCGTCGTCCATCGGCCTGGTGCTCTCGTCATGGCGTGGTCAACGTGGTCAAGGAATGACTTCCATCGGAAGAGTACTGTCGTGGAGAGGCTCACAGCTGGGTCCACGGCAGCCGCAAGGAAGTGCCTCCTTATTACACGGAAAATAATTATTCCTCCACCTGACAGTAGGCACCCACCGGACGGGCCACCGTATTTGGCAAAAAAAATATTTCCCCTGACTACTGGGACCCACCGGACAGGCCACCGTATTTCGCAAAAAAAAATGTTCCCCCCGCTGTCAGCTCGGACCCATCGGAAGTGCTTCCTTATTACGCACAAAAAATGAATACTCCCCTTGCTAGTTGGGACCCACCTTTGTGGGAGGCTGACTTGTGGGCCTACTAAGTTGACGGAGACGGAGTGCTTTGTCAACTTAGTCAATATGAACGATTCTAGCTCCAGTGATAGTACGATGTCAATCCAACGGCCGTAGTGCTTCTTCAACCACTGGTCTTCTTGCTCCAGCCGCCCAAACCAGCGCCGGTCGTGCCTCGTGCTCCTCCCTCCCGTGGCCGGCTGCGATGCGGCGGAGGCCTCACCACCGCTGGCCAGGCCATCCCTCTACTCACCCACACCCCCTGTTATTCTACGGCGACGACAGCCTCATGCCGCAGCGAACCAGTGAACCCTCGTACTCCTCTACGCGTGGGCATCCACCGCCGCGTCTTCCCCGGCTCCGCGTTGTCCCCTTCCTAGGCCCCGCCGTAGTCCACCGCCCTGGTGCTCTCGGCGCAGCGTGGTCAACATGGTCAAGGAACGGCTTCCATCGGACGTGGACTGTACGTGGAGAGGCTAACACCTGGGTCCACGGCCGCAGCAAGGAAGTGCCTCCTTATTACGCGCAAAATAAATATTCCTCTACCTGACAGCGGGGACCGACCAGACGGGCCACCGTATTTCGCGAAAAAAGGTTTCTCCCTGACTGTTGGGACCCACCAGCTACATGTTCACACGCAAAGAAGTGTGTCTGGGCAAAAAAAATATTTGCCCCCCTGACTGCTGAGACCCACCAGCTACATCTTCGCACGCAAGGAAGTGCCTGACAGTTGGGACCCACCTGGTCGAAGCGTACGTAGCATTGTCATTCTGGTCGCGAACATGTACGTACATACTGGTCGATGTAGAGGCGCGCACGTGTCATAGCAGAGGCGTGCACGTAGCATGTACACGTACGTACAATGGCCAGGGTGCAAGAAAGTAAATACGGCCACGTGCGTACATATGGGCAGGGTCTTGAACGCCTACTCGCACGTACGTACGGCCAGGGCTCGTGTACATGGCTGGGTTGAAACGGAGAAACAGCGTCATCGTCGTGTTCATGGGGAGCCAACCGGCTGGGTCGGAATGGAATGTGTCGTCGTGTTCATCAGGAGGGCTTGGACGGAACAACCGATGGAAACGAGGCCTGGCGTACCGCAGAACGGAGGAAACAGCCTTGTGTTCGACCGGCCATGTTTGTAATAGGATCTTGTTCATCGGGAGGGGTTTGGCGTACCGCAAAATGGAGGAAACGGACCTCCTACGGTCGAAACGGGGGTCATGTTGATCGGGAGGGGTGTGGCGTACCGCAAAACGGAGGAAACGTACTTGTGTTGGAGCGCTACGGTCGAAACGGGGGTCCTGTTCATCGGGAGGGGTGTGGCGTACCAAAAAATGGGGCTCCATGGGATACTGTTCATCTCCACCATCGACCCCCTCCAGCCTCCACGGACTACTGTTCATCCACCGTCGACCTCCTCCAGCCTCCACCTGCACTGTTCATCCACGGGCTCCTGTTCATCCAGCCTCCGCCACGCGCTACTCCATCGGCTACTATTCAACCAGACCTCTCCACGGGCTCCTGTTCAACCACCCCTCCATGGGCTACTGTTCATCCTGCCCTCCACCGTCTACTATTCATCCTGCCCTCCACGGGGTGGTCCTGTTCATCCTGCCCTCCACGGGGTCCTGTTCATCCAGCCCCAACCGGCTCGATCGTTTAGGGTACTGTTCATCCAGAGGCAACACCACGGGGTCCTGTTCATCCACCCCCACCAGGAACTGTTCACCACCCTCCCCCCCCCCGCGCGCAATGCTCACTGTTCATCCAGAGGCAGCATCGATCGGCTTCAGTTAGCAGCAGTAGCGAAGGAATCGCTCGATCGGGTTCAGTTAACAGCCATCGATCGCTCGGGTTCAGTAACGCATAACCTGCAGTGCAATCGCTCGTGTTCAGTTAGAGCCCAACACCTCGCTCGGGTTTAGTTAGAGCAAAACGCCTCACACACACGCATGTACATATGAGAGAAACGCGCATCCCTCGGCCCCAGACCACCCAACGTAATCGAGGACTCCCCGATATTTTCCACGCCCTCGCTACTACCATGGTTTTTTCCGTCATGGACGGCCCAAAGAATGTCATGCAGTTGCATCCCCAGCCCGCCCAGGACGAAAAGCCCATTTTCTGTCATGATTTTTTTTCATAGAAGTAGGACCCCACCACATCTATGATGATACTGTGTTTTGTCATAATTATTGTCATAGAAGTGTCATCAGTATGACAGAATTTTTTTTCATTCAGCCCAAAATGTCAGGAATGTGTCTTTATTTTGTAGTGCATGTCAGTGACCCAACGCAGGCAGCACACAGCAGAGGAACCTTTGGTGGGCCAGGGCGGTCAGAAGCGGGCATTTCATAAACCGATGATTGTTCATTGAGTGTGATGTCATCCTTTTCATGTAGATAAGCCTACTATGTTGATAGCCCGTTCAATACGTTGTGATTCATAAAGACCGCTGCAAACATCAATGTTCTGCTTATCATAGAGAAGATAGATTAATACTCGTAACAATCCATGTCCTTAACAAAGGGTGCATGCACGTATAGGTTGAGCGTGTGTCTTGCGTCGTGTGCTGTGTGCATGCAAGCGTGCAAGGCTACGTTTCAGTGTTACATGCATGTGTGCGTACGTGCGTGTGTTTGTGAGTGCATGTGTACGTGTCAGTGTTGCACGCCTGCATGCGTGTGTGTGTTCGTTATGTGTACGTGTCCGTGTTGCACGCCTGCATGCGTGCCTGTCTTCCGTGCGTGCATGTGTACGTGCGGGGTGAGGCTACACGTCAGTCGACTGACTTTTTCATCTCTGGTCATTAGATTTTCCAGCCGTTGGATACAAAATCAAGGTGTCGGTGTCAAAACCGGCGGACCTCGGGTAGGGCGTCCCGAACTATGTGTCTAAGGTTGATGGCAACAGGAGACAGGGGAGACGATGTTTACCCAGGTTCGGGCCCTCTCTATGGAGGTAATACCCTACTTCCTGCTTGATTGATATTGATGAATATGAGTATTATAAGCGTTGATCCACCACGAGATCGTAATGCCTAAACCATAGAAGTCTAGCCTGCATGAGTATGGTATTGAACATATCCTTTCCGGACTACACCCTCCGGTTTATATAGACACCGGGGGGATCTAGGGTTACATAGAGTCGGTTACATAAGATGGAATCTTCATAATTGTTTGCCAAGCTTGCCTTCCACGCCAAGGAGAGTCCGATCCGGACACGGGTACAGTCTTCGGTCTTCATACCCTCACAGCCCATCAGTCCGGCTCATAGATAATAGGTCGGACGCCCGAGGACCCCTTAGTCCAGGACTCCCTCAGTAGCCCCTGAATCTGGCTTCAATGACAAGGTATCTGGCGCGCAGTGCTATCTTCGGCATTGCAAGGCGGGTTCCTCCTTCCGAACTCCCGAATAGTCTCCAAAAGAATTGATTATGTCCGGACATGTAACACACACTGCACACAACCGCAGAGAGAATATAATACCACACGAGTCCAATCTGCTGACAACTTCAGTAATGTGACGTCACGCCTGTCCGGTCATAATTTCGAACCGTTTTTCGCCCCACGTTTCGAGACGCGGTTGTCATTGGCATGTCTTGTCAAAGCAGAGATCGTGTCCCCTTATTACGGGATTCCCATCAATACGAGCGTGGGTAACCCAACCGTGCCATTTACACAGCCCTTGGGAGCAGGCGAATTTTAAGGCTAATGGGGGGTGTTCGATATTCACCACCCTTATAAGGAGATAGGATTCCCCTTCCTTCTCCCATGCTTTCTTCCTGCCTCTCCGCTCTTGAGCTCCAATGCCCAAGTTCCCATTTCCCTGTCTCGATAATGCACTCAACCATGTCCGGATCCGGAGGTCAAGGCAAATGGATGGCCTCCTCTGTTAAGGTGGAGGACATCGCCGAGCTTCAGGCGGCTGGGTACCTGGCGAAGGAAATCGCCCACCGTCTTCCAGCCCGGGGACAAATCATCCCCACACCTAAGCCCAACGAGAGGGTAGTGTTCATCCCTCATTTCCTTCGCAGGCTAGGGTTTCCACTCCACCGCTTCGTCTGCAGGATAATGTTCTACTACGGTATAGACTTCCACGATCTATCCCCAAACTCCTTCCTCAATATCTCGGCGTTCATCGTCGTGTGCGAGGCCTTCCTCCGCATCCACCCCCGCTTCGGGCTGTGGCTCAAAACCTTCAATGTGAAGCCCAAGGTGGTGCACGGACAGCACGCAGAGTGCGGGGGCGCCATGGTGAGCAAGCTCACCAATGTCTCTTGGCCAAAAGGCACATTCATGGAATCTGTCAAGGAATGGCAGAAGCTATGGTTCTACATCACCGAACCCCGCGATGCCACCTAGGCCGCGGCTGCCGAATTCAACTCCGGTGCCCCCGTGCGGCTCACCTCCTAGGTCGAGAAGAGCCCAAACTGGTGTTCGTCGGACGAGCTGATTGCGCTGCAAACACGTATCCAAAGTATGATCGATAGGGACATCAAGCTTGTTGACATAATCCAAGTGATGTTGGTGCGCCGAATCCTTCCTTGCCAGAACCGAAGCCGTCCTCTATGGGATTTCAACCCGAAGAAACACCATACCCTCGTGAGGCTTTTCGAAACGACTCATGAAGATGCCTCGAAGTTGCTTTTCAAGGGTAACGAGATACCGCCGGCCACTGACTCAGACCGGGGTCACGACATAAATCACCTCCCCAATGAGGTATGTTGTTTTCAACACCTCCCTTACTTGCTTGTTTCAAGGATGATATCTAAGGTTTCATTACCATTGCTTATTCAGTACTGGTTGAAGAAGGCGAAGCAGATCCGGTGTCCGGCTCCCTTGCCCGAGGAGCCAGTCATCCCGCACTTAGCAAAGATGCTGGAGCCGGCACCTTATAAGGCACCAAATAAGAAGGCCACAGGAAAGGCCAAGGGGGCCCGGAGCGGCCCCCGCCGCAAGGGTACCTCGGACGCGACGTCTGAAGACAAGGCCCATTCCCCCGCCGCTGAAGATGACGTGGATGAGGAGGAGGAGGCGAGCGACTCTCCCCCTGATGGGGGGAGGAAGAAGAGGGAGGCCTCCGCAACTCTGGAGGCGGAGGCGCCCAAAAGGGGGAAGGGCTCCCTCGTGGATAACTCCGCATGGGACGTTGATGACAATCCGAAGAGACGCCCCCGCACTAAGCCTCGGTACGCATCATAAGTACTAATACCTTATTCGCCCATGAAGTTCCCCTCCTCATTGTATTGAGATGATTGATTATGTTATGTAGTCCGACCCACAATAGCCCTCTGCAATCCTCGTCAGGAGGCTCGCTAGATTCCAAGGCGATGGCCAGCGACTCCCCGCTAGCCCCACACTCCCCCAAGACCAGGGATGATGCGGAGGTGCTGTCCCAAAGGACTGTTCCCGGCGGGGGAGAGGCTCAGGAGGCGCCCGAAGGAGAAACCCCCGTCGCCGGACACCAAGGGGAATCAATCCCCCCGGAGACTGGCGGGGAGGGCCGTACACAATTCGGCCCTCAACCGGACTACATTATGGAGACCGAGGCGGCTCCGGAATCCAGCACGCACCCTCCTTCGAAAGAAGGGGGATGCCTGTTCCGCCGGTGGCCCTTTTCCAACCAGGGGCACTGGATAATCTGATGGAAGCGCTGCGAGGCGCTTCCATTATGGATGAGCACCGTGTCCTTATGGGCACGGTGATTGAAAGGGTTCAGTCCGCCAAGAGCGGACTGACCGAGGCCTGTGGCAACCTGCTGACAGATTTTGAGGTAAGTGACGCCAAAAGGAGAGAATCCCAATGTAGACAGCAGCCCTTGAGACACTGTCCGGTGTTCGGAAAGAAAAAACCGGACAGAGGATCAATCTCCTATGATAGGAAACTAACTAATTTTTTCTTAAATACATGTGTCGTTGCTGGCCGCGGCCTCGCATGCTGCCGAAGTCTCCGGACTGAAGCAGAAACTGGCGGAGGCCGAGGGAGAGCTGAGCCAAGTGAAGAGGCGGCTCCAGGAGAAAAAAGGTAGGAAATGATACGTCTCCGTCGTATATATAATTTTTGATTGTTCCATGCCAATATTATTCAACTTTCATATACTTTTGGCAACATTTTATACTATTTTTGGGACTAACATATTGATCCAGTGCCCAGTGCCAGTTCCTGTTTATTGCATGTTTTTGGTTTCGCAGAACATCCATATCAAACGGAATCCAAACGGGATAAAAACGTACAGAGCTTATTTTTGGAATATTTGGAAAATTCCGGAACAAAATCAACGCGAGACAGTGCCCGAGGTGGCCACGAGGCAGGGGGCGCGCCTGCCCCCTGGGCGCGCCCCTGACCCTCGTGGGCCACCCGTAAGGCGGTTGATGCCCTTGTTCAGCCGCAAGAAAGCTAATTTTTTAAGAAAAAAATCACGGCGAAGGTTTCGATCCAATCGGAGTTACGGATCTCCATATATATACGAAACGGTGAAAGGGCAGCAGAATAGAACGCAGAAATAGAGAGAGACAAAGAGACAGGTCCAATCTCGGAGGGGCTCTCGCCCCTCCCACGCCATGGAGGCCATGGACCAGAGGGGAAACCCTTCTCCCATCTAGGGAGGAGGTCAAGGAAGAAGAAGAAGGAGGGGGACTCTCTCCCCCTCGCTTCCGGTGGCACCGGAGTGCCACCGGGGGCCATCATCATCACCACAATCTTCACCAACAACTTCACCGCCATCATCACCAACTCTCCCCCCTCTATGTAGAGGTGTAACCTCTCTCTTACCCGTTGTAATGTCTACTTAAACATGGTGCTCAATGCTATATATTATTTCCCAATGATGTATGGCTATCCTATGATGTTTGAGTAGATCCGTTTTGTCCTATGGGCTATTTGATGATCAAGATTGGTTTGAGTTGCATGTTTTATTTTTGGTGTTGTCCTATGGTGCTCTCCATGTCGGGCAAGCGTGAGGGATCCCCGCTGTTGGGTGTTGCAATACGTTCATGATTCGCTTATAGTGGGTTGCGTGAGTGACTGAAACACAAACTCGAGTAAGTAGGTTGTTTATGTATGGGATAAAGAGGACTTGATACTTTAATGCTATGGTTGGGTTTTACCTTAATGATCTTTAGTAGTTGCGGATGCTTGCTAGAGTTCCAATCATAAGTGCATATGATCCAAGTAGAGGAAGTATGTTAGCTTATGCCTCTCCCTCAAATAAAATTGCAATAATGATTACCGTTCTAGTTATCGATTGCCTAGGGACAAACAACTTTCTCGTAACAAAACACTCTTTACTAAAACTGATTTAGTTGTGTCCTTATCTAAACAGCCCCTAGCTTTTATTTACGCGCTGTTTATTACCTTGCAAACGTATCCAACAACACCTACAAAGTACTTCTAGTTTCATACTTGTTCTAGGTAAAGCGAACGTCAAGCGTGCGTAGAGTTGTATCCATGGTCGATAGAAGTTGAGGGAATATTTGTTCTGCCTTTAGCTCCTCGTTGGGTTCGACACTCTTACTTATCAAAAACTATTGCGATCCCCTATACTTGTGGGTTATCAAGACCATTTTCTGGCGCCGTTGCCGGGGAGTGTGGGGTGAATATTCTCGTGTGTGCTTGTTTGGTTTATCACTAAGTAATTTTTATTTGTTGTTCT
This sequence comes from Triticum urartu, assembly GCF_003073215.2. Lineage (NCBI taxonomy): Eukaryota > Viridiplantae > Streptophyta > Magnoliopsida > Poales > Poaceae > Triticum > Triticum urartu. The sequence continues at coordinate 209,732,792 of NC_053028.1, read as the reverse complement.
TAGTTGTTTTCTATCTTTAGTTAGGGGTAGGAAACGCAAAATACCAAAAAAAATTAGTTGTACCTACTGAACCAATGGTTGAAGAACCACTCAAAATCTATCACACTCCTAAAGCTTATTACTTGGATCATCTTCCATCCCTATGTGCTCGTGCTGAAACCCCAACTAGCTTAGCTGAGGACAAATCTTTAGATGAGCATGCTTGTTATGTGCGACACCGAATATCTGAAAAAGGGAAAATTCTATTGGGTCAAATTCATCGTTTGCAATGCTATGCTTGGAATTTATGTGAAATATATGATTTTACTTGTTGTTCTGAAAACCCTAAGAAACACATTCCCTATCAATGAGAGTTTAGTGATAATTGAATCATATCTTCCTATGCTAAAGGTGTTTATAATTACTATGATGTACAAATTGATGAATTTGTTGCTTTTAAGGGTGCTTACAAAATTGCTTCTTTGATTGAAAAGTATGGTGCTACTCTTTACAACTCTGAAAATTTTTCCATACTTAAATATTGCTATGATAATTATGCTTCTAATGCCAATGTTGAACCATATATTGAGGACTACTCCGCTGTCCAAGAAGAGACTAATATTTTGCAGGAGTCTATGGAAGAAGAAATTGATGAAACTATGGGCTCATTGGATGAAAAAGATGAGGAGGAGAGCGAAGAGCAAAAGGAGGAAGATCGGATTGATCACCCGTGCCCACCTTCTAATGAGAGTAACTCTTCAACTCATACATTGTTTAATTTCCCTTCATGCTTGCCGAAGGATGATTGCTATGATGACTATTCTGATCTTGTTGATTCTCTTGAAATATCCCTTTTTGATGATGCTTTCTATGCTTGTGGCCAAGATGCCAATATGAATTATGCTTATGGAGATGAACTTGCTATAGTTCCTTATGTTAAACATGAAATTGTTGGTATTGCACCCACGCATGATAGTCCCATTATCTTTTTGAATTCTCCCAACTACACTATATCAGAGAAGTTTGCCCTTATTAAGGACTATATTGATGGGTTGCCTTTTACCGTTACACATGATGATTTTGATGAATATAATATGCATGTGCTTGCTGCTCCTACTTGCAATTATTATGAGAGAGGAACTATATCTCCACCTCTCTATGTTTCCAATACGATAAAATTGCAAGAAACTGTTTATACTATGCATTGACCTTTACTGTGTGTGCATGAATTGTTCTTTTATGACATGCCGATGCATAGGAAGAGAGTTAGACTTCATTGTTGCATGATATATGTTACTTTGTGCTCACTACTAAATTACAAATCATTGTTAATTAAAATTGGCTTTGATATACCTTGGGATCCAGGTGGATTCACTACTTGAGCACTATATGCCTAGCTTAATGGCTTTAAAGAAAGCGCTGCCAGGGAGACAACCCGGAAGTTTTAGAGAGTCATTTATTTCTGTTAAGTGCTTTCATATAGTTTAAAAACAACAAAAATAAAGAGGGGAACCCAAAACTTTTTCAAAAAGGAAAGTGAAAGTGAGAAAGACAAGCATTGTTGAAGTGGGAGAGCTCCTTGAACTTAGTTCATGCTCACGGAAACTTTGTGAATCTTGATTACAGAAACTTTTCAACAAAAGTAATTATCCCCATGTACAATTCCGTTGTATTATAAAAATATTGTGCCAAGGTTTGCCTTTAGGATGTTTACATTTGCTTGATGGTTTGTACGGTGCAGGACAGAAACTTTGGCTGTAGTGCGCGATTTTACATTTTTAGTTGGAACGTCAAACAGTTCTGATTATTTTTGCACTGTCTTCCTATACAAATTTTTTATTTTTTGCTAATTTTGGTAGAATTTTTCAAGTATCATAAGTATGGTGAATGTTCAGATTGTTCCAGACTCTTCTGTTTTAGAGAGATTCTGTTTTTGATGCATAGTTTGCTTGTTTTGATGAAACTATCGATTAATATCATTGGATTAAGCCATGAAAAAGTTGTATTACAGTAGCTATAATGCAAAAACAAAATATGAATTGGTTTGCAACAGTACTTAGAGTAGTGATTTGCTTTATTATACTAATGGATCTTACCGAGTTTTCTGTTTTAAGTTTTGTGTGGATGAAGTGTTCGATGATTGAGAAGGTCTCGATGTGAGAAGAAGGAAGAGAGGCAAGAGCTCAATCTTTGGGATTCCCGAGGCATCCCAAGTAAATATTCAAGGAGACTCAAGTGTCTAAGCTTGGGGATGCCCCGGAAGGCATCGCCTCTTTCTTCAACAAGTATCTGTATGTTTTCGGATTCGTTTCGTTCATGCGATATGTGTAAATTTTGGAGCGTCTTTTGCATTTAGTTTTCATTTTTCTTTTATGCACCATGCTGGTATGAGGCAGTCCTTGGTTGCTTTATATAATGCTCTTTGCACTTCACTTATATCTTTTGAGTATGGCTTTATAGAATGCTTCATGTGCTTCACTTATATCATTTGAAGTTTGGATTGCCTGTTTCTCTTTACATAGACAACCGCCATTTGTAGAATGCTCTTTTGCTTCACTTATATTTTTTAGAGCGTGGGCATATCTTTTGTGAAAGAATTAAACTCTCTTGCTTCACTTCTATCTATTTAGAGAGATGACAGGAATTGGTCATTCACATGGTTAGTCATAAAATCCTACATAAAACTTGTAGATCACTGAATATGATATGTTTGATTCCTTGCAATAGTTTTGCGATATAAAGATGGTGGTATTAGGGTCATTCTAGTGGGTAGCTGTGGATTGTAGAAATACTTGTGTTGAGGTTTTATTCCCGTAGCATGCACGTATGGTGAACCGTTATATAACGAAGTCGGAGCATGAGGTATTTATTGATTGTCTTCCTTATGAGTAGCGGTCGGGGACGAGCGATGGTCTTTTCCTACCAATCTATCCCCCTAGGGGCATGTGTAGTACTCCCTCCGTTTCTTTTTACTCCGCATATAAGATTTGATCAAAGTCAAACTACACAAAGTTTGACCACATTTATATAAAAGAATATGAGCATCTACAATACTAAAACTATATAGTATGCACATGCGTTTCATGGTGCATCTGATAATATTGATTTCATATTGTGATTGTTTATATTTTTTAATATAAAATTAGTCAAACTCTACAAAGCTTGACTTTGACCAAACCTTATATGCGGACTAAAAAGAAACGGATGGAGTAGTACTTTGCTTCGAGGGCTAATAAACTTTTGCAATAAGTATGTGAGTTCTTTATGACTAATGTTGAGTCCATGGATTATACGCACTCTCAACCTTCCACCATTGCTAGCCTCTCTAGTACCGCGCAACTTTTGCCGGAACCATAAACCTACCATATACCTTCCTCAAAACAGCCACCATACCTACCTATCATGGCATTTCCATAGCCATTCCGAGATATATTGCCATGCAACTTCCATCATCATCATATACATGACTTAAGCATTCATTGTCATATTGCTTTGCATGATCATAAGATAACTAGCATGATATTTTCATGGCTTGTCCGTTTTTTATGTCATTGCTACGCTAGATCATTGCACATCCCGGTACACCGCCGGAGGCATTCATATAGAGTCATATCTTTGTTCTAGTATCGAGTTGTAATATAGAGTTGTAAGTAAATAAAAGTGTGATGATCATAATTATTAGAGCATTGCCCCATCAAAAAAAAGAGCCCAAAGAAGCTTAAATAAAAAAGGGGGCCAAACAAGCCCACACAAAAAAATAAAAAAAATAAAAGAAAAGGGGGCAATGCATATAGAGAGTCTCTTGAGTTATCACTTTCATATACTAGTGGGAATTTTCATTATAAAACTTGGCTTGTATATTCCAATGATGGGCTTCCTCAAATGCCCTAGGTCTTCATGAGCAAGCAAGTTGGATGCACACCTACTTAGTTTCAGTTTGAGCTTTCATATACTTATAGCTATAGTGCATCCGTTGCATGGCAATCCCTACTCACTCACATTGATATCTATTGATGGGCATCTCCATAGCCCATTGATACGCCTAGTTGATGTGAGACTATCTTCTTCTTTTTTTCTTCTCCACAACCACCATTCTATTCCACATATAGTGCTATATCCATGGCTCACACTCATGTATTGCGTGAGGGTTGAAAATGCTGAAGGGCGTTAAAAAGTATGAACCAATTGCTCGGCTTGTCATCGGGGTTGTGCATGATGTGAATATTTTGTGTGGTGAAGATAGAGCATAGCCATACTATATGATTTTGTAGGGATAACTTTCTTTTGCCTTGTTATTTTGAAAAGACATGATTGCTTTATTAGTGGGCTTGAAGTATTATTGTTTTTATGTCAAATGATAGACTATTGCTTTGAATCACTCGTGTCTTAATATTCATGCCATGATTAGATATGTGATCAACATTATGCTAGGTAGCATTCCACATCAAAAAATTATCTTTTTTATCGATTACCTACTCGAGGACGAGCATGAATTAGCTTGGGGATGTTGATACGTCTCCGTCGTATCTATAATTTTTGATTGTTCCATGCCAATATTATTTAACTTTCATATACTTTTGGCGACTTTTTATATATTTTTGGGACTAACATATTGATCCAGTGTCCAGTGCCAGTTCCTGTTTATTGCATGTTTTTGGTTTCGCAGAATATCCATATCAAACGGAATCCAAACGGGATAAAAATGGACAAAGCTTATTTTTTGGAATATTTGGAAAATTCCGGAAGAAAACCAACACGAGACGGTGCCCGAGGTGGCCACGAGGCAGGGGCGTGCCCCTGACCCTCATGGGCCACCCGTAAGGTGGTTTATGCCCTTCTTCGGCCGCAAGAAAGCTAATTTTTGAAGAAAAAAAATCATAGCGAAGGTTTCGTTCCAATCGGATTTACGGATCTCCATATATATACGAAATGGTGAAAGGGCAGCAGAATAGAACGCAGAAACAGAGAGAGACAGAGAGACAGATCCAATCTCGGAGGGGCACTCGCCCCTCCCACGCCATGGAGGCCATGGAACAGAGGGGAAACCCTTCTCCCATCTAGGGACGAGGTCAAGGAAGAAGAAGAAGGAGGGGGGCTCTCTCCCCCTCGCTTCCGGTGGCACCGGAGTGCCACCGAGGGCCATCATCATCACCACAATCTTCACCAACAACTTCACCGCCATCATCACCAACTCTTCCCCCCTCTATGCAGCGGTGTAACCTCTCTCTTACCCGCTGCAATCCCTACTTAAACATGGTGCTCAACGCTATATATTATTTCCCAATGATGTATGGCTATCCTATGGTGTTTGAGTAGATCCTTTGTCCTATCGGCTATTTGATGATCAAGATTGGTTTGAGTTGCATGTTTTATTATTGGTGTTGTCCTATGGTGCTCTCTATGTCGCGCAAGCGTGAGGGATCCCCGCTGTAGGGTGTAGCAATACGTTCATGATTCGCTTATACTGGGTGGCATGAGTGACTGAAACACAAACCCGAGTAAGTAGGTTGTTTACGTATGGGATAAAGAGGACTTGATACTTTAATGCTATGGTTGGGTTTTACCTTATTGATCCTTAGTAGTTACATATGCTTGCTAGAGTTCGAATCATAAGTGCATTGATCGAAGTAGAGAAATTATGTTAGCTTATGCCTCTCCCTCAAATAAAATTGCAATAATGATTATCGGTCTAGTTATTGATTGCCTAGGGACAAATAACTTTCTCGTAACAAAACACTGTTTACTAAAACTAATTTAGTTGTGTCTTTATCTAAACAGCCCCTAGCTTTTATTTACGTGCTCTTTATTACCTTGCAAACCTATCCAACAACACCTACAAAGTACTTCTAGTTTCATACTTGTTCTAGGTAAAGCGAACGTCAAGCGTGCGTAGAGTTGTATCGGTGGTCGATAGAACTTGAGGGAATATTTGTTCTGCCTTTAGCTCCTCGTTGGGTTCGACACTCTTACTTATCGAAAACTATTGCGATCCCCTATACTTGTGGGTTATCAGGCAATAACCTATTATATATTCGAAAAGAAGAAAATGATATGTGATGACCAAAATGCCATGACTGGTACAGAACTGACGATCGAGGTCGAGGACCTGAGGAAGGCCCTGGCCAAAGCCGAGGGGAAGGTTGTCCAACAGCAAGCCGCCCGTAAGAAGCTCAAGGCCCGGGTCGGCGAGGTCCAGTAGGAGCTCCAGGACGTGGTGAAGAAGTGTGAAGCTTTGGAGCGCGAGGCGTCGGCTCGAGAGGCCGAACTTACCAAGGCTTGTCAGAGCATAGAGGCTGCACGGAATGAGGCCCGGGACGCTCTCGAGGAGATCCAGGGGGCGAAGAAGATCGCAGCAGGTAAGGCGTTTAACATGCAAAGCAATTATGTGGAGAGTACCTTTTACTAACCCGGATTTGAAGTTGCCCAGGGGCTTTTGGTGCATCTGTCGCGCAGTGTGTCCGATGTTGCGGGTTTCTTCCGAGCCAGGGAAGGGGATTCTCCGGAGAAGCTGTTCTGGTTGCAGTATGCTATGCCAGAGCATCCGGTGGCCTTTGCCGATCAACTAAAACAGTTGGTTGAGCTGCACAGGATGGCCGAACTGGCCATGAAGGATTTAATAATCCGACTATTGCCAGCCGAAGCTATACCTAGCAGTTATTTTGGCCTCATGAAGCAGGTTGTGGAGGCTTGTCCGCGGCTAGACATCGTCAAGTGATCAGTCTGCATCGAGGGTGCCCGCATGGCCTTCGCTCATTGCAAGATGTGGTGGGCGAAGATGGACGCCGTCGAGGTGGCCCGGGGGCCGCCGGAGGGCAAGGAGCACCGCACACCCAAGCGATATTTTGCGGATGTCCTGGAGGGATCTCAACTTGTAGCAACGCAGTGCGGGAAGGACGTTATCCTCGAATGAATACATTCATATTTTTCCTTGTATGATGAAAACAAATCTGCTTTGTAATATAATTTTTATTATGTTTTGATAGTATCCTCCTGTGCGGCTGTGTTGTATCAAATCTGAGGGTTGGCCAGTCGTCAGCTTCTGCCCTCACGTAGGTAGTATGGAGGTGTTCGCGATGTTATCTAAACAATCTTGATCCAATTATATGGTCCTTGAAGGAGTTATTTAGCGCAACGAACCAGGAAACCAAACTATACGGCTTGAACGCCCTCACTTAGCCATAGGAGTTTTATAATAAAACTTAGGGGCAGCCCTTGGTATATGAACCAGAGTGCTGTCAGGGTCTGATCGGGAAGTACGATCCTTCGCGAAATGCGGAAAAACCTCCAACTATTTGAGATCTCTGAACAGCTGACCGGCTCTCGCCGCATCATGACAGTCAGTTTTCCGCTTTCTCTACTGAGGTGCTCATCCGGTTTAGACCAGGGCACAATCGCAGTAGTTCTCCCTTTACTACCCTAGCCAATGTAGCGCAACGTAGGGTAGCAAGCATAGGAGCCGGGCAACCCAACTATTGACCAAAGACATGATTCGGAGCCAATGCATATAATGCTAAATTTGGGGTGCCGAACTATACTTATAAGAAGTGTTCGGACTTTTGTTGCCGTAATGTGGGGCGCTATAAAGCCCCTGGCAAACATCAAACGTACCAAAGTGTACGGGTGCTACCTGATGGGGTTATCCACAGGGAAACTGAAAAAAAAGGAAAGAGAGAAAGAAAACAGAAAAGATGTAAAGGTAAAAAGTTGGGGTCCTCCAACTCCATCTACAAACTGTTTTCCTTGTAATGTAATTAGTACGTCAAGGCGCATTGATACAAGTAGTGCAATAAGCAACAGACTATTTACCATGCCGAAACCAGGGGAGAGCTGCATGTGGGTCCTGGAAGACAGGTAGAGTTATAGTTAACGGAATCACCTAAAAAGTCCCCTTATGTCTGCGCTCCTCGCCATCTTGGTGTATTTATCCTTCAAGAGGACCGATAACCAGACCATCGGATGGGGCCCATAGGATTAAAACCTGAAAGAAAACAAGCAAAAGTGAAAGTATGTGTGTCTTCGATGTCGGTTGAGCTGTGTCGTGGATCACAAGCTAGCTATGCCTCCATCGATGCCCATGGAATTTTGAGTGCGTAGTTATGTATGCGTGGCACGCAGGCCACCGCTTGATCGGGACTGAGACGGAGGCCGGATTGCTAGTCGAGCTCCTGACGAGCCGAGCTCTCCTATTGCAGAGTAGTTCCGACCCTCTTAAAGGTGTCCGAGGGCTTGGCAACCGAATGAAGGTTCTGCTTGAGAAGGCCGCTTTGTACTTCTGCTGCAAGGGTAGCTGTGTGCTCTTCTGTACGGAGAGAGCGTTCTGTATTGCCATTGACTATTATGACGCCGCGTGGGCCAGGCATCTTGAGCTTGAGATAAGCATAGTGTGGTACTGCGTTGAATCGAGCAAACGCAGTTCGTCCGAGCAATGCATGATAGCCGCTGCGGAATGGGACGATATCGAAGACTAACTCCTTGCTTTGGAAGTTGTCCGGAGATCCAAAGATAGCCTCTAGTGTGATTGAGCCCGTACAACGGGCCTCTACGCCTGGGATGACTCCTTTAAAGGTGGTCTTTGTAGTCTTGATCCTTGATAGGTTAATGCCCATTTTTCGCACTGTATCCTGATAGAGCAGATTGAGGCTGCTACCGCCATCCATAAGGACACGAGTCATGTGGAACCCCTCAATTATTAGGTCTAAGACCAGTGCAGCTGAGCCTCCGTGACGGATGCTGGTCGGGTGATCCCAGCGATCAAAGGTGATCAGGCATGAAGACCATGGATTGAATTTTGGGGCGACTGGCTCTATCGCATTGACGTCCCTGAGCGCACGCTTGCGCTCCCTCTTGGGGATGTGGGTAGCATATATCATGTTCACCATTTTGACCTGAGGGGGAAACTTCTTCTGTCCCCCTATGTTCGGTTGTTGTGGCTCTTCGTCACCGTCCTCGCTTGGCGGTCCCTTTTCCCTGTTCTCGGTGTTTAATTTGCCGGCCTATTTGAGAACCCAGCACTCTCTATTTGTATGATTAGGAGGCTTGTGGGGGGTGCTGTGAATATGGCATGGACGATCAAGTATGCGGTCCAAGCTGGATGGGCCCCAATTGTTCTTTTGGAATGGCTTCTTCCACTGACCGGACTTAGAGCGCTGAATCCTGCGTTGACCGCCGTATCCTCGGTGGTGTCACTGTTGTTTCGGCGCTTGTATCTATTGCGTCGAGACTTGTTTTTGTTGCTTTTAACTTCAGGGGTGCCGACGTTGCTTTCATTGTTTTTCCTACAGGCCAACCAACTGTCCTCGCCTGCACAACAGCGGGGCATGAGTGCCGTGAGGGCTGCAATGGATTTTGGCTTTTCTTGGCCGAGGTGGCGAGCGAGCCATTCGTCACGGATGCTATGCTTAAAATCTGCTAGAGCTTCGGCATCCGGACAGTCAACAATTTGGTTCTTTTTAGTTAGGAACCTTGTCCATAATTTCCTGGCGAACTCTCCGGGCTGTTGAACTATATGGCTTAAGTCATTAGCGTCCGGAGGTCGAACATATGTACCTTGGAAGTTATCGAGGAAAGCCTCTTCCAAGTCCTCCCAGCTGCCAATGGAATTTTGAGGTAGACTGTTTAGCCAATGCCGAGCTGGCCCTTTAAGTTTTAGAGGGAGGTATTTTATGGCATTGAGGTCATCTCCGCGGGCCATATGGATGTGGAGAATGAAGTCCTCGATCCACACCGTGGGGTCCGTGGTTCCATCATATGATTCTATGTTCACGGGCTTGAATCCTTCGGGGATTTTGTGATCCAGGACCTCATCAGTGAAGCAATGAGGGTGTGCGCGGCCTCTATATCAGGCCGTATCGTGACGCAACTCTGATAGAATCTGTCAGAGTAATGGGCCACGGGTAGGCTAACCCGAGCCCCAGAACCTTTCAAGACATCGGGGCAGGCTGCGCCCCTCAAGACCCCAGGACGAAGAGCCGCCTTCTGAGAAGTTGGCGGCAAGGCGACCGACTGCCCACTCACGGCCGAGTCCCAGGGACGACTTCGGGATAAGCCGACTCCTGACTGGCCACTTCCAGAGAAGCCGGCCTTGGGGAGTCGGCCCGTGACTCCAGCAAAACCCCACGTCCTCATCAAGAGGGACAGGACAGGGGAGTGGCTCCAGTGAAGACTGCTCCCACCCCTTTCCAAAGGCAGGCATGGTCACAGTATGCCGTACCCGAGGAGATCTCCGTGCGACGTGGCACTATTGCCATGCTCGCCCTGGCATCAACACCGGTGGACTGAATCCTGCGCCCACGACGGCTTGTCTGTATGACCTTCGGGTGGCGGGTCCCACCGGCCAGCGGGATCCCAGAAGACGGCAAGTGCGTCACAAGTCGGACCCGTCGGGAGTCGGCCCCCGAGAGTCGGCCGGCTCCTCCCCCGGGGCCCACGCACCATTAACCAGATGTGATGGGAAGTGGCAATAGTGATCACCCGCCAGGCGGTGGGGCTGTTGCCACCACTCCATGACGTAGCCCGCGTCATTAGAAGCACGGCTACAGTAATCAGCAGCCGGCAAGACCCATCCGCGGAGGACGCGGCCGGTCGGCTCCATACCGGGCCAGTCGGCGGGCCCCAGCAGTCGGCGGAGAAGACAGAGGCCAGAGGCACTGACGGCTAGGCCCACGTCCAGCTGGATTACCATTGTACCCCTGGGGGTAGGCCTATATAAACCCCCAGGGCACCCATGCAAAGGGTTGGAATCTATTAGCTCTAGACCAGATCATATAGGAGGGAGAGAGCTAGCCTTGCCCTCTCCTACCTCCAACAGGGCAATCTATTAGCTCTAGAATAGCTCAAGGAGCAATCGTGTAAACACTTTGCCATAGTGATCATGCGGAGACCCCGCAGAGCAGCAATAGGGGTATTATCTCCCCGGAGAGCCCTGAAGCTGTGTAAGATTCGCCGGCGTGCATGTCTGCGCCTCATCCCGTTTCCAGGCACCGGCGACGTTCTACTCGCCCCCACCATGATAAGCCATCCTTTGGCATATGTCGCACCCGACTCCCGACATTTGGCGCCCACCGTGGGGCCTGGTGCACCGCCGTTCGGAGACCTGTTCTAGACGGGAACCCTTTTCCTCCCTGGCGAGCGCAGCCAGCCAGGCACGCCAAACGGAGTTTGCACCGACGCGCTGCACGGTGTTGAGATCGCCTGCGCAGCTAGCCACCTCGCCGAACTTGTCGGCGAGGTTCGCATCTCCGACGAACCTGCGTCCGACGCAAGCACGGGCGGCTCCGAGAGCCTCCTCGCGGGCCTCCTCGATCAACTCCACGTCTCCGGCGAGCCTGCCGTGGACTTGGAGTCTGTAGGCTCCACCGACCTGATGCTGGTCGACTCCGACACCGCGTCGCTCGATGCATTCCCCACTAATGTGGTGGTCTACGACGAACCTCTCCCTCGCGCGGAGAGCGACGGAAGCACCGTCACTGAGTTGCTCGTCATTAGTCATGACGAGCTCCCCGGCGGAGGAGCGCATGATCCACTTGGCGTGACGCTACAAGACCTGACTGTGCCCATTCCGGAAGACGCTGACACGGAGACGTTGGAGGTGCGCCACCTTCAGCTCGTCGAAGGTGCGAAGAAGCTGGCTAGCATGAGACGCTTGTCAGAAGCCTACCAACGAGAGATGGATCACGCTGTTGGCGGCTCGCCGGGCCCAGCAGGGCCCAGCCGCCTTGGCGCGGTCTAGCAGTGCGGCGTAGCCATCGCCAATCTGTTTGGGGCAAGTCGCCCTGTGTATGCTACACCAGCAGAGAACATCCGAGCCGCCCAGGCAGCGGCGGACGAGCTGGACAATTTCGAGGGCGAAGAGTGCCGCCTAATGATGGAGCGAGTCTAGCGGCTCCTCAACGCGGCTGCCGCGCAGAAAGAGGCCGGCTGCCGCACAGAGGCACCGCAGCGGCAAAATGACAACCTTCGCTGAGACCAAGGCGCGACGTCTTGGACGCCGACTGGCGGCGCCCGAGAAAGAAGAGACAAGGATCCGGCTGTCAGCCACAGTCGGACTCACATGACCATAGAGCGCGACCGAGACGGCCGCCCGACAGCAGTGGAACGACGGGACGACTGTCCGCCTCCTCCTCCTCGCAAGGAGAGGCGAGTCTCCCCGCCGCCTGTTGACCATCCGACTCTCGGCGACCGCCTTGGCCGCCGAGAGGGAGTCGGAGAAAATGACGCCAGCCACCGGATCGACCGGCTTCACCGATCCCTAGCGCTGGAAGAAGAAGACGAGTTGGGTCCGCCTTGTTTCGGGCCCCGCATTTGAGACGAGCCCTATCCCAAAGGGTTCATGCTCCCAAGAGAAACGCCCAAGTACACCGGCTCCGTGAAGCCAGAAGACTGGCTAGTCGACTACTCCATGGCTGTCAGCATAGCGAACGGCAACATGCGTGTCGCCGTAAAATACGTTCCGCTCATGCTTCGGGGCACTGCCCGGACATGGCTGAACAGCCTGAAGCCCCGAAGCATCAATAGCTGGGTCGACTTCACCAAGGCATTAGTCCGCAACTTCACCAGCACGTACAAGCGCCCTCCTAAGCCTCGTCAGCTTTCCTTGTGCATGCAAGGTCCCCATGAGTCGACTCGCGACTACCTCACGCATTGGGCCGAGCTTCGGAACTCCTGCGAGGGCATGCACGAGGTGCAGGCTATCGAGTACTTCATCGCTGGGTGCAGATAAGGCACCCTCCTCAAGCACAAGCTCCTCTGCGATGAGCCAGAAACCCTCGACCGGCTGCTGATCATAGCAGAGAAGTACGTCATGGCCGACTCCTCCATGAAGGCAGAGATTCAAGTTAGCGCAACTAGCAAAGTGGCCCCTCAAGCTCTAAGAACTCCAGCGGGAGATGCCAGTCGGCGGCAACAGCAGAGCAACCACAAGCGCAAGGCCCCGCAGCCGGCTTCCAGCAGCCGGCAGGTTGCGACAGTTGAAGCCCAGCAGCCGGATGGGCAGCCTCCGCCCAAGCGACAGAAAGGCGGCAAGCCCAACTGGTTGTCGGCCTTCTCCTACGAGCAGACTCTAGATGGACCTTGCAAGTTTCCATAACGGCGCGAAGCCGTCGAATCACACCACCCGGAAGTGCCACTGGCTCACCAGGATCGCCAAGGGAGACGGCCTCCTACCTCCCCCGCCTGCTGGGCAGCCGCCGCCGCCTCCGCCCCAGCAGCCGGCTGTCAGGCCGGTCGGTGCAGTACAAGACGAATACCCCGAAGAACACGGAGCCTACATGGTATTTACCAGTATGGCTGATGATCGACGTAGCAGGCGGCTGCAGCGACAAGAGGTGAATGCAGTAGCATCGGAGACACCAGAGTTCATGCACTGGTCCGAGAAGCCTATCAGCTGGAGCAGAGATGATCACCCAGAGGTGATGCCAAGTCCAGGCTCCTATGACTTGGTCTTAGATGCAACCTTTGCCACGGATAGACGAGCTCCTCGTTTCTCGCGAGTTCTGATAGACGGAGGCAACAACATTAACATCCTGTACAAGGATACCATGGAGAAATTAGGAATCAAGCAAAGACAGCTTCAGAAGTGCCGGACTGTGTTCCACGGCATTGTTCCTGGGCTTTCCTGCTCACCGATCGGCAAGATCCTGATGGATGTCCTCTTTGGAGACAAAGATCACTTCCGCCGAGAGTCAGTTTGGTTTGAGGTGGTTGACCTTGACAGCCCATACCATGCGCTACTCGAACGATCCGCCTTGGCCAAGTTCATGGCGGTCCCCCACTACGCCTACCTCAAAATGAAGATGCCTAGTTCCAGGGGAATTCTGACTGTAGCCCGCGACTACCGGAAGTCGTCTGCCTGTGCGGCTTAGAGCAGTCGGCAAGCCGAGTCCATGGTAATCATAGCCGAGAAATGGCTCCTTGACCGGGTTGTGGCGATGGCCGGCAAGCAGCCAGAGGTATCGCCCAACCCAAAGGTGTCGGAGGCTGAGGGTTCGTTCAAGCCGGCCAAGGAGACAAAGAAGATACCCTTGGATCCGGAGCACCCAGAGAGGTACGCAGTCATAGGCGCAAACCTCGACAGCAAATATGAAGGCGAGCTCGCCGATTTCCTCTGTGAGAATCGAGACATCTTCGCATGGTCCCCCAAAGACATGCCGGGTGTACTGACGGAATTTGCCGAGCACAAGTTACATTTCCGATCTGATGCAAAGCCGGTCAGGCAGCCCCTATGCCGCCTATCAGAAGAGAAGAGAAGAGTTGTCGGAGAAGAAATAGCCCAACTCCTAGCAGCCGGCTTCATTATGGAAGTATTCTTTCCAGAGTGGCTAGCAAATCCGGTCCTGGTATTGAAGAAGAACAAGCAGTGGCGAATGTGTATTGACTACACGAGCCTCAACAAGGCCTGCCCCAAGGACCCGTTTGCTCTGCCAAGAATTGATCAGGTGATAGACTACACCGCCGAATGCGAGCTGTTGAGTTTTCTGGATGCATATTCAGGATATCACCAGATCAAGCTGAACCCCGCTGACAGACTGAAGACCGCCTTCATCACGCCGTTTGGAGCCTTCTGCTACCTCACCATGACGTTCGGCTTGAGGAATGTCGGCGCCACCTTTCAGCATTGCATGCAGAAATGCCTCCTCAAGCAACTCGGGAGAAACGCCCACGTCTACGTGGACGATGTGGTGGTGAAGACGGAAAAGCATGGAACACTGCTGGAAGACCTCAAGGAGACCTTTGAGAACCTGCGCCGATTCTAGATCAAGCTCAACCCCGAGAAGTGCATTTTCGGAGTACCAGCCGGCCAACTCCTTGGCTTCCTGGTCTCCGAATGCGGCATAGAATGCAACCCTGTAAAGATCAAGGCCATTGAGAGGATGGAGGTACCCAGCCGACTGCTGTACGTGCAAAAGTTCACCGGCTGCTTGGCGTCCATCAGCCGATTCATCAGTCGGCTAGGCGAGAAAGCTCTCCCCTTATACCAACTCATGAAGAAGACCACTTTTTCGAGTGGAACCACAAGGCGGACGAAGCTTTTCTCCAGCTGAAGAAGATGCTGACTACTCCACCCGTCCCAGCGGCTCCGTCTCCTAAGGAACCTATGCTCCTGTAGATTGCCGCCACCAGCCGGGTAGTCAGTACGATCATCGTAGTGGAACACAAGGAGGATGGCAAGGCGCTACCTGTCCAGAGACCGGTATATTACCTGAGCGAAGTACTGTCGGCCTCCAAGCAGAACTACCCCCACTACCAGAAGATGTGCTATGGAGTGCACGTTACCGCTAAGAAATTGAAGCCCTACTTTCAAGAGCACCTAATCACTGTGGTTTGCACGGCCCCACTTGCCGAGATCATCAGAAGCCGAGATGCTTCTGGCCGAGTGGCCAAGTGGGCCATAGAGCTGGCTCCCTATGCCATCCACAACAAGCCCCGCACCGCCATCAAGTCACAAGCACTGGCCGACTTTCTCGTCGACTGGGCCGAGACCAAGTACCTACCTCCAGCGCCCGACTCCACCCATTGGCGGATGCATTTCGACGGCTCCAAGATGCGCACCGGCTTGGGAGTCGGCATCGTCCTCACTTCCCCTAAAGGCGACAAGCTCAAATATGCATTGCAAATCCATTTTGCCACCTCCAACAACGTCACCGAGTACAAGGCGCTCATTCACGGGCTCCGGATCCTGTGTTATGGCGACTCGGACTTAGTGGTCCAACAGTCATCTGGCGACTGGGACGCCAAAGATGCTAACATGGCGAGTTACCGTTTCCTTGTGCAGCAACTCAGTGGGTATTTGGAGGGGCGCGAGTTCCTCCATGTGCCAAGAAATGACAACGACCAAGCAGACGCCTTGGCACGAATCGGCTCTACCCGCCAAGCAATACCATCCTGCGTCGCCCTTCAACGCCTCCTCAAGCCATCTGTCAAGCCTTCACCAGAATCAGACTCCATCTTTGTGCCGGTTCCTCCCGAAGAAGTCGAATCCGACTCTAGAGCCCCGGCAGACGGTACGGGGATTTTGGCAGATGGCTCCAAAGGCGCCACAGTCGAAGCCGGCCCAGGGACTGCAGTACCCGGCCCGGGGACTGCGGTGGCGGACTCGAAGACTCCAAAACTCGGCCCAAGAGTCCCGCCAGTCGGCCTGGGGACTTCATTAACCCAGCAAGCGGTTGTTGACTCCAACTCGCCGCCTCCCAACCCAGTCGCCCTCGTCCAAGTCGCAGTTCTGGCAGTCAAAGAAATAGCAGCACCCTCATGGGCCCAGCCCATCCTCAAATTCCTGGTGAGCAAAGAGCTGCCGACTGATGAGACCTCAGCTTGACAAGTACAACGTCGAGTGGCAGCCTACACCATAGTCAACAGAGAGCTGGTCAGGCGCAGCGTCACTGGTGTCTACAAGCACTGCGTAGAGCCAGAGCAAGGCCAAGCAATTCTCAAAGACATCCATCAAGGCGAGTGCGGCCACCATGCGGCTTCAAGAGCACTCGTCGCAAAAGCCTTTCGACACGGTTTCTTCTGGACGACTGCCTTAGAAGAGGACAAGGAATTGGTCCAAAAATGCAAAGGATGCCAGAAGTTCAGCTCCAAGCCGCACCAACCGGCTTCTGCACTCAAGACCATCCCCATTGCCTGGCCTTTCGCAGTTTGGGGTCTAGACATGGTGGGACCATTCAAGACGGCACGAGGTGGCTTAACTCACTTACTTGTCGCAGTGGACAAGTTCACCAAGTGGATAGAAGCAAAGCCAATCAAGAAACTGAACGGTCCGACTGCCGTGACCTTCATCTCCGATATCACAATTCAGTACGGCATACCACACAGCATCATCACCGACAATGGCACAAATTTTGCCAAAGGCGCCTTGGCCCGTTTTTGCGCAACACAGGGGATCCGACTAGACCTAGCGTCCGTCGCCCATCCACAGTCAAACGGCCAGGTGGAGCGAGCAAACGGCCTCATCCTGTCCGGCATCAAGCCCCGGCTGGTCGAGCCTCTGGAGTGCTCGGCTGGCTGCTGGCTCAATGAGTTGCCAGCCGTTCTCTGGAGTCTGCGCACGACTCCAAACAAGTCAACTGGCTTCATGCCTTTCTTCCTCGTCTATGGTGCCGAAGCCGTCATCCCAACGGACATATTGTTCGCTCCCCGCGAGTCACCATGTACACCGAGGAGGAAGCAGAAGAAGCACTTCAAGACGGCATCGATCTGCTGGAAGAGGGCCGGCTGTTGGCACTCAGCCGGTCTAGCATCTACCAGCAGAGCCTGTGCCGATATTACAACAGGAAGGTCAAGCCAAGATCTTTCCAAGAAGGCGACCTTGTGCTCCGGCTGATCCAGCGAACAGCCGGCCAGCACAAGTTGTCGGCACCTTGCGAAGGCCCTTTCATCATCAGCAAAGTGCTAGGAAACGACTCCTACTACCTGATTGACGCTCAGAAGCCCCGAGCACGCAAGAGGGACGACTCCAGCAAAGAAACAGAGCGGCCATGGAATGCAAATCTCCTCCGAAGATTTTACAGTTGATGCAGTATGTACCACGATACCTTTTGTATTAAAGTACCAAGACTTCGGGGCCCCCGAGACGAGCTCGGGGACTGCCCTCTTTTGTCTATATGATAAAAGTTATGCCTACGAGTATGTTTCTCTTTGATTGCCGCTGGTGTCGGGGGTTTGGTGCGACATATGCCAACGGATGGCTTATCATGGTGGGGGCGAGTAGAACGTTGCCAGTGCCTGGAAATGGGATGAGGCAAAGACATGCACGCCGGCGAATCTTACCCTGTTTCGAGGCTCTCCAGGGAGATAATACCCCTATTGCTGCTCTGCGGGGTCTTCGCATGATCACTATGGCCAAGTGTTTACACGGTTGCTCCTTGAGCTGTTTCTGGTGGTAGAAGAGGGCAAGGCTAGCTCTCTCCTTCTATCTGGTATGATCTAGAACTACTGGGATCCAACCCCTTGCATGGGTGCCCTGGGGGGTTTATATAGGCCTACCCTCCAGGGGTACAATGGTAATTTGACTAGGCGCGGGCCCAGCCGCCAGTGCCTCCGACCTCCGACTTCTCCGCCGACTGCTGGGGCCTGCCGACTGGTCTGGTACGAAGCCGACAGGCCGCGTCCACCGCGGACGGGTCTTGCGGGCTGCTGATTACTGTAGCCATGCTTCTGATGACGCAGGCTTGGTCATGGGGTCGTGGCAACAGCCCCGCCGCCTGGCGGGCGATCATTGTGGCCACTCCCCATCTCATCTTGATTAATGGCGCGTGGGCCCCCGGGGGAGGGCTCGGCCGACTCCCCCGGGCCGACTCCCGACGGGTCCGACTGGCGGTTCTCCCGCCGTCTCCCAAGGTCTCGCTGACTGGTGGGCCCCGCTGCCTCCAGGCCGTACAGACAAGCCATCATGGGTGCAGGACTTGGTACTGTGGTGCTGATGTCAGGGCCGGCCGGGCAACAGTGCCACGCCGCACGGAGATCTTCCCGGGTACGGCGTGCTGTGGCCATGCCTGATCATGGTAAGGGGCGGGAGTGGGATTCACTGTAGCCACGCCTCTACCCGTCCCCTTTGATGAGGTCATGGGTTTGCTGGAGTCGCCGGCCGACTCCCCAAAGCCGGCTTCTCTAGAAGTCGTCCCTGGAACTCGGCCGTGAGCGAGCAGTCGGCCGCCCTGCCGTCGACTCCTCAGGAGACGGCTCTTCGCCCTGGGGTCTTGAGGGGCGCAGCCTGCCCCGATGTCTTGAAAGGTTATGGGACTCGGGTTGGCCTACCCGTGGCCCATTACTCCGACAGTAGTCCCCGAAGCTACTGAGGCGCCACAGACGATCGGCCGAGAAGCCTCAGCAGTTTCTCTTTCCGGGTGCTCAACACATGGTCTTGATTGACTTCTGCCGGGCCGTCTAGAAGGAGTCGGACTTGCTCAACTTGGACTTCACTCACTTTCGACTTGCTCGGTATTTCAAACGTCGCGGCGGGATTTTAAGTGGCGTGCTAGCTAAGCCTCTAGGCCGCCGCTCGTGCTTGGCCTGTCACGCGAGGGCACGCGGCTAGGCCGTCCGGCCAGCCGACGCGTGCGACGGGACAGGCCCACAGGCGGGACCCGCCACTACCATGCCTCGGCGCCCGAGCGGATCCGCTGCGGCCCCGGTGGACGGTTGGGATTCCCGTGGAGTTACTGCGCGTATTAACTTTACGTGGATCGTGGGGGTCATGGGGTTGTGGGCGCAGTAAATCCCCACGTCCGCCCCCTCGGCTTTGCAGCCCACAGGGCTATAAGTACGGGGAAGAGGGGGGCACGCGCGCCCCTCCTTCCCACTACTCCTCGTTCTCTTCTTCCTTGCTGCTCCTCGCTGTCCTCCTCCTTGCTGCTCCTTGCTCTCCTCCTCGCTCCGCCGCACGCCCAAGCTCCGGCGAACGCCGCGGTGACAGCTCGCGATGAGTTCTTCCTCCGCTGCCGCACCTCCCCCAGTGCGTTCCGGCACCTGGGACGGTTCCGAGGTTCATGAAGATCACATTGAGTTCCTCTGCCGGACCCGTTGGCTTCCCGGCGAGGATCACGTGCAGGTGCGTCTTGCGCCGGAGGGGGAGATTTCCCCTGCCCCGCAGGAGGGCGAGTGGGTCATCTTCCGCTCGCACTGCCTGCGCGGGCTGGGGCTGCCGGCGAGCAGCTTTTTCCAGACTTTCTTGGAGTTCTACGGCCTCCAGCCGCACCACCTCACCCCCAACACAGTGGTGCTGCTGTCCGCCTTCATGGCCTTGTGCGAAGGCTTCCTCGGAGTCCTCCCCACCCTCGAGCTCTGGGGGGGAGTTCTTCTTCTCCAAGCTCGGCACCCAGGCCGCGGGCGTGCCGGCTCAATGCGGTGCCTTCATCGCCGTGCGAAGGTCAGGAGCCGACAACCCCTTCCCCTCCATCTCACTGATAAAGTCAGTGAAGATGTGGCAGAAATCCTACTTCTACGTCAGGAACGTTGCTCCGAGGGGCGACTGGGTCAATCTGCCGGCTTTCGAAGTAGGCCCGCCGGCTGGGAGACTGCCCAACTGGTCGTACCGGGCGAGGTCGCTGACGCCTGCGGGAGCCGGCGCCATCACGCGACTCCGAGTGCTGACGCAGTCGGAGGGTCTGACTGGTCCGGACCTGCTGGCCGCCTTCGTCTCGTGCCGTGTTCTCCCACTCCAAGGCCGCCCTCACATGATATGCCAGATGAGCGGGCACCGCGACCCGAGACGGATGTGCACCAAGGACATGCCTCACGAAGAGGTGGCCTTCATGGTGAACTACCTCTCGGACAGCAGGCTCCTGGGGGACTGGCAATTCGGCAAGGAGCCGTACTCCCGCGCCAACCCCCCACCCGTGGTGAGTCGCCTTTCTTTTCTCTTTAGATTGTCTTCTTCTTGCCGAGTTTTGTTTTGACCAGTCGGCTTTGGTTAGAATCCCTTCTCCACCCACCAGCCGGCACCTCGGGGCCGGCCCGTGAGTTCCTCGCCAACCAGGCGGAGAGCGACGTCGACGACCCCGATCTGGGGGCGGCGGCTCTGGAAGACGATGCTGAGGGAGGAGGAGGGACAGTAGGCGACTTCAGGCCTTTGGCTACTTTCGCTGACTGGCCT
Organism: Triticum urartu; assembly: GCF_003073215.2. Lineage (NCBI taxonomy): Eukaryota > Viridiplantae > Streptophyta > Magnoliopsida > Poales > Poaceae > Triticum > Triticum urartu. The sequence goes on along the minus strand of NC_053028.1, from coordinate 209,712,223 downwards.
GAAGACAGCGCCGAGGGAGAAGTTGCCCCTCGCCATCGGCCAGGAGCCAGCCAGCCTGGTGCGGGCTCTTCTACCGCGCCGGGCGCTCCAGGCGGCGGGAAGAAGCGCAGGGCCATGCCGACCTTGTTCAACAGTTGGCCGAAGAAGCCCAAGGGCTCGGCTGCGGCGACCCGACGGGACGAGGCAGCCGCAAAGGCCATCCGCTTCCATAAGGAAGTGAAGAAGCCGCTGTTGGTCTCCGCGTAAGTATTCTGTCTTCAAAGTTTTATTCTTTCTTCGTGATTTGTCTGAGTCTCTGCTTGCCCCTCTTTCTTCAGGGCTCCCCTCTCTCTTGAGCGGGTCGCCGCCGCCTCTGTCATGGGGTCAGCGGAGACGTCCGCCACCACTGGGCGGATTGACCCCGCTGCTGACCTCCGGGAGGCGACGGAGCGGAATGCGCAGGAGAGGCGCAACGAAGAAGAGGCCCTCTGCCTGGGGAAGGCGGAGGCCTACAGGGCGGAGGCCTCCGCTAAGAAAAACTAGCGGAGGCCGAAGCCGCCGCCGCGGCGAAGCAGCAGGCTGAGGAAGCCGCCGCCACGGCGAAGCAGCAGGCTGAGGAAGCCGCACGCCACCAGTCGGCCTTGCTTGTCTCCCCGCTGAACTCTGCGCCGCCGCCTCCGGAGTTCACGGGGCCAACTGGAGAAGCCGGCGGGGAGAACCTCATCGAGGAGAGGGAAGGCGGCGACCCCTCTACTCCGGACGCGCACGTTCCGCCGCCGCCTCCGCTGCCGTGTGAAGGCGCGCAAGGTGAACAGCCAGCGGACCCTCCGGTGCCGCTGACAGAAGACGAGGCCGTGGCGAGGCTACTCCTCCAAGTCGGCTCGCCAACGCGCCGTCGTCTGGAGAAGGCGACTTCGGCACCCCGCCCCCTGGAAGCCAACACCTCCAGCTCGGCGGCCCCAAACGCCGAAACGACGAGCGCCGCACCCATTGGGGGCGCGCCAGCGCACCCACTGGGTGTAGTCCCCGAGTTTTGGGCCGGCTGCTGAGCAAGCGGCCCGGAACTCCAATTGATGAACTTCTGGGTACTAACTTTGTCTGAAATGCTTGTCGCAGGATTACCACAACCTCCGCGTCACTGCCTTTAACCGTAACGTTGAAGAGCTGGGCAAGCGGACCGCCGACTTGGCGGAGAGCCGGAGTAAGTCCTCCTTTTTTTCTCTGCGGGGGCGCGCTAGCGCACCCGCGGGCTGTAGTCCCCGAGATTCGGGCCGGCTGCTGAGCAGCCGGGCCGGATCTCCCCGGCGACCTACTTTATTGACGACTGTTGTCTTTCTTACTTTCCTTCAGGAGCCAACGCTGCTCTTCAATAGCAGCTGAGCGAAGCCAACTCCGCCCTGCGCGCCAAAGGGGAGGAGTGCAGCAAGCTCGCCACAGAGCGCGATCTGCTGGCCACTCAGTTGGCAGAGCAGAAGGAGCTGCTTGTGAAGTCGCAGAGGGAGGCGGAGGAGACGGAAACCGCCCTCTTGGCCGAGTTCGCGAGCGAGCGCTCCTCCTGGTCTGACAAGGAGGCGCTGCTGTCCTCCGGCTTCCACGAGATTGAAGACATCGTTGATGGTGAGTCTCTTTATTTTCTTTCTTCGAGTTGCCGACTTAGATCATGCCGACTCCTGGTTTTTGACTAGCTTCTTCGTTTCTTCGTGTCTGTGCAGACTTCTTCCCTAGGCAGTCGCAGGCCGCCATCCAAGCCATCGAGGCTGACTGTGAAGGTCGGAGGGCGGAGGGCGCAGAGATCGCCGCCGATGCCCCCCGAACTCTTGACGAGCACATCTTGAGCATCGAGGCTCGCCTCCGGCCGGCTCACCGGCTGCTGCGCCAGCTCCAGCGCGTCGGGGCCCAGGCGATTGCCGCCCTTTGGCCGGATATGCAGGCTCCACGCACCCCCAGCCTGACGGCCAACTGGCTGGAGGTCGCGGCTGGTCGTCTTGAGGCCTGGAAGGGCTCTTCGGCCCGGGCTAGAGCGCGTCGGGCCATGGAGTTCGTCAAGGCGTGGTACCCGGGGCTAGATCTAGACCGGTTGGCCACGCTTGGGTCGGAGGCCCAGCCGGAGCTGGCGGCTGCGGAAGATGCCCTCGTCAAACATGCTGCGGCGATCACCGAGTACACCGACACCAGCATCTTCGTCCCCGAGCAGTCTGAAGACGGCGAGGAGGTACCGCCGGAGTGGTTTGGGATGAACCCAGACTACGGCAAAGACTCGGCGGAGGTGATTGGCTCCAGTGTTGAGGAAGACGAAGCGGAGGATGGAGGCGAGGCGGAGGCACCAGAAGACGGAGCGGACGGCCAGCCTCAGCCCGACCGCGCCTCCAGCAACGAGCCGCACGCGACCGAGTCCACTGCCGCTGGAGGTGATCACGCCGAGACTAGCCAGTCGGCTGCCCCGACGCCTGACGTTGGCGCCTCCTCCGACCCTCCGAATCCGTCTGCTGCCTCCTAAACTGCTGATGTATCTTTTATTTTATCTGCTTCAGTAGTCTTTGAAGAACTTGTTAATTCGCACAATTCCACCCGCGGCTTGTATTTTGAACCTCTACTCGACAATTCGGCCAAGGGCCTATGTTATGTAAATATACATATCTATCTTTTCTTGCTCATTGTTCTTTTGGCTTTTTTCCTTTGCCGCTTTCTCTTAGTTGCCTGCCTTGCCAATCGGACAGCCGCTCTGCGGACTGTTGCTGGATCAAGTGCTAGGCTACTTTGGGAAAGCAAGTACTTAGCCGATTTCAAGATTGTTTGAGCAAGTTGGATAGAAGACGATAATCCAACTATCCGAGAGTCGGTTTGCGAGAAAGGCTGGAAGCCGTCTTGAGCTATGTTTTATGCTTTGAGTCCTTAACCCTTTTTCATGCGAACACCCATTCTACCTTACCTCTGCCCACCGTACAGTCGCTCTGCGAGCTGCGGCTTCTGACAGAAGACGGTTTAGGTGTTTACACACTACTTGTTCGGCTGCAGGAAGCATTTCATAGTGCAAGGCGGCAAGTCCCCGGGTCGACTTGTCGAGCCTGGTGCCAAGCGGCATGACAGAGAGTAACATACTTGTAGGCGTAATTTTTATCATACAGACAAAAGAGGGCAGTCCCCGAGCTCGTCTCAGGGGGCCCGAAGTCTTGGTACTTTAATACAAAAGGTAGCGTGGTACATACTGCATCAACTGTAAAATCTTCGGAGAAGATTTGCATTCCATGGCCACTCTGTCTCCTTGCTGGAGTCGTCCCTCTTGTGTGCTCGGGGCTTCTGAGCGTCGATTGGGTACTAGGAATCACTGCCCAGCACTTTGCTGATGATGAAAGGGCCTTCCCAAGGTGCCGATAGCTTGTGCTGGCCGGCTGTTCGCTGGATCAGCCGGAGCACAAGGTCACCTTCTTGGAAAGATCTTTGCCTGACCTTCCTGTTGTGGTATCGGTGCAAGCTCTGCTAGTAGATGCTGGACCTGCTGAGTGCCAACAGCCGGCCCTCTTCCAGCAGATCGACGCCGTCTTGTCATGCTTCTTCTGCTTCCTCCTTGGTGTACATGGTGACTCGTGGGGAGTCAAACTCTATGTCCGTTGGGATGACGGCTTCGGCACCGTAGAGGAGGAAGAAGGGCGTGAAGCCGGTTGACTTGTTTAGAGTCGTGCGCAGACTCCAGAGGACGGCTGGCAGCTCGTCGAGCCAGCAGCCAGCCGAGCGCTCCAGAGGCTCGATCAACCGAGGCTTGATGCTCGACAGGATGAGGCCGTTTACTCGCTCCACTTGGCCGTTTGACTATGGATGGGCGACGGACGCTAGGTCCAGTCGGATGCCCTATGTTGCGCAGAAACGGGCCAAGGTGCCTTTGGCAAAATTTGTGCCATTGTCGGTGATGATGCTATGTGGTATGCCGTACCAAATTGTGATATCGGTGATGAAGGTCACGGCAGTTGGACCGTTCAGTTTCTTAACTGGCTTTGCTTCCACCCACTTGGTGAACTTGTCCACTGCGACAAGTAGGTGAGTTAAACCACCTCGTGCTGTCTTGAATGGTCCCACCATGTCTAGACCCCAAACTGCGAAACGCCAGGCAATGGGGATGGTCTTGAGCGCAGAAGCCGGCTGGTGCGGCTTGGAGCTGAACTTCTGGCACCCTTTGCATTTTTGGACCAACTCCTTGGCCTCTTCCAAGGCAGTCGGCCAGAAGAAACCCTGCCGAAAGGCTTTGGCGACGAGTGCTCTTGAAGCCGCATGGTGACCGCATTCGCCTTGATGGATGTCTTTGAGGATCGCCTGGCCTTGCTCTGGCTCTACGCAGCGCTGGTAGACACCAGTGACGCTGCGCCTGACCAGCTCTCTGTTGATTATGGTATAGGCTGCCGCCCGGCGTTGTACTTGCCGAGCTGAGGTCTCATCAGTTGGTAGCTCTTTGTTCACCAGGAATTTGTGGATGGGCTGGGCCCATGAGGGTGCTGCTATTTCTTCAACTACCAGAACTGCGACTTGGACGAGGGCGGCTGGGCTGGGAGGCGGCGGGTTGGAGTCAACAGCCGCTTGCTGGGTTGATGAAGTCCCCAGGCCGACTGGCGCAGTCCTTGGGCCGAGTTCTAGAATCTTTGAGTCCACCACCGCAGTCCCCGGGCCGGGCTCGACTGTGGCGGCTTTGGAGTCATCCGCCAAAGTCCCCGTTCCGTCTGCCAGAGCTCTGGAGTCGGATCCACCGTCTTCGGGAGGAGCCGGCACAAAAATGGAGTCTGATTCTGGTGAAGGCTTGACAGACGGCTTGAGGAGGCGTTGAAGGGCGACGCCAGATGGTATTTCTTGGCGGGTAGAGCCGATTCGTGCCAAGGCGTCTGCTTGGTCGTTGTCGTTTCTTGGCACATGGAGGAACTCGCACCCTTCAAATACCCGCTGAGTTGCTGCACGAGGAAACGGTAGCTCGCCATGTTTGCGTCTTTCGCGTCCCAGTCGCCAGATGACTGCTGGACCACTAAGTCCGAGTCGCCATAACACAAGATCCGGCGGATGCCAAGTTCTTTGGCAAGCCGGAGCCCATGAATGAGCGCCTCGTACTCGGCAACGTTGTTGGAGGCGGCAAAATGGACTTGCAGTGCATACTTGAGCTTGTCGCCTTTGGGAGAGGTGAGGATGACGCTGGCTCCCAAGCCGGTGCGCATCTTGGAGCCGTTGAAGTGCATCCGCCAATGGGTGGAGTCAGGCGCTGGAGGCAGGTACTGGGTCTTGGCCCAGTCGACGAGGAAGTCGGCCAGTGCTTGTGATTTGATAGCAGTGCGGGGCTGGTAGTAGATGGTGTAAGGAGACAGCTCTATGGCCCACTTGGCCACTCGACCAGAAGCATCTCGGCTACCGATGATCTCGGCAAGTGGAGCCGTGCAGACCACCGTGATTGGATGCTCTTGAAATTAAGGCTTCAATTTCTTGGCAGCAAAGTGTACGCCATAGCACATCTTCTGGTAGTGGGGGTAGTTCTGCTTGGAGGTCGCCAGTACCTCGCTCAGGTAATATACTGGTCTCTGGACAGGTAGCGCCTTGCCTTCCTCCTTGCGCTCTACTACAATGACTGTGTTGACTACCCGACTAGTGGCAGCGATGTACAGGAGCATAGGTTCCTTAGGAGTCGGAGCCGCCAGGACGGGTGGAGTAGTCAGCATCTTCTTCAACTGGTGAAAAGCTTCGTCCGCCTTATGGTTCCACTCGAAAAAAGTGTTCTTCTTCATGAGTTGGTATAAGGGGAGAGCTTTCTCGCCCAGCCGACTGATGAATCGGTTGATGGATGCTAAGCAGCCGGTGAACTTCTGCACATCCAGCAGTCGGCTGGGTACCTCCATTCTCTCGATGGCCTTGATTTTTACTGGGTTGCATTCTATGCCACATTCAGAGAATAGGAAACCTAGCAGCTGGCCGGCTGGTACTCCGAAGACACACTTCTCGGGGTTGAGCTTGATCTGGAACCGGCGTAGGTTCTCAAAGGTCTCCTTGAGGTCTTCCAACAGTGTTCCACGCTTTTCCGTCTTCACCACCACGTCATCTACGTAGACGTGGGCGTTCCTGCCGAGCTGCTTGAGGAGGCACTTCTGCATGCAACGCTGAAAGGTGGCGCCAGCATTCCTCAAGCCGGACATCATGGTGAGGTAGCAGAATGCTCCAAACGGCGTGATGAAGGCGGTCTTCAATCTGTCAGCCGGGTTTAGCTTGATCTGGTGATATCCTGAGTACGCATCCAAGAAACTCAACAGCTCGCATCCGGCTGTGGAGTCTATCACCTGATCAATTCTCGGCAGAGCAAATGGGTCCTTGGGGCAGGCCTTGTTGAGGCTCGTCTAGTCAATGCACATTCGCCACTGCTTGTTCTTCTTTAGTACCAGGACCGGATTTGCCAGCCATTCCGGAAAGAAAACTTCCATAATGAAGCCGGCTGCTAGGAGTCGGGCTATCTCTTCTCGGACAACTCTTCTCTTCTCTTCTGATAAGCGGCGCAGGGGCTGCCTGACCGGCTTTGGATCAGATCGGACATGTAACTTGTTGGTACACCTGGCATGTCTTTGGGAGACCATGCGAAGATGTCCCAATTCTCACGGAGGAAATCGACGAGCTCGCCTTCCTATTTGCTGTCGAGGTTTGCACCTACGACGGCGTACCTCTCTGGGTGCTTCGGATCCAAGGGTATCTTCTTTGTCTCTTTAGCCGGCTTGAACGAACCTTCGGCTTCCGACTCCTTTGGGTCGGGCGATATCTCCGGCTGCTTGCCGGCCATCACCACAACTCGTTCAAGGATTCGCTTCTCAGCTGCGATCACCAAGGACTCGGCCAGCCGACTGCTCTCGGCCGCGCAAGCGGACGACTTCCGGTAGTCGCCGGCCATAGTCAGAATTCCCCTGGAACTGGGCATCTTCATCTTGAGGTAGGCATAGTGGGGGACTGCCATGAACTTGGCCAAGGCGGGTCGGCCAAGTAGCGCATGGTATGGGCTCTCAAGGTCCACCACCTCAAACCAAACAGACTCTCTTCAGAAGTGATCTTTGTCCCCAAAGAGGACATCCATCAGGATCTTGCCGATTGGTGAGCAGGAAAGCCCAGGAACAATGCCGTGGAACACAGTCCGGCTGTTCTGAAGCTGTCTTTGCTTGATTCCTAACTTCTCCATGGTGTCCTTGTATAGGATATTGATGCTGCTGCCCCCGTCTATCAGAACTTGCGAGAAACGGGCGGCCCGTTTTTCCGTGGCAAAGGTGGCGTCCAGGACCAAGGCGTAGGAGCCAGGACTCGGCATCACTTCTGGGTGGTCAGCCCTGCTCCAGCTGATGGGCTTCTCAGACGAGTGCATGAACTCTGGCGTCTCTGAGGCTACTGCGTTCACCTCTTGTCGCTGCAGCCGCCTGCTGCGTCGATCATCAGCCACACTGGTGAACACCACATAGGGTCCATGCTCTTCAGGGTATTCGTCTTGTACTGCGCCGACTGGCCTGACTGCCGGCTGCCGGGGCGGAGGCGGAGGCGGCTGCCCAGCAGGCGGGGGTGGCAGGAGGCCATCTCCCTTGGCGATCCTGGTGAGCCAGTGGCACTTCCGGGTGGTGTGATTCGACGGCTTCGCGCCGCTGTGGAACTTGCAAGGTCCATCCAAGGTCTGCTCATAGGAGAAGGCCGGCAACTAGTTCGGCTTGCCGCCTTTCTGTCGCTTGGGCGGAGGCTGCTCTTCTGGCTGCTGGGCTTCAACGGTCGCGACCTGCCGGCTGCCGGAAGCTGGCTGCGGGGCCTTGCGCTTGTTATCGCCCTGCTATTGTTGCCGGATGGCGTCTGCTGCCGGAGTTTTTGGAGCCTGAGGAGCTACTTTGCCAGTCGTGCTGATTTGAATTTCCGCCTTCATGGAGGAGTCGGCCGTGGCGTACTTGTCCGCTATGATCAGCAGCTCGTCGAGGGTTTCAGGCTCGTCGCAGAGGAGCTTGTGCTTGACGAGGGTGCCTTCTCGGCACCCGGCTGTGAAGTACTCGATGGCCTGAACCTCATGCACGCCCTCGCAGGAATTCCGAAGCTCATCCCAACGCGTGAGGTAGTCGCGAGTCGACTCGTCAGGACCTTGCATGCACAAGGAGAGCTGACGAGGCTTGGGAGGATACTTGTACGTGCTGGTGAAGTTGCGGACGAACGCTTCAGTGAAGTTGACCCAGCTATTGATGTTGCGGGGCTTTAGGTTGTTCAGCCATGTCCCGGCTGTGCCCTGGAGCATGAGCGGAACGTACTTTACGGCAACACGCTTGTTGTTGTTTGCTATGCCGACAGCTGTGGAGTAGTCGACTAGCCAGTCTTCCGACTTCATGGAGCCGGTATACTTGGGCGTGTCTCTTGGGAGCATGAACCCTCTGGGAAAGGGCTCGTCCCGAATGCGGGGCCCGAAACAAGGTGGACCCAGCTCGTCTTCTTCTTCCAGCGCTAGGGACCGATGAAGTCGGTCGATCCGGTGGCGGGCCTCATTCTCTCCAACTCCCTCTCGGCGGCCAAGCCGGTCATCGAGAGTCGGATGGTCGACAGGCGGCGGGGAGACTCGCCTCTCCTTGTGGGGAGGGGGAGGCGGACAGTCGTCCCGTCGTTCCACTGCTCTCGGGTGGCCATCTCGGTCACGCTCTATGGTAATGCGAGTCCGACTGTGGCTGACAGCCGGCTCCTTGTCCTTTCTTCCTCGGGCGCCGCCAGTCGGCGTCCGAGACGTCGCGCCTTGATCTCGGTGCGGGTCGTCGTTTGGCCGCAGCGGCGCCTCCGTGCGGCAGCCGGCCTCGTTCTGCGCGGCGGCCGCGTCAAGGAGCCGCTGGACTCGCTCCATCATAAGGCGGCGCTCTTCGCCCTCGAAATTGTCCATCTCGTCCGCCGCTGCCTGGGCGGCTCGGATGTTCTCCGCTGGTGTAGCGTACATGGGGCGGCTAGCCCCAAACAGGCTGGCGATGGCTACACCGCGCTGCCGGACCGCGCCAAGGCGGCTGGGCCCTGCCGGGACCGGCGAGCCGCCAAGGGCGCGATCCATCTCCCGCTGGTAAGCTTCTGACAAGCGTCTCATGCTGGCCAGCTTCTTTGCGCCTTCAACGAGCTGAAGGCGGCACGCTTCTAACGTCTCTGCGTCAGCATCTTCCGGAATGGGCGCAGCCAGGTCTTGCAGCACCGTGCCAAGTGAGTCGGGCGCTCCTCCGCCAGGGAATTCGTCATGACTGATGACTAGCACCTCAGTGACAGTGCTTCCGTCGCTCTCTGCATGGGTGTGAGGTTTGTCCTAGACCACCACGTTGGTGGGGAACGCGTCGATCGACGCGGTGTCGGAGTTGACCAGCATCGGGTCGGTGGAGCCTACGGACTCCAAGTCTACGGCAGGCTCGCCGGAAACGTGGAGTTGATCGAGGAGGCCCGCGAGGAGGTTTTCGGGGCCGCCCGCACCTGCGTCGGACGCAGGTTCGTCGGAGAGGCGGACCTCACCGACAAGTTCGGCCAAGGAGCTGGCTGCGCAGGCGATCTCAACGCCGCGCAGCGCGTCGATACAGACTTTGCCTGGCGTGCCTGGCTGGCTGCGCTCGCCAGGGAGGAAAAGGGTTCCCGTCTAGAACAGATCTCCGGACGGTGGTGCACTAGGCCCCACGGTGGGCGCCAAATGTCGGGGGTTTGGTGTGACATATGCCAACAGATGGCTTATCATGGTGGGGCCGAGTAGAACGTCGCCGGTGCCTGGAAACGGGATGAGGCGAAGACATGCACGCCGACGAATCTTACCCAGCTTCGGGGCTCTCCGGGGAGATAATACCCCTACTGCTGCTCTGTGGGGTCTCCGCATGATCACTATGGCCAAGTGTTTACACGGTTGCTCCTTGAGCTGTTTCTGGTGGTAGAAGAGGGCAAGGCTAGCTCTCTCCTTCTATCTGGTATGGTCTAGAACTACTGGGATCCAACCCCTTGCATGGGTGCCCTGGGGTTTTTATATTGGCCTACCCTCCAGGGGTACAACGGTAATTCGACTAGGCGCGGGCCCAGCCGTCAGTGCCTCCGACCTCAGACTTCTCCACCGACTGCTGGGGCCCACTGACTGGTCTGGTACGGAGCCGACAGGCCAAGTCTTCCTCGGGCGGGTCTTGCCGGCTGCTGATTACTATAGCCGTGCTTCTGATGACGCAGGCTTGGTCATGGGGTCGTGGCAACAGCCCCGCCGCCTGGCGGGCGATCACTATGGCCATTCACCATCTCATCTTGATTAATGGCGCGTGGGCCCCCGGGCGAGGGCTCGGCCGACTCCCCCGGGCTGACTCCCGGCGGGTCCGACTTGCGGTTCTCCCGTCGTCTCCCGAGGTCTCGCTGACTGGTGGGCCCCGCTGCCTCCAGGCCGTACAGAGAAGCCGTTGTGGGCGCAGGACTTGGTACTGTGGTGCTGATGTCAGCGCCGGCCGGGCAACAGTGCCACGCCGCACGGAGATCTTCCCGGGTACGGCGTGCTGTGGCCATGCCTGCCCTTGGTAAGGGGCGGGAGTGGGCTTCACTGTAGCCACACCTCTGCCCGTCCCCTTTGATGAGGTCATGGGTTTGCTGGAGTCGCCGGCCGACTCCCCAAAGCCGGCTTCTCTAGAAGTCGTCCCTAGAACTCGGCCGTGAGCAGGCAGTCGGCCGCCCTGCCGTCGACTCCTCAGGAGACGACTCTTCGCCCTGGGGTCTTGAGGGTCGTAGCCTGCCCCGATGTCTTGAAAGGTTATGGGACTCAGGTTGGCGTATCCGTGGCCCATTACTCCGACAGCTGGGCACCGGGCTCGACAGGTTGGCCCGGGGACTTGCCGCCTTGCACTATGAAATGCTTCCTGCAGCGGGACAAGTAGTGTGTGACGCCTAAGCCGTCTCCTGTCAGAAGCCGTAGCTCGCAGAGCGACCGTACGGTGGGCAAGAGTAAGGTAGAATGGGTGCTCACATGAAAAATGGCTAAGGACTCAAAGCATAGAACATAGCTTAAAGCCAGTTTCCAGCCTTCCCTTTTTCTTTTCGCAAACCGACTATTAAGCAGTCGGCTCACCGCCTTCTATTCAACTTGCTAAAAAAACTCTAAAACGGCTAAGTACTTGCCTTCCCAAAGTAGCCAAGCATTTGATCCAACGGCAGTCCGCAGAGCGGCTGTCCGGTTGGCAAGGCAGGCAACTAAGGGAAAGCGGCAAAGGAAAAAAGCCAAAAGAGCAATGAGCAAGAAAAGATAGAATTTTGATAAATATTTACATAGCATAGGCCCTTGGCCGAATCTTCGAGCAGAAGTTCAAAATACACCCCGCGGGTGGAATTGTGCAAATTAACAAGTTCTTCAAGACTACTAAAGCAGATAAAATAAAGATAAGGCGGCAGCTTAGGAAGCGGCAGACGGATTCGGGGGGTCGGAGCAGGCGGCAGCGTCAGGCGTTGGGGCGGCCGGCCGGGCAGTCTTGGCTTGATCGCCTCCGGTGGCAGTCGGCTCGGTCGCACGCGGCTCGTTGCTGGAGGCGCGGTCGAGCTGAGGCTGGCCGTCTGCCCCGTCTTCTAGTGCCTCCTTCTCGCCTCCGTCCTCCGCCTCGCCTTCCTCCTCGAGGCTGGAGCCGATCACCTCCGCCGAGTCCTCGCCGTAGTTTGGGTTCATCCCAAACCACTCCGGCGGTACCTCCTCGCCGTCTTCAGACCGCTCGGGGACGAAGATGCTGGTGTCGGTGTACTCGGCGATCACCGCGGCACGCTTGACAAGGGCATCTCCCGCTGCTGCCAGCTCCGGCTGGGCCTCTGACCGGAGTGTGGCCAGTCAGTCTAGATCCAGCCCCGGATACCACGCCTTGACGAACTCCAAGGCCCGGCGCGCTCCAGCTCGGGCCGAGGAACCCTTCCAGGCCTCAAGACGACCACCCGCGACCCCTAGCCAGTCGGCAGTCAGGCTGGGGGTGCGTGGAGCCTGCATGTCTGGCCACAGGGCGGCAATCGCCTGGGCACCGACACGTTGAAGCCGGCGCAGCATCCGGTGAGTCGGTCGAAGGCGAGCCTCGATGCTCAGGATGTGCTTATCAAGGGTTCGGGGGGCGTCGGCGGCGATCTCTGCACCTTCCGCCCTCCGACCTACACGGTCAGCCTCGATGGCTTGGATGGCGGCCTGTGAGTGTCCAGGGAAGAAGTCTGCCAAAACGGAAGAAATGAAGAAACAAGTCAAAAACCAGGAGTCGGCACGATCCATAATCGGCAGCTCGAAGAAAGAAAGTAAAGAAACTCACCATCAACGACGTCTTCAATCTCATGGAAGCCGGAGGCCAGCATTGCCTCTTTGTCAGTCCAGGAGGAGCGCTCGCTCGTGAACTCGGCCAAGAGGGCGGTTTCCGCCTCCTCCGCCTCCTTCTGCGTCTTCGCAAGCAGCTCCCTCTACTCTGCCAATTGAGTGGCCAGCAGATCGCGCTCTATGGCGAGCTTGCTGCACTCCTCCCCCTTGGCGCGCAACCCGGAGCTGGCTTCGCTCAGCTGCTGTTGAAGAACAGCGTTGGCTTCTGAAGAGAAGGAAGAAAGAAGGCATTAAGTCATCAGTAAAGAAGGTCGCCGGGGAGATCCGGCCCGATCGCACAGCAGTCGGCCCGAATCTCGGGGACTACAGCCCGCGGGTGCGCCAGCGCGCCCCCGCAAAGAAGAGGAGGACTCACCCCGGCTCTCCGACAGGTTGGCTGTCCGCTTGCCTAGCTCTTCAACGTTGCGGTTGAAGGTGGTGACTCGGAGGTTGTGGTAGTCCTGCGACAAGCATTTCAGACAAAAATTAGTACCCGGAACTCACCAATTGGAGTTCCGGGCCGCCTGCTCAACAGCCGGCCCGAAACTCGGGGACTACACCCAGTGGGTGCGCTGGCGCGCCCCCACAGAAAGGAACAAGAAAACAAGGACCAAAGAGAAAACATACCCGGACGGCTGCCCATGATGCCAGGTACGCCTTGGTGCAGTTCTGGATGGCATCGCCCTCAGCTCGAAGCTTCATTTGGACGTCCAGAAGCGCCTGGTTCAGCGGCCCTGTGCCGCCCCCTCGCACCCACCCAATGGGCGCGGCGCTCGTTGCTTCGGCGTCTGGGATCGCCGAGCTGGCGGTGCCGCTCTCCAGGGGGCGTGGCGCCGAAGTCGCCTTCTCAAGACGGCGGCGCGTTGGCGAGCCGACTTGAAGAAGTAGCCTCACCACGGCCTCGTCTTCAGTTGGCGGCACCGGCGGATCCGCCGGCTGTTCGCCTAGCGCGCTCCTATACGGCGGCGGAGGAGGCGGCAGAACGATCACGTCCGGCGTGGAGGAGCCGCCGCCTTCCCTCTCCATGATGGGGTCCTCGCCATCGGCTTCCCCAGTCTGCCCTGTGAACTCCGGAGGCGGCGGCGCAGAGTTCAGCGGGGTGACAAACACCGCCGATTGGCGGTGCGCGGCCTCCTCAGCCTGCCGCTTCGTCGCGGCGACGGCTTCGGCCTCCGCCAGTTTCTTCTTGGCGGAGGCTTCCGCCTTATCAGCCTCCGCCTTCTCCAGGCGGGCGGCCTCGTCCACGTTGCGCTTCTCTTGCGCATTACGCTCCGTCGCCTCTCGGAGGTCAGCAGTGGGGTCAATCCGCCGAGTGGTGGCGGACGTCTCCGCTGACCCCATGACGGAGGCGGCGACAACCCTCTCAAGAGTGAGGGGAGCCCTGAAGCGAGGGAAGCAAGTAAAAGACTCAGAAAAAAGCTACAAGAAAGAATAAAGCATCAAGACGGAATACTCACGCGGAGACCAGTGGCGGCTTCTTTACTTCCTTGCGGAAGCGGATGGCCTTCGCGGCTGCCTCGTCCCGCTTGGTCGCCGCAGCCGAACTCTTGGGCTTCTTCGGCCGACTACCGAACAAAGTCGGAACGGCCCTACGCTTCTTCCTACCGCCTAGAGCGCCCGACACGGCAGAAGAGCCCGCGCCGGGATGGCTGGCTCCTGGCCGGGGGCGGGGGGCGACCTCCTCATCATCGTCAGGCCAGTCCTCTAGACTGGCCCCGAGCCACGGGCCGCCTCCTCCCTTGGCGTCGTCTTCCAAAGCCGCCGCCCCTAGATCGGAGTCGTCGACGTCGCTCTCTGCCCGGTCGGCAAGGAACTCGCGGGCCGGCCCCGAGGTGCCGGCTGGTGGATGGAGGAGGGGATTCTGACCAAAGCCGACTGGTCAGGTCGCACAAAATAGACTCGGCAAGAAAGAAGACAACTTGAAGAAAGAAAAGAAAGGGCAACTCACTATAGGTGGGGGGTTGGCGCGGGAGTACGGCTCCTTGCCGAACCGCCAGTCCTCCAGCAGCTTGTTGTCCGAGAGGTAGTTCACCATGTAGGGCACCTCCTCGCGAGGCATGTCCTTGGTGCACATCCGACTCGGGTCACGGCACCTGCTCATTTGGCATATCATGTGGGGGCGGCCTTGGAGCGGGAGAACTCGACACGCCACGAAGGCGGCTAGCAGGTCCGGACCAGTCAGGCCCTCCGACTGTGTCAGCACTCGGAGTCGTGTGATGGCGCCTGCTCCCGCAAGCATCAGCGACTTGGCCCGGTATGACCAGTTGGGCAGTCTCCCAGCCGGCGGGCCGGCTTCGAAGGTCGGCGCAGGTTGACCCAATCGCCCCCCGCGAAGACGCTCTTCACGTAGAAGTACGATCGTTGCCACATCTTCACCGACTTTATCAGCCTGATGGTGGGGAAGGGGTTGTTGGCCCCCAACCTCTGCACGGCGATGAATGCGCCACACTGAGCCGGCACGCCTGCAGCCTGGGTGCTGAGCTTGCAGAAGAAGAACTCCCCCTAGAGCTCGAGGGTGGGGAGGACTCCGAGGAAGCCTTCACACAAAGCCACAAAGGCGAACAGCAGCACCATCGTATTGGGCGTGAGGTGGTGCGGCTGGAGGCTGTAGAACTCCAGAAAAGAGCGGAAGAAGCTGCTCGCCAGCAGCCCCAATCCGCGCAGGCAGTGCGAGCGGATGATGACCCGCTCGCCCTCCTCCAGCGCTGGGGAAATCTCCCCCCTCGGCGCAAGACGCACCCGCACATAATCTTCTCCGGGGAGCCGACGAGTCTTGCGGAGGAACTCGATGTGGTCGTCGTGAACTTCAGAGCCGTCCCAGGTGCCAGAATGCACCGAGGGAGGCGCGGTGGCAGAAGAAGAACTCATCGTGAGCTGGTCGCCGCGGCGTTCGACAAAGCTTGGGCACACGGCGGAGCGAAGAAGAAGGAGAAGAGAAAGGAGTAGTGGGAAGGAGGGGCGCGCGTGCTCTGCCGTGCCCCTCCTCCCCCTACTTATAGCCTCATGGGCTGCGAAGCCGAGGGGGGCGGTCGTGGGATTTACTACGCCCACGGCCCAACGACCCCCATGTTTCCACGACAAAGTTACTGCGCGCAGTAACTCCACGGGAATCCCAATCATCCGCCTGGGCCACAGCAGATCCGCTCGGGCGCCGAGGCATGGTATTGGCGGTCCCTGCCTACGGGCATGCCCCGTCACGCGCGTAGGCTGGCAGATTGGCCCGACCGCGTGTCATCACGTGACAGGCCCGGAATGGGCGGCGGCTTGGAGGCTTAGCCAGCACGCTACTTGGATCCCGCTGCGACGTTCGAAATATTGTGCGAGTCAGAGTTGGGCGATTCCGACTCCTTCTAGCCGGCCCGGCAGAAGTCAAGAGAGCACCATGTGTCGAGCACCCGGAAAGAGAAACTGCTGAGGCTTCTCGGCCGATCGTCTGCGGCGCCTCACCAGCTTCGGGGACTACTGTCGGAGTAATGGGCCACGGGTAGGCTAACCTGAGCCCCAGAACCTTTCAAGACATCGGGGCAGGCTGCGCCCCTCAAGACCCCAGGACGAAGAGCCGCCTTCTGTGAAGTCGGCGGCAAGGCGACCGACTGCCCACTCACGGCCGAGTCCCGGAGAGGACTTCAGGATAAGCCAACTCTTGACTGGCGACTTCCAAAGAAGCCGGCCTTGGGGAGTCGGCCCGCGACTCCAGCAAAACCCCACGTCCTCATCAAGAGGGATAGGACAGGGGAGTGGCTCCAGTGAAGACTGCTCCCACCCCTTTCCAAAGGCAGGCATGGTCACAGTACGCCATACCCGAAGAGATCTCCGTGCGGCGTGGCACTGTTGCCATGCTGGCCCTGACATCAGCACTGGTGGACCGAATCATGCGCCCACGACGGCTTGTCTGTACGACCTTCGGGCGGCGGGTCCCACCGGCCAGCGGGATCCCAGAAGACGGCAAGTGCGCCACAAGTCGGACCCGTCGGGAGTCGGCCCCCGGGAGTGGGCCGGCTCCTCCCTCGGGGCCCACGCACCATTAACCATATGTGATGGAAACTGGCAATAGTGATCGCCCTCCAGGCGGTGGGGCTGTTGCCACGACTCCATGACGAAGCCCGCGTCATTAGAAGCACAGCTACAGTAATCAGCAGCTAGCAAGACCCGCCCGCGGCGGACGCGGCCTATCAGCTCCGTACCGGCCCAGTCGGCGGGGCCCACTAGTCGGCAGGCCCCAACAGTCGGCGGAGAAGACGGAGGTCGGAGGCACTGACGGCTGGGCCCGCGTCCAGCCGGATTACCATTGTACCCCTGGGGGGTAGGCCTATATAAACCCCCAGGGCACCCATGCAAAGGGTTGGAATCTATTAGCTCTAGACCAGATCATATAGGAGGGAGAGAGCTAGCCTTGCCCTCTCCTACCTCCAGGAAACAACTCAAGGAGCAATCGTGTAAACACTTTGCTATAGTGATCATGCGGAGACCCCGTAGAGCAGCAGTCAGGGTATTATCTCCCCGGAGAGCCCTGAAGCTAGGTAAGATTCGCCGGCGTGCATGTCTGCGCCTCATCCCGTTTCCAGGCACCGGCAACGTTCTACTCGCCCCCACCATGATAAGCCATCCTTTGGCATATGTCGTACCCAACCCCCGGCAGAATCCGTCTACGGCGTTCGGCCCTCGCATGACTGGGTTTGCCACGTACGAATAGGTGGCCGTGGTCACGTGTCGAGGCGTGTCCTCGCGATCCGTATATTGGTCTTCTATGTCCTGCTTTATTGTTCAAGTTCTGCCAGAGGTCATATGTATGGCCGTGGGCTAATTTACCTCTTCCTGAGTGATGAGGCGGGGCGGGTTGGTGTTCAGCATGAGTTGTTGTTTTATCTTGACCACATGGTGGTCGATCGGCCGTATTGTGCGATAGTGGTATGCACTCCCGCGCCTCCTCGTTGAACTGAGGTAGCAATTTGCGCTTTGGGTAGCTTTTGGTTGGGCGCTTGAGGCCGTATTCTTTGGCTGCTAGGACATCAGTCAATTTATCATTGAGAAGATCTTGGTCAGCTTGAAGCTGCTGCTGCTTCTTTTTCAGGCTCCTTGTCATGGGTATTAGCTGGCGCTTGAAGCGCTCCTGCTCAAGAGGGTCCTCGGGCACGATGAAATCTTCGATGTTGAGGCTCACCTCATCTTCGGAGAGCGGGAGGTAATTATCGTCCTCCGAATCTTCGTGTGTGGCCTGTTTAACAGGGCTACCCTGCTCATCTTCCCGTTCATCTTGTTTGTTTTCTTTATCGACGGGGTCTTCGTTGTCTTCGGCACCTTCCAGAGTGTCATCTTCTCCTGTGCCGGTGTTGCTGTCTTTACTGCGCTGTGACTTAGAGCGGCGCCGCTGACGCCGGCGCTTGGACTGTATTTCGGAAGGTTTATCCTCCACTAGGTCTTCCTTATCGTCACCGCTGTTCTCCTTTGGTGCATCCACCATGTATACGTCATACGAAGAAGTGGCCGTCCAGCGTCCGGTGAACGGCGGGTTCTGGGCCTCTTCTTCTCCAGCATCGTCGTCCATACCGTCGATGTCCTCGGAGTCGTAATCAAGTTCGTTGGTCAAATCCTCGATCGTGGCTATAAAGTGGGTGGCGGCTGGGAAGTAAAATTCTCCATCGTCAACCCCTAGTTCGAGCCGGATATAGTTCTGCTGAGAATCCTCCGCCAAGGACAGCTTTTTAGTGAGTTTAGCACATCGCCCAAAGGCGAGTGCTGGAAGATGTCTACGGCGCTGAATTGGAAGGTCAATAAATGATCAAGCTCAGCATCTACGGGCTCGCGCGGTTTGGAACCTACGGCCGGAGATGAGTCCGACATTCCTGTGGCATAGGCATCGTGTGAGACCTGGTCCATGTGTGGCTCCAGCGTCGTGGAGTCTGCGGCCTCCGAGGTGGGGTTAATCCTCCCATCTTTGGATGGTGTGGCCTGCTCCGGCTCTAGGGCCAGAGCGGTGATAGGAGCGATCTCCTGGATGCGGCCCGATGACAGATTTAGGTCATGATCATCGGGGTGACCGGGAGCGACCACCGCGCTATCGAACCCGGCGAAGATCAAGTCTCCACAGATGTCCGCGACATAGTTCAAGCTCCCGAATCTGACCTGATGGCCAGGGGCGTAGCTTTCGATCTGCTACAGATGGCCAAACAAGTTGGCCCGCAGTGCAAAGCCGCCGAACGCGAAGATCTGTCCAGGGAGGAAAGTTTCTCCGCAGACAGCGTCATTATTGACGATTGAAGGGGCCATCGACCCTTTCGGCGACAACACAGAGGAACTCTCAATGAAAGCACCAATGTCCATGTCAAAACCGGCGGATCTTGGGTAGGGGGTCCCGAACTGTGCGTCTAAGGTTGATGGTAATAGGAGACAGGGGACACGATGTTTACCCAGGTTTGGACCCTCTCTATGGAGGTAATACCCTACTTCCTGCTTGATTGATATTGATGAATATGAGTATTACAAGAGTTGATCTACCACGAGATCGTAATGGCTAAACCCTAGAAGTCTAGCATGTATGACTACGGTATTGAGCATATCCTTTCCGGACTACACCATCCGGTTTATATAGACACCGGGGGATCTATGGTTACATAGAGTCGGTTACATAAGATGGAATCTTCATAATTGTTCGCCAAGCTTGCCTTCCATGCCAAGGAGAGTTCCATCCGGACACGGGTACAGTCTTCGGTCTTCATACACTCACAGCCCATCAGTCCGCCCCATAGATAACTGGTCGGACACCCGAGGACCCCTTAGTCCAGGACTCCCTCACAAGGGCCTGTAGTTTATCATCAAAATCCACCCCCCCTGAGCTGCCAGCCACCACCGGCCGAACCGCCATCCCCCACCGCTCGCGGCCGGCCCACGCCGCCACGCCGCCCCACCCGCCCCGAAACCACTCCCCACCGCCGGTCCGCTGCCGCACTGGCCATCCCTCTAGCCCCCCTCCCCCCGCCGAGATTTTTCTCCGGCTATACCCACCCCACCGCCCAATCACGCGCCCCAACCACTAATTTATTACCATTTATGTCCTTCATATACGCGCTGACAGGTGGGCCCTATGGTAATGTGTGCTGCTGAATGTGGACCGTTTGAGTGGTCAATTGATCGTGTCATCAACAAATTACGAAGCTGTATGGTGAGCCAGTGACCGTATGATCACCCTACAATGTATTTTATTAACACAGTACATACTCAAACTACCATTTCTTTCTTTCATATACGGGCTGACAGGTGGGCCCCACGGTTACGTGCCCCGATGGTGTAACACTAGTTGTGCCACGTTGAACATTTTACTGGTCAATTGATTGTGTCGTCAACAAAATACGGAGTTGTACAGGTGAGCCAGTGACCGTATAATCATGACATGTATTTTTTTAACACGGTACAGACGCAAGGGCTCATATATATGCGCAAGCACTCACCGCTATAAGCACACACACGCAGACCCTACCCCGATGAGCACCTTCGAGAGAGTGAGCCAGCTTATGATCTTGAGATTTTACAAAGTCACCATAGGTGCCTCGTAGTCGAGTGAAACGTCTCCTCCCACTGAACGCACATTGCCGGAAAATACTGAAATTAACCCAGGATAAATGCGAGCACCGGGACTTTAACCCTGGTGGGCTCAAGAAACCATTGTCCTCCTAACCATCCAACCACATGTTGGTTAGCACGACAAAATGTATGTGGTGACCGTGATGAGCTTTTTCTGAAGTCTAGTGACCATATCGTGCTTTCACTTCAAATAAAATGACCATAAGTGTCGTCAAGAAAATACGGAGGACACATGAAATGCAAAGTCCATCAGTGTCATCAAGAAAATACGGAGACGTACCGTGAGCTAGATACCGTATGATCACCACGAGAATGTATACGGTGACCGTAATGAGCATATTCTGAAGTCCAGTGAACGTATAGTGCTTTAGCTTGAAATACAGTGACTGTCACGCGTGAATGTGTTGTGGGCATGCATACCTTTAGAGGGCCGAGAGATAATTTGTGTGCGTACGTGAAAGTGGTGTAGAAAGAGGGGTGTCCCGTGGAGACAAGGAGAGATATGACCTTCGTTTCTCTTTCCCGTGACTAATATTTTAGGAGAATATATAAACATTCACAATGCAGAACAAATATTTTTGGATGCACCATGCAATTAACTTTCATGTATAACATTGTACTATTGTATATGCTTATTTTCTTAGTGGTCGATTGCGTGTGTGGTGTGGTGGGCACATCATTTCTAGTTGTGGTGGGTCAACATGAGGACTCATGGGTCGGTTCCATCCCGCGCCACATAGGTTGGACCGAGACGCGTTATACGAGGACCCATGTGGAGGACTCGGCGTACAACACAAAGTACCAGAGTCGTAGAGGACTCTATCCCCACTAGTGATAAGCCGACTATATATGATTTGTAACCATAGGCCCCCAGTATGTTATAGAAGCTTGGGGGCTAGTTCTTCGATAGTATACACACATGCACAATGCCTGGTATTCACGTGTACTTTGTACACACCCCTATCACTAATATACAGTACCAGGAGTAGGCTTTTTCCTCAACTGCAAGGGTCCGAACTAGGGTAAAACTTTACCTCGTATTACCATCCAGCCTAACAGTCAGCGATATCCAACCCAATGATATGATGGAATCATATCTGCCAACTACTAAGAGAGAGGTGTGTCTGGGGGGGCAATGTGTGCGAGAGAGGCCTAAAGATAATGTGCGTGCGGGAGACACGTAGGCACATATATGTGCATATAGAGGGGTAGTAGAGACCGTGTGAGGGAGTCCTGGATTAGGGGGTGTCCGGGTAGCCGGACTATACCTTCAGCCGGACTCCAGGACTATGAAGATACAAGATTGAAGACTTCGTCCGGTGTCCGGATGGGACTTTCCTTGGCGTGGAAGGCAAGCTTGACGATGCGGATATTTAGATCTCCTACCATTGTAACCGACTTTGTGTAACCCTAACCCTCTCTGGTGTCTATATAAACCGGAGGGTTTTAGTCCGTAGGACAACTTCATCATACAACAATCATACCATAGGCTAGCTTTAGGGTTTAGCCTCCTCGATCTCGTGGTAGATCTACTCTTGTACTACCCATATCATCAATATTATTCAAGCAGGACGTAGGATTTTACCTCCATCAAGAGGGCCCGAACCTGGGTAAAACATCGTGTTCCTTGCCTCCTGTTACCATCCGGCCTAGACACACAGTTCGGGACCCCCTACCCGAGATCCGCCAGTTTTGACACCGACATTGGTAATTTCATTGAGAGTTCCTCTGTGCCGTCGCAATCAGGAAGGATGCCTCTTCCCGTCTTTAAAGACGGCGCCGTTACTAAGGGAGCCTTGGCTGTCGGCCAAACTCTCCGGCTAGGCGGTTTTCTCATGACCGCCTGTTCGGCCGTTGCACCGACGGTGACCTCTCGGGTCATCAAAAGCAATCTTCACGTCAGCTCGGAACTCGTCGAGCAGTTAGATCCAATGGAGCTCTCTTTTGTAAACGAGCTCTTGGATCGCATCTCCGCCTTGGGGGTCACTACGGATTATGACCAGATTGGGCTTAAACCTGATCTAAGAGAAATTAATTCTCCCCAAGTCACCCATCACGTTGCCGTGGTAGAGGCACAGTGCGGCGACTCTTCATCTATCTTAAGGACTAGCTACGTCGGATTCCCGATCCCTCCAAGCCGGATACCCGCGGAGGGGAGGATGTAACTCAAGACCTGAACTTAGAATCAGGCAATGGGCTAGATTCACTGGACAACATCCAAGAATCCAAACTTCAGAGTTCGGAAACTCCTTGGCCTCTGAGTCTTAGATTGGGTGAAGTTCCGGACTTAATTCCACCCACCCACCCGAACATAAGCGATCTATCCCAAATCAGGCAAAAGCCTGAAGAAGCAGTACATCATTAATGGGCAAGGTTGCTCCTGGTTATGAACAGGATAAAGGACTGCCGCGAGGAAGACGCAATCTCAATCTTCTGCAATAATTGCACGGACAAGGGAATCCTCAACGCCACAGGTCGTCGTGATCTTACACGCTTCTCTGACTTGGCGTCCATAGTAAAAAAGTACTGTGCGATGGAAAGCGCCTGGAAAACCGAAACTAAATTTTGGGACAATCCGGCCCTGAATAGAAACCACGTCCGAAATAAAAGGGTGCATCATCATCAGACACCCGGGTTAAAAACCAAAAAACCAAAACCCTCTACAGGGCATGGAACCGTACTGGAGGGATGGCTTAATGGACCCTGTAAAATTCATAGTACAGAGGACGCCACACCAACTCATAGCCTCAGAGCATGTTGGATACTCCGGCAGGTGGCCAAAAGGGGCGAAGATATCCTAATTCCGGAGGCCGCAGAAAGCCACCTCAGGGACTCCAGTACAGTCTTAACATTCTTCGAGACTTTCGCATCAAATAATATGCGAAAAAGAACACTCTGCAGCCTCGCCGAAGTCTATCAAGCAGCAACAATAAACCCATGGAGTGACACGGCTATTACTTTTAATGCCAGTGATGAACCTAAATTCCGAACAGCTCGAGCACCAGCCTCATTGGTACTCAGTCCTATAGTGGACGGCTTTCGCCTCACCAAGGTACTCATGGACGGAGGCAGCGGATTGAACCTCATTTATGAGGAAACCCTTCAAAAAATAGAAATAGACTAGAACCGCATTGAGCGAAGCAGCACAACCTTTAGAGGAATAATCCCCAGTCGGGAAGCGCGCTGTGCAGGAAAAATCACACTAGATGTGGTGTTCGGCACGCCGGATAATTATAGGTCCGAAGAGGTCACATTCCAAGTGGCCCCGTTCAGTAGCGGATACCACGCTCTGCTGGGGCGGGAAACGTTTACAATCTTCCAAGCAATACCCCATTACGGGTACATGAAGCTCAAGATGCCCGGGCCGAACGGAATCATCACTCTCGCTAGTGATCCGGACATAGCACTCCGCGCCGAAAACAAGACAGCCGCATTGGCCCTTGAGGCACTGTCCGAAGCCCTAGCGGCTGAGGAACTGACTACGCTACGCTCCACGATAAACAGGGATGATGTCATACTCGATAAAAGATCCAAGTCCACCTCCTTTAAACTAGCGGATGAAATAGTCAAATTCCAGGTCCATCCAACGGACCCCAATAAAACAGCTTCCAGCGGGGCACAATTAAACCCCGATGTAGACGCCGCACTGTGAGAATTCCTACAAGAGAACTGGGACATTTTTGCGTGGCACCCTTCAGACATGCCAGGAATCCCACGCAGGCTGGCCGAACACAGCTTAAATAACCTAAAAGGATTCAAACCTGTCAAACAAGCCCTTCGGCGTTTCTCCGAGCCCAAGAAACGGGCAATGGTAGAGGAGCTAGCCAAACTATTGGAGGCCGGATTCATCAGAGATATAAAACATCCGGACTGGCTAGCAAACTTGGTGATGGTACCAAAGAAGGACAAATCCTGGCGCCTGTGCGTTGACTTCAAAGACCTTAACAAGGCTTGCCCAAAGGATCCCTTCCCCCTCCCCCGCATTGATCAAATTATCGACGCCACTACAGGACACGATTCGTTGTGCTTCCTCGACGCATACTCCGGTTACCATCAAATCAAGATGGCCGAGTCAGACCAAGCCGCAACAGCATTCATCACCCCATACGGCCCATTCTGCTTCAACACAATGCCTTTCGGGCTCAAAAACGCCGGCGCAACATATCAGCGCATGATTCAGACATGTCTGGCAAACCAGATCGGCAAAACAGTAGAGGCATACGTGGATGATGTGGTCGTAAAAACAAAACATGTCGAATCCCTAGTAGACGACTTGAGGCTTACATTTGACAACCTCCGAGCATATGACATCAAGCTAAATCCGGAAAAATGCGTTTTCGGCGTTCCAGCCAAAAAGCTCTTGGGCTTCATTGTATCCGATAGAGGAATCGAAGCAAATCCAGCCAAGATCCGAGCTTTGTCACAATTGGATATCCCAATGGACCTCAAACAAATACAAAAATTAACCGGATGCGTGGCGGCTCTAAGCCGCTTTATCTCCCGGTTGGGAGAAAAGGCGCTACCCCTCTATCGCCTCCTTCGGAGCACCGAACACTTCGAGTGGACGGATGCCGCCACGGCCGGACTCGAGGAAATAAAAGCCATATTGGCAACAAACCCCGTCCTGGCGACGCCAAACATCGGCGAACCAATGCTATTGTACATTGCAGCAACCCATCAAGTTGTCAGCACAGTACTCGTCGTCGATCG
The DNA here is from genome assembly GCF_003073215.2 of Triticum urartu. Classification (NCBI taxonomy): domain Eukaryota; kingdom Viridiplantae; phylum Streptophyta; class Magnoliopsida; order Poales; family Poaceae; genus Triticum; species Triticum urartu. Next base: position 209,687,652 of record NC_053028.1, on the reverse strand, counting down.
GGAAACGGACGGACACAAATTCCCCCTTCAAAAGCCGGTTTACTATGTGTCCACTGTCCTCACCCCATGCAAATCACGGTACCCACATTATCAAGAGGTTGCATATGCGGTATTAATGGCATCCCGGAAGCTACGACACTACTTTCAAGAGTGTTCAATCACAGTAGCATCGGAAGTACCTCTCAACGATATTATAAACAACCGTGACGCAACGGGTTAGATTGCAAAATGGGCCATCGAGCTCCTCCCATTCGACATAACTTATAAGCCACGGCGAGCTATCAAGTCGCAAGTTTTGGCCGACATCGTCGCAGAATGGACGGAGGCCGAACTCCCTAAAGAGTACGGCAAATATTCAAGCTGGATCATGCACTTCGACGGTTCCAAAATGTTGGCCAGACTTGGGGCCGGCGTCGTTTTGACGTCCCCCACAGGAGACACAGTTCAATATGTACTCCAGATTATGTACATGGACTCCAACAATGCAGCCGAATACGAGGCCCTTTTACATGGTCTCCGGATGGCAGTATCCATGGGCATTCAACGCCTAGAGGTGCACGGGGATTCCAACCTCGTGATATCCCAAATAAATGGAGACTTCGATGCCAAGGATCCAAAAATGGCAGCTTACCGCAACGCCGTCCTCAAAATGTCAGCTCGGTTTGAGGGGCTCGAATTTCACCATATAGCCCGAGAAAACAATCAGGCGGCAGACATCCTGGCACGCATCGGCGCAAAACGCGATGCGATACCCCCCAACATCTTCCTGGAAAGGCTGTTCAAGCCATCCGTAGTATGGGAAGGGGAACATGGCAATATTAGCCCGGACCCAACCGCACTGTCCAACGCCGAACAATCTGACATAATCGGAGGCTCTGCCAATGAAATCACAACCTCAGCCCACGTACTAATGGCCATTATCGCCCCGTGGACAGAGCCATTCCTAGCCTACCTTACTAGGCAGGAACTCCCAGAGGACAAAAACAAGGCACGCTGTATAGTGCGGCGATCTAAAGCCTATAAAGTCCATGAGGGAGAACTTTATAAGAAAAGCACTACCGGAGTCCTTCAAAGGTGCATCTCCAAAGAGGAAGGGCAGAACCTGCTGGCTGAAATTCATGCCGGACTCGGTGGCCATCATGCCGCAGCCCGGTCCCTTGTAAGCAAGGCTTTCCGTACAGGCTTTTATTGGCCGACGGCCCGGGCAGACGCTCAGGACTTGGTCCAACGATACGCCGGTTGCCAGCTTTTTGCAAACCAAAGCCATATGCCACCCACCGCCCTCCAAACTATCCCCATCACTTGGCCTTTCGCTGTCTGGGGGCTTGACATGGTGGGACCCCTTAAAGGCGGAACCCACAAGAAAAAATACTTACTGGTCATGGTGGATAAGTTCACCAAATGGATAGAAGCCAAGCCTGTTAAGACGGCCGAATCTGGACCTGTGATAGACTTTATATCCGGGGTCGTACACCGTTATGGCGTCCCCCACAGCATCATCACCGATAACGGCACGAACTTTACGGCCGATGAGGTAAAACTCTGGTGCAAAAACATGGGCATCAAGCTCGATTATGCTTCCGTCTATCACCCACAAACTAACGGTCAGGTCAAACATGCAAATGGTCTCATCATGAGCGGCATCAAACCCAGATTAGTGCAGTCCCTCAAGGAATCCAACATGCACTGGGTAGAGGAGCTCGACTCCGTACTCTGGGGGCTGCGGACCACGCCTAATTGCACCACCGGATACACACCATTTTTTATGGTGTACGGCGCAGAGGCAGTCTTGCCCTGCGACATAATTCATGACTCACCTCGAGTGCGCATGTACGAAGAAAGGGAAGCCGAGCTCGATCGGCAGGACAGTTTGGACGCCTTAGAGGATTAGCGCGACGTGGCAAAAGCCCATTCCGCATTCTATGAACAGCAGGCTCGAAGATATCAAAGTAGAGAAGTGCGGGCCAAAAACTACAACGTTGGTGAATTAGTTCTACGGCTGCTGGACAAGAAAAAGGACAAGTTGAAGCCCAAGTGGGAAGGTCCCTTCATAATCGACAAAGTCCTGACTGGTGGAGCATACCGCCTGTGAGATGCGTCGGATAACCGACTCGAGCCGAACCCATGGAACGCAGCCCGTCTCCAAAGATTCTGTGCCTAGCGCCGGACTCTGTGTTTTTCTCCTTCCTCTGTCCATTTTTTACATTTTCTGTCTTACATTTCTCTCCTTCCCCCCCCCTTTTCTTTTATAGCCCTTAAAGGCTCCTCAAGTGACGTGCTACTCGCGCTCCTTAAACCTGGGGGCTTCTTTAACAGAAGCTTACTTATACGGGCTTCATGCCCACCACATGTGTCAAACTTCTGCATGTACCTTTTCTTCACCATTATATGCATCGATATGACTTAAGTTTTGGCCAAGCTGGGTTGCCTGGCTCCTGTGCTTACCCTACGTTCCCGATTGTTCGGCTAGGTGGTAAAGGGAGCACCTCTGCGATTGTTACTGCCGGATCAGCCGGATGTGTTCCTCAGACTGGGTGAAGCCAAAAGCTGGCGTTCTTAAGGGAATATTCGGTCGGTGAACTAAAAGATGACCTTTTTTACTTATTTATATATATGCCCCCAGATGATTTTCCTGCGTTTGCAGTCCGGACATGCACTTTAGGGCATGCCTCCAGAGAAAGGAACCCCTAACGGAACTATTCTCTCTGGAAGATGTTTCTTACTAACCATGTAATATAACATAACTAGTTGGGCACTTGTCTGATAAAGCACTAATGACCCCTACGCCTGGTCTCCATGCATATCCTGGTTCTTACATAACCGGTAGGGTATTCGGACACACTCCGGACTGTCAGGTCCTGAGGTTGAAGCGAAAAGGTCGGCAACGACAAACGATCTACAATCCGGCTAGAAGGCATTACACATGTCAATTAAAAATTACATAGTCACTCTGACTGATTGTATTCCTCTTCAATACCATCTAACAGGCTGTCTAACTTACAGTCCTGCTGGGAATACTTGGCGGCCAATTCTACTTGGCCGTACACTAGGCTTACAGGGATCTCCTTCCCGTCAGGCCCCACAGGTCCGACCTCGGCCATGTGGTTTGGGTCAGACTTCGTGTACCGCGTCTTCACCATGGCCCAGGCCTCCCTAGCACCTTGTCGGCAGGCTGATATCTTCCACAACCGGAAGCGCCGCCGAGCTCCCTTAAGCTTCTCCGAAAGCTCTCCAAAGCCCTCGGGCATGGAGTGGGAAGGCCATAAGGCTTGGCCAACGCCTCACATCGCCTACCGAACTCGCTCGTGCAGTTGCGAGAGCTCGGGAAGAAGGTCACCTGTAGAACCGGGCATCTCCTCTGCGGGACGACCCGTTAGCATACCTACAGACATTACTCTGTTAGTCGACTTCCTCGCTGAACTCTTTTCTTTCAAAGATTCGCTTAAGCACTTACTAAATATGCCGCGTCGAAGCCACTGATTCTCCTTAGTAGAGTCCGACAGCTGGCCACGAACATCTTTAAGTTCAACGTCCAGCTTGGTGTTGGCATCCTGAAGATCATTCTTCTCCCACCTCACCCTTGTCAACATACTCTCACCGGCCTTTACCCGGCGCAAGAGTTGTTGCCTCTCCGGATCTAGTCCGGCGCCATCTGCAATATGATTTGTCAGATTTACACCCACGCCGCACTTCGCAAGATACTAATCTTTCGAAGTGTATCTTACCAGAGGGGGTCTCTTTGGGCTCCCCTACCGCGGCTAGTGCGGCCTCCAGTTGGGCTTTGCACTCTTCCAGCTCCTGGGACAGTACGGTATTCTTCTCTATAAGAACCTGCATAACAAATGATCCATAAATCAGTTACCCTAACTGTTTCAAGTCTCGGGGGCTACTGGTATATATATATATATTTACCAAAATTTTCTTACCCGTATGTCTTTTACATATTGCTCCATGGCTCTGGCTAAACCATTTTGAGCGGCACGGAGATACGCATCTCCCAAATTGAAGGCATCTAATGCCTCTCGGGAGAAACAAGCGTCGCGAAGAACTGTCCGGCGACGCCTGTGGTTCATGGCACTCTCCACCTCGGAATTGGTGGCAGACAGCCTGTCCGCATGCTCTGTCGGAGGAGCGTCTGGTGCGCGCCTTGTGTTCGCTTCCGCTTCCGGGCCAGGCGTTGGAGCCTGGCTGGTGGAGGCGCGATTGGCAACCTCTCCGGATGTAGTCCGGCGAGGTCTCTTCGTCCTAAAGACAGCACGAACGTTAATATGCCCTGAAGGAATAACACCAGGGAAAAAGAGGGTGCGCTATACCTTTGCGCCGGCGTCTCGGTCCGGACTACATTCCTTTTTACCCCACGGGGCCCTGCGGCCCCTCGTTGGCTAGCCGCCGCAGGTTCGGCCTCCCGCCTCAGAAACCTCCCCTGCAAAACACGGTCGTTGTCAGAAAAACTGAAATGCGTGAGAATGGATTCCTTCTCAAGGGGATGAGACTCCGCTCTGTTACCTGGGAGGCCTGGATTAACCCTGGGTAATCAGCCGTAATGGCCACCAAGGTATTGTCCTTGCTTAGCTGATAAAACACCCTGTCAATCAGCTCCACCGATATGTCCAGATCCTCTTCGGAGTCCGGATCGAGGGACCGTTCTGGATCCTCGGGCTGTGGGCGACGGCTGTTTATATCCTTTACTTCCTAACGCAGTTCCTGTGTTGAAATCGGAAGACCACATATTTAATCATGGGAATATAAAACGGATGCGCGAGCACAATTGTCCACTTACCCAACTCGGAGGGTTGTACATAGAAAATCCGCCCTGCGGGTTGACGCAGAGGAATTCCTCCTCTTCTCCCTTGTACAAAGAGGATAAGATCTTTACTAGAGCGGCAGCTGAGGCTGGCCCCTTACGACCGTAACGGGTGGCGTCATCCTCCCCGTTAAAATCCCACATGGGGCGGCCTCTATATTGAAGCGGCTGCACCCCCCGCATAATGCATGCGGCCATGACCTCAATCATGGTTAGTCCGGAATGAGCCAATAGTCCTATCCGACCCATCAGGTGAAGGATGTCCCTGTCGCCTTCTCTCTAAGAGCTCCGCGGACGCCAGCTTAGGCGTTTCTTTGAGGGAGCACTGTTGAATTCGGGGAGACCAGCCCAGATAGGATCCGGCAGCGGGACATCATCTATATAAAACCATTCCGAAGGCCAGTCCTCGAACGCCTTCTTTGGGGTTCCGGGTAGATATCCGGTCCCGGCGATGCGCCACACTTCGGCTCCGCCCACTTGATATATAGACCCCTCTTGAGAGCGGGGCACCAGGCAGAATAACCTCTTCCACAGCGCGAAATAAGCCTCAACACCCAAGAATAGCTCGCAAAGGGCGACGAAGCCCGCGATATGCAATATAGAGGCGGGCATGAGATTGTGCAGCTGGAGGCCGTAGAACTCCAGAAGCCCATGGAGAAATGGATGAATTGGAAATCCAAGTCCTCTTACTAGACAAGGGACGAGGCACACCCGCTCTCCTTTGGAGGGATTGGGGGTGCTCTCCGCCATTATAGGTGGCGAGTCCGGCTCGGACCGAGACCATATAGGCCTGAGGGAGAAATCCTTTGGCCTGAAGCGATACTAGCTCATTGTGCAGGATGGAGCACCTCTCCTAGTCTCTAGGTTTAGGACTCGAAGGGTGAGAGGAGGAGCTGCGACGGCTGGCCATGTTGGAATGGACCTTTGCCGGAGGCGCTCTGATGATTACTCGCGGAGAGGAGAAGGTGTGGTTTGGATCTAAATCCCCATCCCATTAAATAGGCGGCTCGTTTATGCGGCTAGGGGTGTGAATGTAAAAACACCCCGACTTTTCGCATTCGTTTAACACGTGGAAGACGGCCATTATTGGGCGTGGAAGCCAAGGTGCGCTACATTACCAAAATCGGACATTATTCAGCAGGTACACGGAATTTGGAGAAGAACCCGCCTTGCAATGCCGAAGACAACCTGCGCGCCGGACTCGTCGTCATTGAAGCCTGGTTCGGGGGCTACTAAGGGAGTCCTGGATTAGGGGGTGTCCGGGTAGCCGTACTATACCTTCAGCCGGACTCCAGGACTATGAAGATACAAGATTGAAGACTTCGTCCGGTGTCCGGATGGGACTTTCCTTAGCGTGGAAGGCAAGCTTGGCGATGCGGATATTTAGATCTCCTACCATTGTAACCGACTTTGTGTAACCCTAACCCTCTCTGGTGTCTATATAAACCGGAGGGTTTTAGTCTGTAGGACAACTTCATCATACAACAATCATACCATAGGATAGCTTTAGGGTTTAGCCTCCTCGATCTCGTGGTAGATCTACTCTTGTACTACCCATATCAGCAATATTAATCAAGCAGGACGTAGGGTTTTACCTCCATCAAGAGGGCCCGAACCTGGGTAAAACATCCTGTTCCTTGCCTCCTGTTACCATCCGGCCTAGACGCACAGTTCGGGACCCCCTACCCGAGATCCGCCGGTTTTGACACCGACACCGTGCGTGTGTATATATGCATATGAGAGAAATAGTTTTTTCCAACTGAGATTAGTGAAAAGAGTGGTACATAGTAGTCAGAGAGAGAGAGATACAGAGAGAGCATGTGTGTGAGACTCCCCGACACCCCGAGAGAGATTGTGAGCATGTGTGAAAGAGAAATGCCGATGCATATAAAGTGTGTGCACTTATGCGGTAGATAGAGAGATATATAGCGCGTTTGTGAGAACGGGCCGAGGCATAGTGCATCTACGTGTAAAATGCGGTTCTACGCATTAAATTAAAATATAAATGGCATTATTATTTTTGGATGAGATCATGAATTTTGCAAATTGTGTTTGGACGAAAATTGGTCTATCAGACACCCATACTCTATTGAATTCTAGCATGTGCATGTGTTTATTTCATATTATCAATCCAAGAGTGAGAGCGGTTTGAAATATAGGCAATGGATGCTTTTGCAATTCATATATAAACATTAATTAGTGCACTCCATGTTGTTAGTGTGAAGCACTGTATACATTTGTCACTTGCATGGATACATTCCAAATTGCTAGCTACAAAATAGAATACATGTCGAATTCAACATAAAGGGGGTTTCGAAGATTCGAATTCATAGGAAGTGCATTCATCTATTTGAACCCGAGATAATGGCATTTGTAAATCAGATGTAAAAGTGGGCATCAATATTTGTTGTTCGTTTGAACATGCTATATATATTCATACGCATGTCTAACTTTTTTTGCAACCAAGGAGATTATATCTGGAACCATGCATGAACTGAGGTAAGTTGCATATTTTTTAATATATACTCGTGTACAAGGAGATTATATTCCAAAATGATCATAGCTTTAGGATTTTCAAGAGTAAAGATTTTTGAAGTTTGACAAATCCTGAAAGTTCAATTCAAGAGAACCGAAAACGTTAATGCTTCTCCTCCCAAATATTGAACGAAGTGCCAAATAGGCCTCTGGTCACCCGAAACCGCGCGAGACTAATGTTTGGTGGTAGGAAATTACTGTCCTGACTCTGGCTCGTGTAGCCTATTGGCCCGATGTCCAAAGGTCTAAACCGGGGTAGGTTTGTAACTTCAGCAAGATGCCAGTTTCAACCACCTCCGAGAAGCATTCATACACCATGGGCGCCTAAACACCCATGCGCTCGGCCGAAATCGATCCCGCCCACATTTGGGACACCTGAGATTGCTGCCCTACCCCCAACCCGCAATATGTCCGAAATTTTAGATGGGGGCAAAGTTTGTAACTTTCCCCAAATTTCAAACAAGCGCGTCCCAAACCTAAACATTGTTCCCCCTTAGTTCCCCGCCTCCCTCCGTTTCCTCATTCGTACTCCGTGGGCACCAAAATGCCCTCTCCACCAGCCGCGAAACCCCAGCCTCCTCCATCCTCCACCCCATAGCGCCCAATCCACCGCCGCCCTCCTCCATCACACCGGAGCCGGTACCCCAACGTCGTCGTCTAATGCAACCGCAACCGCAACACCCTCAAGGACTTAGCAGCTGAAGCCGAGGTAGAGTTGCCTCCATGACGCCGACGCCGACGTGCGCCGTACCAGAACTACCCCGACCACGCCGTCTTACGCCTCACTGCTGCCGCTCCACTGTCGCAACCATCCACCACATTGGAGTTGTTCCCGGTATGTCGTCGTTCGTCGCCTCGGATTTGGTTCCCCGCCGCCGACAGACGGCCACCGCACCACACTCAACAACTTGGCCATGGGTTCGTCCAAGGATCCACCGTCATCCACAACTTCTTGTTTCTAGCGAACCATAAGAAGATCGTTCGAAAAACAGAAGGAGGACACAGCACTGCCAGCAGAAAGAGGTACTCCTCTTCCCTTATTCGTGCAAACCTTATGTCTCTGCTCACACCGTATTCATCCCACGAAAGAAACTAGTTGAGAGCTTCTTACTGCATCTTCTTCGTGATACTAAATGCACAAGGTTTCCTCCCTTTACTATTTCACCTTTGCTAGAGGTCAGTAGCCCACCTGGATTTCAATTCAGGGTCAGTCGAACCGCAATTAAAAGAAGCAGCACCCGCTTAGGCGCGCAGAGCACCTAGTCCGCCTGTTTGCTGGGGAAGCGGTGCATCAGTGTCTATCATAGGGGTGTGGAGCGCGGGAGCTGCTTGCGCCCGATATGGAGGTCTGTGGGGCTTGAATGGATGGCCGGGGGGTGGTGCCAAGCACGGCAGTGCGGTGAGGTCAAGGGGAGGGCGCAGGCAGGGGACTGGGTCGATGGTCGCTGGCGTTTCGAGGAAGACCGTCAACACTGAGTGACTGGAGGTAGATGAAGGCGATCTGCTCGTGCTTTGTACATCGGACGGTGCAGAAAAATGAACTGATCTATTTGTTTTCAGTTGACTGTTATTTTCATAGAATCCTATAGTAATTTAGTGTGCCATGCATGTTGTAGAGCTATCATATGCCTCCCGTCATTTATTTCTCACCGACCTGCTCTCTGCTACCTTTACACTGTACTAATTGTGCACACACTTCACCCATACTCACACTATTGTTTTTTATGCATGTGTATTTCAGACTCTGACGCAGTGTTGATGAATGCAGAAAAGAAAAGACAGAAGTCGCTCCAGTGTAATTTGAAGATAAGCACTAAGCGTTTCAGCGCTCTAAAGGGTGCAGTGTCAGTAGTTGGAGACAGTAAACGTATCTCTGCAGTTGATGATCTCAATTGCCACACACAACCATCCCAGGTGCTTGCTTTAACTTCGCGCTATCAAATGTGGTTGCATGTTGCATATGGTGTCTAGCTTGTATTGCTTCCAATTTGGTTAAATTGCATCTGCTTACTTTACACAATATACCTTTGATAATGACATGCCTTCCTGTTTTTGATACATACTACAGATGTCTATTAACCATGTTCGTACATCAAACTCATGCTCTTTTGTATCCCTTGTCAATCACTTATGATGAGACAGTCACCCAAGTGGGTTACTGTGAGACGCCATACTCGTTTAAAGAGTGCAGTGTCATCCTCCCCACATGATTCTCAAGAAACATCAAGGCTAAATGAAGATAGTCAATGTAGCTCTCTAGTTGATGACCGCAATTCCCCCACACCACCATCACAAGTGCTTGCTCTAACTTCACAGTGTGATATGTGGTTGCATGTTGCATACGGTGTCTAGCTTGTAATGCTTATAATTAGGTTAAATTGCATCTGCTTAGTTTACACAGTATACCTGTGAATATGAGATGCCTTCCTATTTTTGGTACACACTACATCTATGTGTTAACCTTGTTCTTACATGAAACTACCTCTCTTCTGTATCCTGCATCAATCACTTACGATGAGTCACCTTTATTCGTTGCATATTGCATATTATTTCTAGCCTATTGCCATGTATGCTTCTAATTTGGTCAAATACATTTGTTAGGGCACCCTTTTAATTTGGCAGAGTGATATTGGTTTCATCTTTCATATGGTTTCTAGCTTGCATTGATTCTAACAAGTTCAAGCACCTTGTGCTTAGTTTACACTTTATACATCATACATGTCAATATGTCACGCCATCCTGTTTTTCATACATATTCCATCCTGCTATCATGCGGCTGCCTTACATGAAAGTAGTGTTCATCGGTATCATGCATCAATGAGTTCTAAAGAGAAAATTTTATTCCTTTTTCTTGTGGGTTTGACTTGACAAGGCAAAATCAAGAAAGAGGAAGGAAAAGAGTAAGGAAGGCGATGATGGTGGTCCTATGCAGCAACGAAAATGGAGCATCTGTACCGATGCTCCTTGTACTGATAGTGCATTACAAGGTCCAAGTCTCCGCTCCCCTACTCCACCATCCAAGGTGCTTTCTCTAACTTGGCAGTGTGATATCCGGTTGCATGTTGCATATGGTGTCTAGTTTGTATTGCTCCTAATTAGTGTAAACTGCATCTGCTTAGCTTACACATGATACGTGTGAATATGACATGCTTTCCTATTTTTCGTACATACTATATCTGTCTATCACACCATGTTCTTACATGAAACTACTCTTCTTGTGTATCCTGCATCAGTCACTTATGATGGGACACCTTTAAGTTGGCAGTGTGATATTGGTTTGCGTCTTGAATATGATTTCTAGCATTTATTGCTTCTAGTTTGATGAACGCCACCTATGACGAGACAGTTTTAACTTGGCATAGTGATATTGATTACACCTTTCATATGTTGTCTAGTTTGCAGTGCTTCTAATTTGTTGAAGTGCCTTCTGCTTAGTTACCACATCATAGGTGTGAATATGTCAAGCCGTCCATTTTTTTCGTACATATTCCATCCTCGTATCATGACTTTGCCTTTCATCAGAGTAGTGTTCGTCAGTATCATGCATCAATGAGTTCTAAAGACCGAATTATATTCCTTTTTCTTGTTGGTTTGACCTCACAATGCAAAATCAATAAAGCTGAAGGAATTGGCAAGGCATTGGATGATGGTGGTCCTTCCGAGAAACTGAAACGGAGATTCACTACAGATTCTACCCCGCCATCCTCCCAACAAGATTCGCAAGACAACGCAAGGCTAGACAGTCAACATAGTTGTGTAGATAATGAGCACATCTCCCCTACTCCACCATCGCAGGTGCTTGCTCTAACTTGGCACTATTATATGTGGTTGCATGTTGCGTATGATGTCTAGCTTGTACTCCCTCTGTTCCTTTTTAGTCTGCATATAAGGTTTGGTTAAAGTCAAGCTTTGTAGAGTTTGACTAACTTTATATTAAAAAATAGAAATATTCATAATATGAAATCGATATTATCAGATGCACCATGAAACGTATGTTCATACTATATAGTTTTAGTATTGTAGGTGTTCATATTTTTTATATAAATTTGGTCAAACTTTGTGCAGTTTGACTTTGACCAAATCTTATATGCGGAGTAAAAATAAACAGAGGGAGTATTGCTTCTAACTTTGTTGAATTGCATCTGCTTACTTTACACATAATGCCTGTGAATATGACATATGTTCCTGTTTCTAGAACATACTATATCTGATCACACGATGTTCTTACATCAGACTACTGCTCTTGCATATCCCGCATCAGTCAATTATGATAAGACACCTTTAAGTCGCCACTGTGATATTGGTTGTGTCTTGCATATGATTTCTAGCATGTACTACTTCTAATTTGTTGAAACGCCATACAGTTTGAACTTGGTAGAGTGATATTGGTTGCATCTTTCATATGGTGTCTAGCTTGCAGTGCTTCTAATTTGTTGAAATGCCTTCTGCTTAGTTACCACATCATCGGTGTGAATATGTCACGCCATCCTGGTTTTCATACATATTCCATCCTGGCATCATGTGTTTGCCTTTCATCCAAGTAGTGTTCGTCGGTATCATGCATGAATGAGTTCTGAAGAGCGAATTTTATTCTTTTTTCTTATCGGTTTGACATCACAATGCAAAATCATTACAGCTGAAGGAAATTAGTCCGGCAGTGGATGATGGCGGTCCTTCGGAGCAACTCAAATAGGGGGTCTCTACAGATTCTACTCCGCCATCCTCCCAACAAGATTCGCAAGACAACACAAGGCTGGACAGTCAACGTAGCTGTGTAGATTATGAGCACACGTCCCCTACTCCACCATCACAGGTGCTTGCTCTAACTTGGCACTATTATATGTGGTTGCATGTTGCGTATGATGTCTAGCTTGTATTGCTTCTAACTTTGTTGAATTGCAACTGCTTACTTTACACATAATGCATGTGAATATGACACGTGTTCCTGTTTCTAGAACATACATGTACATGATGAGCACATCTCCCCTACTCCACCATCACAGGTGCTTGCTCTAACTTGGAACTGTTATATGTGGTTGCGTTTTCCGTATGATGTCTACTTTGTATTGCTTCTGATTATGTTGAATTGCATCTGCGTAGCTTACAACTTATACCTGCAACGATCACTTACCCATAAGACACATTTAACTTGGGACTGTGATGTAGGTTGCATCTTTAATTGTCTTCTAGCTTGTACTACTTATAATTTCTTGAAATGGCACTTACGACGAGACACTTTTTACCTGATAGAGTGATATTGGTTGCATGTTTATATGGTGCCTAGCTTTCATTTCTTCTGATTTTGTTGAAATGCCTTCCGCTTACTGTTTTTTCATACATATTCCATCCTCCTATCATATGTGTGAATATGAAACGCTGTCATTTTTTGTATATTTTCCATCCTCCTATCCTGCGCTTGCCTTACATCAAAGTAGTGTTCGTCTATATCATGCATCAACCAGTTATGCAGAGCTAATTTTATTCATCTTCTTGTGGTTTTGACTTCATAAGGCAATATCATAAAGTAGGAAGGAAAATAGTAAGTTAGGGTATGTTGGTGGTCCTCCGCACCAACGCAAACAGAGACTCTCTAGATTTGCCACTGCTACTGCTAATGAAGTTGAAGTCTCAAGTCTACATGATGAGTTCATCTCTCGTACTCCACCATCGCAGGTGTTTGCTCTAAGTTGACAGTGTGATAATTGGTTTCATGTTGCATATGTTGTCTAGCCTGTATTTCTTCTATTTTGATTAAATTGCACCTCCTGAGTTTATATGTTATACATGTGCATATGACATGGCGTTCTGTGTCTAGAATACACAACATCTATCTATCATACCATGTTCTTACATCAAAGCACTGTTGTTGTGTATCCCGCATCAATCACTCATGATTGGACGCTTTTAACATGCCAGTTTGATAGTGGTTGCATCTTGCATTGATTTCTATGTTGTACTGCTTCTAATTTTTTGAATTGCCACTTATGACAAGACACTTTTAACTTGGTAGAGTAATATTGGTTGCATCTTTCATGTGGTGTCTAGCTTGAATTACTTCTATTTTCTTAAAAGTCCTTCTACTTAGTTTACACATCTTAGCTGTGAATATGTCATGTCGTCCTGTTTTTCTTACATATTCCATCCTCATACGGTTGTCTTACATCAAAGTATTGCTTGTCTGTATCATGCATCAATGAGTCCTGAAGAGCGATTTTATTCTTTTTTATTGTGGGTACGGCTTGACTTGGCAAAGTCAAAAAAGAGCAAGGAAAATAATATAGTAGGGAGTGGTGCTACTCATCGGGAGAAACGGAAAATGACTTGGCGTCCAGATTCTGCTAGTACTTATAGTGCAGTAGAAGGTCCAAGTCCACCGGCTAAATCTACAAACACAGTATCACCTGCTCCACCAGCTGCAGCATCCGCTTCAACTGTACTAGCAACTCAACGAGTTACTCGTTTGTTTGCTCCGGAACTGGCCAGTTCCCAAGCTTCCTTCACACCTAACACTACTTCCGAAGCACTGCTGACAAAACAGGACTTGGCAAGATCAGATGAACCTCATGAGCATCAACACCAAGACAGTACCTGACTGAGTAAGGTTGCAGTTGCATGCTCCTTTATATGTACTCTCACAGTTTGATGTACACTAACACTTTCCATATTCGTTGTTGAACTAGCACCACGACGCAAGTGGAAACAGACATCAGGGATAATGCTTGACAGATTAACAAAATCTAAAGGAGGAAGAATGGAGACCCATTTTGAGGCAGGTTTAAAAAGGCCACGTGATGCTACAGAGTCAGCCAAGTTAGTATCAGAGGCAGCCGTTGCCGTTAGGTGTCATGCACGTATCCTCCCAACGTGGATCCAGTATAGGAATGAGAAAGACAATACCCAGTTTAACACCTTCCTTAACCATTTATCCGTAAGTAATGTTATTCATCGCAATTAGTAATATTGTCTTTCTCTGTCCCATAATTTCTAGCTTCCTCCTAATAAGACTCACATTCTTTTTTCAACAGATGAGGTTCAAGTTGGATCTGAAAGATGATGCAACTAAACAAGCATGCACTCATGTTTTTCAGTCTGCTGTGCGACAGTATCAGCACCACCTTAGAAAATCTCACTTTGAAGGCAAGGCTAACAATGAAATCGCCCAAACATCTCCAGTGGAATATATTACAGATGAAGACTGGACAGCCCTCGTTAAAAACTGGTCTAATCCAAAGTATCAGGTAGGCTATATGTATTTGATCAGACCACATATTGAACTTGTATTTATGTATGTGCCTTACAAGTGTATCTTCTTCTAGGCTAACTGTTTGAAGAACAAGACCAACTGTTCTAAAGTGAAATTCCAATAGACAACAGGATCTCGTAGCTATATTTCACACTGCGAGGCTCTTGTAAATAGATGCTACTTCCTTATTTTTTCTGTGCCATATTATCGTATCTATATTGACTTGTTCCAAATACAAAGGAAAGCATGTGCGGACCAAAAAGAACCTGAACCGAATGCGGTGCACATCTTCAAGGATTGCCACACCAGCAAAATGAAGGGCATGAGCACACCAGTTCAAGCCGCTGTTGTAAGTCCTTACTCCTCCTGCCTTTGAACTGATTGGTATTGTGATGTGTTCACTTAACTACTTGGTTTTCAGCCAATGTTAGTTACTCTGTTCACTTTTATACACAGTTGTCTTAACGTATCATTTCACCTAACATGGTTTAAAAGAGATGAAGGATACTCTTTTGGTCTTGATCTGTAATCTAGTTGTTATGTTCACGTGCGCACACAATGATAAAATAGCCAATTTGTTTTATATCTATTTTCCCATGATATGAATGATGTCATACTATGTTCATCCTACTTTAAACCATGTCTCTTTATCCTTAGATGTCAAAGAATGTGAGGAAATGGACAATACAGTAGGCATGATACATGGACATATGCTCCGAAAGTGATTTTATTATGTAGTTGGCACTACAATACATGCTAATGTACTACAGTAGTTCACCAAAATAAGTTATGTATAAACGTGTAACCTACTTTGTTTGTTTTTGTCTCATTAGTAACTTATCTGTTACACTAATCTACAAGTTCAAACTTTCAGGAAGCTATGGAACAAATGATTGAACAGCCACAATCACCTGAAGGTGACGAGACTATCACAGGCCCAATGTCACCTCTTGCTGCAGTGCATCAGTATCTCTCCACTAATAGTGCAAAAATCACCTTCCAGCGTAATTCTGGGTTGGTTGTCAAGGTAACCTCATCCAAATCGCCTACTGAACAAAATCTTCCTGCTAGACAGAGTGATATATCTATGCTCCAGACACAAGTCCAATCCCTAATGTACGTCGTTTTGGAAACAAGAATAGTGGTTGACAAATTTCGTCAAGATATGAATGGTTTTGAAACCAGACTATCAGACATTCTCTTTGTTGTTCAAGAGCAATGGCGGAAAAAAGGTGAAGATCGTGCTGCTCCATCAGATTCTACAGCCTGAAACATTAGCACTCAGGTCAAATGATATGTGCTTCTATACATCTTATGGTGCTTTTATCTGCAAGGACTGTAAACTTTATGCCAACAGGCCTTTTGTTGTATGGTTGGAATTTATTTTGTTGTGATACAGCATTTATGATGCTGCCAAAGGTTGCAGTAATTACGATGCTATTTTTGTATAGTGTAGGTTTATCTTAGTAATGTATTCGGCCGAAAGCTTCGTAGGAGCCCAACATGCCAACATTCATCGGGCCGAAATTTGCATGTAGCCCACTAAAAATATCTGGGCCTAAATCAGCATAAGCTTTCATATTTTTCTGGTAGGCATGTGCCCATAGTGGGCCTTTAACAGGCCTAAACATAATTTGGGCCCTCGGTAACAATAGGCCATTTACAGGTGTAAATATCTCGAGCCCATAAAAAACATGGGCCTTTAATAGACCAAAAGTGAGATTGGGCCCTGATTGTGCCAAATAACCCACTCGTCTTAGTAGGCCGAAATAGTGGCCCATTTACGATGAAGATCTTTCACAAGCCAAAATTCGGACGGGCCGTAAATGCGCTGACCTAATACACAGGCCTTTAACAGGCCAGAAGTTCGGTCGGGCTAGATTATCGTCATTTTTATATGGCCCGTTAATGGGACCGATGTGATGTTGGGCCACATATGGCCCATGGATTTTGTCCGATGTTAACAAGCCGAAAATCACAACAGGCCGAAAGTGGCCCAAATCTATGGTGGACCTCTAACAGGCCGAATGTCAGACATGGCAGAATATGACCCAAATCCTTCACGGTCATTTATGGGCCGAAAGTTTCAATGGCCTGTAAATGGGCCCAAATGAAACATGACCTTTAACAGGCTGGAAATACACCGGGCCGTAATTCGGCCCGTATACTTAGCGGACTGTTAACGGGCCAGAAGTGACCATGGGCCGCGATGATGAAAAGTTTAGGACAGGCCGTTGACGGGCCGATTTGACACTAGTCGTACGAACCTTAACTGAGAATGTTGAGCCTTTAGCTGGGCCCGCCCATTATGGTCTACAAAATCTTGTGGGCCTTTAGCTGGGTTGGCCCCTTGTGGTCTGCTAAATCTTGTGGGCCTTTAGCTGGGCCGACCCATTATGGTCTGCAAGATCTTGTGGGCCTTTAGTTGGGTCGGCCCATTATGGTCCGCTAAATCTTGTGGGCCTTTAGTTTGGCCGGCCCATTAAACTTTATGGGCTACTTTTGGGCCCATCCACATGTCAACATATCATCGGCCCATCTCGGCCGTTGGATGAGTGACACCTGTGCCAACGCGGAGCTGACGCATGGTTCCATCGGCCAATGAGAATTTTACACGTGGAAAATCGGCATTGGTCGTGGATGTTAGTGGGTTATCGGATCCAAAGCCGGACCGATAGCTTAATGGTGTCCCGTTATGGTGGATGCCATGTGTCAGTCACCCTTGACGAAAGCACTTCTATGACGCGCGATTTATCGTCATGGAAGTGGACACTTTCGTGATGATAATTTTGGTAATGTCATGGAACACTTCTACGACAACACAGGTATGACTATCTTCATTCTGTCGTAAATTTGTCATGGATGTACAAGCATGACAGAAAACGTGACCTACTGTGGCAAACACGTATCATCACAGTAGTGTATTTTTTTGTAGTGCAATATATCTTAATCCTATGGTTGGGTTTTACCTTAATGAACATTAGTAGTTGCAGATGCTTGCTAATAGTTCCAATCATAAGTGCATAGAATTCCAAGTCAGGGATGACATGCTAGCAATGGCCTCTCCCACATAAAACTTGTTATCAGACTAGTAAAGTAGTCAATTGCTTAGGGACAATTTCGCAACTCCTACCACCACTTTTCCACACTCGCTATACTAACTTTATTGCTTCTTTACCTAAAACAGCCCCTAGTTTTTATTTGCGTGCTCTTTATATTCTTGCAAACCTATCCCGTTACACCTACAAAGTACTTCTAGTTTTATACTTTTTCTAGGTAAAGCGAACGTCAAGCATGCGTAGAGTTGAATCGGTGGTCGATAAAACTTGAGGGAATATTTGTTCTACCGTTAGCTCCTTGTTGGGTTCGACACTCTTAATTATCGAAAGAGGCTACAATTGATCCCCTATACTTTTGGGTTATCAACAGCCGCCACCAGACATTCCATCTCACCGTACCAGAAACTTTGCGAGGATTTTTTATACAATAAAAGAGAATTTCTGGAGCCAAGAGTCACCTGAGGGGGCACAACCCACCAGGGCACGCTTGCCCCCCCAGGCACGCCCAAGTGGGTTGTCCCCACCTGGTGGCCCTGCAGACCCTGAAACCGATGCTATAAAATCCCATATTTCTAGAAAAAGATCAGGGAGAAACAATTATCACGATCCACGAGACAGAACCGTCATCACCTCTTGTTCTTCATCGGGAGGTCAGATCTGGAGTCCGTTTGGGGCTCGGGAGAGGGGGGTCTTCGTTCTTCGTCATCACCAACCCTTCTCCATTGCCAATTCCATGATGTTGCCCACCAAGACTGAGTAATTCCTTCATAAGCTCACTGGTCTGTGAGGAGTTGTATGAGATTCATCATGTAATCTAGTTAGTTTTGTTAGGGCCTGGTCCCTAGTATCCACTATGTTCTGAGATTGGTGTTGCTATGACTTTTCCATGCTTAATGCTTGTCGCTTTGGGCCCGGGTGCCATGAATTCAGATCTGAACCGTTTATGTTATCACCATTATATCCATGTTCTAGATTCGATCTTGCAAGTTCTAGTCACCTACTACGTGTTATGATCCGGCAACCCCGGAGTGACAATAGTCGGGGCCACTCCCGGTGATGATCGTAGTTTGAGGAGTTCATGTATTCACCCTGTGTTAATGCTTTGTTCTGGTTCTCTATTAAAAGGAGGCCTTAATATCCCTTAGTTTTCGTATGGACCCCGCTGCCATGGGAGGGTAGGACAAAAGATGTCATGCAAGTTCTTTCCATAAGCACGTATGACTATTTACGGAATACATGCCTACATTATATTTATGAACTGGAGCTAGTGCCGTACTGCCCTAGGTTATGACTGTCACATGATGAATATCATCCAACAAATTACCGATGCAATGCCTATGAATTTATCTTATATTGTTCTTGCTAAGTTACTACTGCTATTGTTGGGTAATGTAGTATTTCAAAAAAATTACGAACGATCACGCAAGATCTATCTAGGAGATGCATAGCAACGAGCGGGGAGAGTGTGTCCACGTACACTCGTAGACCGAAAGCGGAAGCATTTAGTAACGCGGTTGATGTACTCGAACGTCTTCACGATCCAACCGATCCAAGTACCGAACGTGCGGCACCTCCACGATTAGCACACGTTCAGCTTGATGACGTCCCTCAAACTCTTGATCCAGTTGAGGCCGAGGGAGAGTTCTGACAGCACGACGGCGTGGTGACGGTGATGATGAAGTTGCCGATGCAGGGCTTCGCCTAACCATTACGACAATATGACCGAGGTGTGTAACTATGGAGGGGGTCACCGCACACGGTTAAGAGAAACTTGTGTGTTCTAGGGTGTTCCACTGCCCACGTATATAAAGGAGGGGAGGGGAGGCCAGCCGGCCCTCCTAGAGCTGCCAGGAGAGGGGAATCCTACTAGGACTCAGTAGGTTTCCACCTAAGGAAGAGGGTAAGAAGGAAGGAAGAGGGGGAAGGGAAGGAAAGGGGTGAGGGAGTCTTGGATTAAGGGGTCCTCGGGCGTC
This sequence comes from Triticum urartu, assembly GCF_003073215.2. Classification (NCBI taxonomy): domain Eukaryota; kingdom Viridiplantae; phylum Streptophyta; class Magnoliopsida; order Poales; family Poaceae; genus Triticum; species Triticum urartu. The sequence goes on along the minus strand of NC_053028.1, from coordinate 209,668,038 downwards.
CGACCTGTTGGACATGGGTCAGACTAATGGGCTATGAAGATACAAGACAGAAGACTCTCTCTCGTGTCCGAATGGGACTCTCCTTGGCATGGATGGCAAGTGTAACACCCTCGATGCGGCTATATCTCCCACGTGTCGAAGCACGACTTAGAGGCATAACCGCATTGAAAGCAATGTCGCAAGTGAGGTAATCTTCACACAACCCATGTAATACATAAGGGAAAGAGATACATAGTTGGCTTACAATCGCCACTTCACACATTTACATGAATAAAGCATTACATCAACCAGATACAATCAAGGTCCGACTACGGAACCAAAATAAAAGAAGACTACCCCAAATGCTACATAGATCCCCGATTGACCCCAACTGGGCTCCACTACTGATCAACTAGAACGAAAAAACATAAAGGACATGATCTTCAACGAGCTCCTCCTTGAGCTTGGTTGCGTCATCTACACGGTTCAACGGCACCTACAAGCTGGTTTTGGAAGTATCTGTGAGTCACGAGGACTCAGCAATCTCACACCCTCGCGATCAAGACTATTTAAGCTTATAGGTAGGTAAAAGGTATGAGGTGGAGTTGCAGCAAGCGACTAGCATATATGGTGGCTAACATATTCGCAAAAGAGAGCGAGAAGAGAAGGCAAAAGCACGGTCGAACAACTATGATCAAGAAGTGATCCTAGAACAACCTACTTCAAGCATAACTCCAACACCGTGTTCACTTCCCGGACCCCGCCGGAAAGAGACCATCACGGTTACACACGTGGTTGATGTATTTTAATTAAGGTCAACTTCAGGTTTTCTACAACCGGACGTTAACAAATTCCCATCTGCCCATAACCGCGGGTACGGCTTTCAAAAGTTCAAATCCCTGCAGGGGTGTCCCAACTTAGCACATCACAAGCTCTCACGGTCAACGAAGGATATTCCTTCTAGCGGGAAGACCCGATCAGACTCGGCATCCCGGTTACAAGACATCCTCGACAATGGTAAAACAAGTCCAGCAACACCGCCCGAATGTGCCAACAAATCCCGATAGGAGCTGCACATATCTCATTCTCAGGGCACACTCAGATGAGCGCTCCATACAACTAAAACCAAACCTTGAGTTTCCCCGAGGGGGCGCTACACAGGGCTCTAGTTTGGACCAACACTCAGAGGAGCACTGGCCCGGGGGGGTAAAATAATGATGACCCTCAGGAGCGCGACTCCCAAGGGAAAAGAAAAGGCTAGGTGGTGAATGGTAAAACCAATGTTGGTCATTGCTGGAGGAGTTTTATTCAAGGCGAACTGTCAAGGGGTTCCCATTATAACCCAACCGCGTAAGGAACGCAAAATCCGGGAACATAACACCGATATGACGGAAACTAGGGCGGAAAGAGTGGAACAAAACACCAGGCATAAGGCTGAGCCTTCCACCCTTTACCAAGTATATAGATGCATTAATTAAATAAGAGATATTGTGATATCCCAACAAAATATCCATGTTCCAACATGGAACAATCTCCAATCTTCACCTGCAACTAACAACGCTATAAGAGGGGCTGAGCAAAGCGGTAAGATAGCCAAACAACGGTTTGCTAGGACAAGGTGGGTTAGAGGCTTGGCTTAATAATATGGGAGGCATGATAAGCAAGTGGTAGGTATCGCAGCATAGGCATGGCAAAAGAGCGAGCATCTAGCAAGCAAAGATAGAAGTGATTTCGAGGGTATGATCATCTTGCCTGAAATCCCGCAAGGAAGAAGAACGAGTCCATGAAGAAGACAAACGGACATAGACGGACGGGTCCTCACAAACGCGACGTTATCGGAACCAACCCGAAGAAGCAAAGACCGGAAAGAAGCACACAACATAGTAAACAACCAACACATGAACATGGTATGATATGCGGGATGCGGCATGCGATGCATATGCATGATTTTCAAGGGAATGAATGAACCTGGCCTCAACTTGGGAATCCAAGAGTGCCACTGGAAAGGTGAGATGATTTCGGTTGAAATTGATATAAAGATCACCGGAATCGGATGCACAGTTTGGAAATGGCAAGCAAAACAAATATGGCACCGGTCTGCGATAATCAGCAAGTAGTCATCTAAATGCAACAAGATAAATATGCTACAGTACTCAAACATGACAACAAAATACATGGCAGCGATCCACTCATGATTCTTGACAAAAGATGAACACTGAACTACGGCTAGTTATTCCATTAACAGGTTCAAACAAGCATGGCAAAAGTGCAAATGATAACAGGTTTCAGACTTAGTGAAATTAACACAAGTCTGGAATTTGTCATCAGGAAGCAAATTTTAGAGCATGAAAAATACATGCTACAGGAACTTAACATGGAAAAGCAAGGCATGGAATGAAGCTACTCAAAGCATTTAACAAAAGTCTCTTAGTGACATTGAGCCAAAAGGGATCAGAAAATACAATTGCAAGCATGTGAACATAGCAAAAACATAAACAGATTCAGACTTAATGAAAAACTGGAGCATGGCAAAACAGTTAGCGAGTAGGCATGTTTACGAGCTCGATGCACTCACTACAGAGAATGGCATGACAAACTAAGCATACACCCATCAAGAAGACATGGCATAGGAGCTAGACTTGGCAAGAACAACATCATAGCATGGACGGATCAATAGCAACATCCTCGGCAAAATCGCTAAACAAGTCAACAATCTGCTAGGATCACTTTATAGCAAAAGTAGAGCTCGATTGACTCAAGCTAGGGTGCTCCATAAATGCAAAAAAAGACATGGATGGATATAGCACTATAATGTTAACAAAACATCCTTACTGATTATCCTCAAAAGAGGCAGGGATCACTAGAAAACAACATGAACATATGGCATAACGACAAAAACAGAACAAGGACTTAGTGAAATTCTAAGTCCCTAAAATCAGCATTACCGATTACGCTACTTTGCAAGCTTGTGCTAGTCACCACAAATATCACAAAAATACGTGGCATACACCCCTGTAAAGATGGCATGGCATATAACAAAACACATGTAGAGCTCAGGATCATAGCATGCACACAATAATCATAGCAAAAATGACAAAATGCCATTTGCTGAAACAGATCTGACAAATTCATCAAATAGCCCTCTTCCAACAGCATTTCGGGCATCAATATGAGCTCAAATGAAAATGACGCAATGAGATGAAATGGTGTACTCGTCGAGACGAACATTTTGATTTGCTACATGTGCAAATCGGAGCTACGGATGCAGAGATACGATGCGATGAAGATTGCAAAATATTACGGGGACTTGGTGGAATTCTCACCCTGCGAGATCTAGGGTTTGTGCACGCGAACCGAGGCAAGGCAGATCTCGCCGAAGTCAACGACGTTGCCGGTGGCTTCTCCGGCGGTGTGGCGGCGGGACGGCGCCGGAGGGTGGCCGGGGAGCTTGGGGACGGCCGGATCCGGTCCGGCCCGACCGGATCCGCGGCAAGGGCGGCGGTGGCGCGCGCTCCGGCGACCAGGGGCGCCGGCGAGGTGTGGCGGGGATGGGCGGCGATGCACCGGCGAGCGGAGCGGCGGAGCACGGCGAGCGACGGCGGCGCGGCAAAGGACGCAGGGAGGCGGCGCGCAGTGGAAGGCGATGGCTCGGGGCGGCGCGGGAGGAACCGGGCCACGAGGGCCCACGGCGGGCTCGCCGGGCCGCACGGGAGGAGGTGGCCGGCGGAGCCATGTGGCGGCCCAGGAGAGGCTGGAAGCAGTGGCGTGGGGATGAGCGGACATGTCCATCCAGCGAGGTTGTGCCTGGCGGCGCGGAGGGAGTTGGATCTAGGGTTTCATCCGCTAATTTCGGAGGGGATCACATATATATAGGTAGAGGGAGCTAGGAGAGTCCAAATGAGGTGCGTTTGCGGCCACGCGATCATGATCGAACGAGCGAGATGATAGAAGGGGTTTTGGTGGGTTTTGGGACACTTTGGAGGGGTGTTGGGCTGCAACACACACGAGGCCTTCTCGGTCCCTCGGTTAACCGTTGGAGTATCAAACGAAGTCCAAATGGCTCGAAACTTGACAGGCGGTCTACCGGTAGTAAACCAAGGCCGCATGACAAGTCTTGGTCCAATCCGAAAACGTTTCACACCCGCACACGAAAAGAGGTAGAAAGGGACACCGGATGACATAGGAGCGCCGGATTGTAAAACGGACAATGGGGAAATGCTCGGATGCATGAGACGAACATGTATGCAAATGAAATGCACATGATGACATGATATGCAATGCATAACACGCAAGCAATGACAAGGCAACAACAGCGAATAACTGGAGGACACCTCGCACATCGGTCTCGGGGCGCTATAGCAAGCCTAGCGTTCGGATATGAAGATTCCTTTCTCTGTAACCGACTTTGTACAACCCTAGTCCCCTCCAATGTCTATATAAACCGGAGGGTATAGTCCGTAGAGGCAATCATAATCATATAGGCTAGACTTCTAGGGTTTTAGCCATTACGATCTTGTGGTAGATCAACTCTTGTAACCCCCATACTCATCAATATCAATCAAGCAGGACGTAGGGTATTACCTCCATCAAGAGGGCCCGAACCTGGGTAAAACTTCATGTCCCCTGTCTCCTATTACCATCAACCCTAGACCCACAGTTCGGGACCCCCTACTCGAGATCCGCCGATTATGACTCCGACATTGGTGCTCTCATTGAGAGTTCCACTGTGTCTCCGCCAAAAGGTTCGATGGCTCCATCCATCATCTGCAACGATGCTGCCCTAGGGGGGGTTTCTCCTCGGCCAGATCTTCGTATTCGGCGCCTTCGCACTGCGGGCTAACTCGCTCGGCCATCTGGAGCAGATTGACAGCTACGCCTAGGTCACCAGATTAGTTTTGGAAACCTGGATTATGCCTCTGATATCCGAGGAGACTTGATCTTCCAAGGATTCACGACCCCAACCTCCGCTCTGGCCTTAGAGCCGGGGCGCCTCGTCAGGACCGAAAACGGGATTTCTAAACCCGTCGGACTATCTGTGGCCACTAGGCCCGGTACGGGAGATCCGGAGGAAGCAGCATTTCCGGCAACCATCACAAAGCCGACCCTTCCCTGGATACTGGCTCCGAACTCTCGGAGTCAGCATCGTGTGAGCTCGACAGAGGAATTCCCTTCCCGCCATACTCCATGGATTCTTTTCTCCCTCAACAAACCTCACCTTTAAGCGAGGCTTTGGACTTGATGCGATCCCTCGTGATTATGGAGGAGCAATGTCCGAACTACACCTAGCCCGAACTAGGGGCTGAGAGCGGGGAATTTTACATCCCACCCACCACCCACTTCATCGCCACAGTTGAGGACTTAACTGACATGCTCGATTATGACTCTGAAGACATCGACGGTATGGACTGCGATGCCGGAGAGGAGCAAGCCGAAAACCTGTTGTTTACTGGACGCTGGATGGCCACCTCTTTGTATGATGTGTACATGGTGGATACACCCAAGGAGGGTAACAGCGATAATGAGAAAAATCCAATAGAGGATAAACCTCCTGAGATACAACCAAAGTGCCGACGGCGCCGCTCTAAATCACGCCGCAGCAAAGATAGCAATATCGGCACGAGAGACAACAACACTCCGGATGATGCCAAAGACCAAGAAAACCCCGTCGAGCAAAACTCTGAACAAGATGATCGGGAGGATGGGCAGGTTAGCCTTGATGAACAGGATGCAAACGAAGACTCGAAGGATAGTAAATACCTTCCACCCTCCGAGTATGAGGTGAGCCTCGGCGACGAAGATTTTATCGTGCCTGAGGAACCTCTCGAGCAGGAGCACTTTAAGCAACGGCTAATAGCCACTACAAGGAGCCTAAAAAGAAGCAGCAGCAGCTTCAAGCTGATCAAGATCTTCTCGATGATAGATGGACTAATGTCCTAGCAACAGAGGAATACAGCCTCGAGCTCCCAACCAAAACTTACCCGAAGCGTAAACTACTACCTCAATTCGATGATGAGGCACTTGAGCCTGTACCATCAGCGTGTAATGCGGCTGATCGACCACCACATGGCCGGGACAAAATGGCAACTCAGGCCGAACACCAGCCCGTCCTACCTCACCGTAAAGGCAAAGATAAAACAGTTCGGGGATACACATATGACCTGCGGCAGGACCTGAAGAATAAAGCAGGTCCGGCTAGATCAATCTACGGATCATGGGGGCTTGCCCCGACGCGTGACGGAGGCTATCAAACCGAACACAGCAAGCACAATCATGTCCGGGCCTACTTTTATATTTTAGCTCTCCGATATCATGCAAAGTTATCCTCTTCATACCCACAATGTAGTTTTATTTCTTGTTTCTAGTTGGAAGCAAACGTTCGGTACGTAGAGTCGTATCAGTGGCAGATAGGGCTTGATAGAATATTGATCTTACCTTTAGCTGCTTGTGGGTTCGACACTCCATACTTACCACTTCCACCTTTGGGAATTGCTACGATGATTCCCTGCACTTGGGGATTATCAAGCTCTTTTCTGGTGCCGCTGCCGGGGAGCAATAGCGTGGGGTTGATATTCTCGTGCGTGCTTGTTTGCTTTCTTCACAAAGTAGATTTTGTTTTTCCTTTTTTTGTTTTTGTTTAGTTGTGGGTGAAACTTATAAAAAAAAGTTAAAAGAATGAAAATACAAAAAAATACTTACCTCTCATGCCTAAAAAGTTTTTCAAAAAGAGAAGTGATTGGAAAGTTATGCATTAAAGAAGTGAGGGTCGACCTTGAGCACTCGTGTTCATGCTCACGGAAACAATGTAGAATTTTTCATGGAAGTTTCTCTGTAAATAATTATCCCCTTATATATCCATTGTATTATAAAAAATAATGTGCCAAGCTTTGGTTTTAGGATGATTAGATTGCTTGTTTACTATGTGCAGAACAAAAAATAGAAACTTTGGCTGCAGCGCATGATTTTACATTTTTACTGGAAAGTCAAATGGGACCGAAACTTTTTGAACATTGCTTCTGTACAAATTGTTCAAATTTTCAATTTATTTCATAATTTTTGGAGTTACAGAAGTTTACTAAACCTCCAGATTACTACAGACTATCCTGTTTTAGACAGATTCTGTTTTTCGTGTGTCGTTTGCTTATTTTGATGCATCTATGGCTAGTATCGAAGGGTATGAACCATAGAGAAGTTGGAATACAGTAGAGATAGTTCTAATATGAAATTGGAATGAGTTTGAAACAGTACCTAAAGGTAGTGATTTGCTTTATTGTACTAACGGATCTCACAAAGTTTTTGTTAAAGTTTTGTGTGGATGAAGTGTTCGAAGAACGAGGAGTTACCGATGTGAGAAGAATAAAGAGAGGCAAGAGCTCAAGCTTAGGGATGCCCAAGGCACCCCAAGTAAATATTCTAAGGATACTCAAGAATCTAAGATTGGGGATGCCCCGGTTGGCATCCCATCTTTCTTCTTGAACAAATATCGATATACCTCGGTTTTTGTTTTGTTCACATGAATTTTGTCCCTTGTGTTTTTCTTTTTCTTTAAGAACCATGCTAGTATGAGATGTCCATTCATCAATTTATAGAATACTTTATGTGCTTCACTTATATCTTCTAAGTACGATCTTATAGAATTGTTCTTTGAGCTTCACTTAAATATGTTTGAGTATGGCTTTATAGAATGCTTCGTGTGCTTCACTTATACATTTTGAGCTTGGATATTGGTTAGTCTTTACTAATTTTAGAACTCTCTGTGAACTTCACTTATATATTTTGGAGTATGAATAATACTATAATCTAAAGCGGGTTTGGAAGAGTATCAACTTTAGGAACTAGTGATCCCGCCATTCCGAATGGGGAGAATTTTGCTTATGTGGAGAGTAGTAAAATTTCTATGCTCGCAGATCATGAAAAGAATGCTTTATGTATGGAAATATTGTTGAACTCATTAATGATGCTACTGAAAATTATTATGAGGTAGGAATACATGCTTCTAGGAGTTGCAATAATATCAAGTTTCCTCTCTATGTGCTTAAAGTTTTGAAGTTATACTTGTTTTGCCTTCCTATGCTAGTAGATTCTTGTTCCCATAAATTGTGTGCTCACTAAATCCCTAGGAATAGGAAGTGGGTTAGGTTTAAATGTGCTAGTCATATTCTGCATGATTCTCTCTTTATGTTTCAGTTCTGATCTTTTATGTGAGAATCATTGAAATCATCATGCCTAGCTAAAATGCATTAAAGAAAAGCGCTTGTTGGGAGACAACCCAATATTTACCCTTACTATTTTTGTGAGTTCTCATGATTAAGATATTGTATTAATCATGTATTATAGCTTTTGTTTCAATAAAGTTCCAAGTAAGACCTTTCGGAAGACTTGGGTGAAAGTTAATGTGATTTTGCTGTAAAACCATAGACTTTGTGCTCACGAGATTAGCTGACATTTTTTACAGAAGAGTGCGATTGAGTTGATTCTATTTTTAGAATATTAATAGACAAATTCCTCACGTCCACCAATTTATTTCAGAATTTTTGGAGTAGCAGAAGTATGGTTGTTGTTCAGATCATTACAGACTGTTCTGTTTCTGACAGATTCTGTTTTCATTGCATAGTTTGCTTGTTTTCTAGTTTCTATGGCTTATATTTCTCAATATAAATTGTGGAAATTATATGGTACAGTAGGAATTGTGTGAAAACAATTTTGATCCTTGTATTTGACAGTACCAAAGTGAATGGTTTACTATTTATCATACTAACCTATCTCACGAAGTTCCGTTAAGTTTTGTGTGATTGAAGTTTTCAAGCTTTGGGTGACATATCGATATGAGGAGAATAAGGAGTGGAAAGACCATAACCTTGGGGATGCCAAAGGCACCCCAAGGTAATATTCAAGGAAGACTCAAGCGCCTAAGCTTGGGGATGCCCCAGAAGGCATCCCCTCTTTCGTCTTCAAAATTATCGATATACCTTACTCGGAGCTATAATTTTATTCGTCACATGATATGTGTTTTTCTTGCAGCGTATTTTCAATTTTACTGGCTGTTTGAATAAAATCATTGGATCTGAAATCTTGAATGAAAAAAGAATCCTCCCATGGCTAGTTAATTATTTGACTACTCAGTGTCCTTCACTTATATCTTTTTGGAGTAATTTGTCATTTACTCACGTGCTTCACATATATCCTATGAGTAAATGGTTGAATGAATTGAATATCATAAATCTGAATTTATATATGTTTCATATGCTTATACCATGGGGAGTAATGACTTCACATAGAATAAGTATAGGTAGTAAACTTATTGAAAGTTAGCAAACGTAGAATTGGTCACTTGAACAATTCATGAAAGAATATTGAAGGAAGAGAGATTTCACATACAAATATACTATCCTAGACATCTTTTGTAATTGTGAGCACTCGTTAAAATATGACATGCTAAAAGGTTGATGTCGGACAAGGAAGACAACCTAATCGGTTATGTTTTCTTATATCCGAAATAAAGTATATTGTCTTGGATCATCCAACATGTTGAGCTTGTTTTTCCCCCTCATGCTAGCCAAATTATTTGCACCAAGTAGAGATACTACTTGTGCATCCAAACATTCCTTAAACCAGTTTTGCCATGAGAGTCCACCATACCTACCTATGGATTGAGTAAGATCCTTCAAGTAAGTTGTCATCGGTGCATGCAATAAAAATTGCCCTCTAAATATGTATGATCTATTAATGTGGAGAAAATAAGCTTTATACGATCTTGTGATGTGGAAGAAATAAAAGCGACGGACTACATAATAAAGGTCCATATCACAAGTGGCAATATAAAGTGACGTTCTCTTACATTAAGATTTTGTTCATCCAACCATAAAAGCGCATGAAAACCTCTGCTTCCCTCTGCGAAGGGCCTATCTTTTACTTTTATCTTCTACCCTTATGCAAGAGTCATGGTGATCTTAACCTTTCCTTTTTTACATTTTATCCTTTGACAAGCACATTGTGTTGGAAAGATCCTGATATATATATATATATATATATATATCCAATTGGATGTAAGTAATCATGAACTATTATTGTTGACATTACCCTTGAGGTAAAAGGTTGGGAGGCGAATCTATAAGCCCCTATCTTTCTCTATGTCCGATTAAAACTTTGAACCCATAAATATCACGTGAGTGTTAGCAATTGTGAAAGATTAAATGATAGTTGAGTATGTGGAGTTTGCTAAATCAAAGCTCTGACATAGACCCTTCCTAAAAATAAGATGAATTGCAATTGTTTGATGACTGAGAATATAGTTTGTTAGTTTCAAGAAAGTTTATGATCTATACTTTAACATGTGAATAGCTTGTTACTTGATCATGAAAAGTTTTATGAAAATGAGCTACTGTTATGATATATAATGATGCTAGAAAAAGTGATTGGAACTATCATTGATGAAACTTATGCACTTGCTTGCACTCACACTTCATAATTATTTCTTTTATCATTTACCTACTCGAGGACGAGCAGGAATTAAGCTTGGGGATGCTGATACGTCTCCAGCCTATCTATAATTTATGAAGTATTCATGCTATTATATTATCAACCTTGGATGTTTTATATGCATTTATATGCTGTTTTATATGGTTTTGGGACTAACCTATTAACCTAGAGCCCAATGCCAGTTTCTGTTTTTCCTTTTTTTAGAGTATCGCAGAAAAGGAAAACCAAATGGAGTCCAATTGACCTGAAACCCGACGGAGCTTATTTTTGGACCAAAAGAAGGCCATGGAGTAAAAGAGTTGGGCCAGAAGAGTCCCAGGCTGCCCATGAGGGTGGGAGGCACGCCCCCCTCCCCCCTGGGCGCACCCCCCTACCTCGTGGACAGCCCAGAGACCCCCCTGACTTGTTCTCGATGCCAAAACCTCTTATACATACAGAAACCTCCAGAAATTAACCTAGATCGGGAGTTCCGCCGCCGCAAGCCTCTGTAGCCACGAGAAATCAATCTAGGCCCTCTCTAGCACCCTGCCGGAGGGGGCCATCATCACCGGAGGGCATGGAGGAGGATCCCGGAGGGGCCATCATCACCATGAAGGCCAAGGACCAGAGGGAGAACCTCCCCCCATCCAGGGGGGAGGCCATGGAGGAGAAAGCACAAGGGGGAGAACCTCTCCTCCTATCTCTCAGTGGCGCCGGAGTGCCACCAGGAGGGGAATCATCGCCGCAGTGGTTGTCTTCATCAACATCACCATCATCATCACCATCCTCATCTCTTTTACGTGGTCTGATACGTCTCCAACGTATCTATAATTTCTGATTGCTCCAAGCTATATTATCTACTGTTTTAGACATTATTGGGCTTTATTATCCACTTTTATATTATTTTTGGGACTAACCTATTAACCGGAGGCCCAGCCCAGAATTGTTGTTTTCTTGCCTGTTTTAGGGTTTCGAAGAAAAGGAATATCAAACGGAGTCCAAATGGAATGAAACCTTCAGGAACGTGATTTTCTCAACAGATAAGACCCAGGAGACTTACCCTACGCCAAGGCACGTAACAGGAGGCCACAAGGTAGGGGGCGCGCCCTACCCTACCAGGCACGTCCCCCACCCTCGTGGGCCCCCTGTTGCTCCACCGACGTACTTCTTCCTCCTATATATATCCACGTACCCCCAAACGATCAGATATGGAGCCAAAACCCTAATTCCACCGCCGTAACTTTCTGTATCCACGAGATCCCATCTTGGGGCCTGTTCCGGAGCTCCGCCGGAGGGGGCATCGATCACGGAGGGCTTCTACATCAACACCATAGCCTCTCCGATGAAGTGTGAGTAGTTTATCTCAGACCTACGGGTCCATAGTTAGTAGCTAGATGGCTTCTTCTCTCTTTTTGTATCTCAATACAATGTTCTCCCCCTCTCTTGTGGAGAACTATTCGATGTAATCTTCTTTTTGCGGTGTGTTTGTTGAGATCGATGAATTATGGGTTTATGATCAAGTCTATCTATGAACAATATTTGAATCTTCTCTGAATTCTTTTATGTATGATTGGTTATCTTTGCAAGTCTCTTCGAACTATAAGTTTGGTTTGGCCTACTAAATTGATCTTTCTTGCAATGGGAGAAGTGCTTAGCTTTGGGTTCAATCTTGCGGTGTCCTTTCCCGGTGACAGTAAGGGCAGCAAGGCACGTATTGTATTGTTGCCATCGAGGATAACAAGATGGGGTTTTCTTCATATTGCATGAGTCTATCCCTCTACATCATGTCATCTTGCTTAAGGCGTTACTCTGTTTTTAACTTAATACTCTAGATGCATGCTGGATAGCGGTCGATGAGTGGAGTAATAGTAGTAGATGCAGGAGGAGTCGGTCTACTTGTCTCAGACGTGATGCCTATATACATGATCATGCCTAGATATTCTCATAATTATGCTCAATTCTGTCAATTGCTCAACAATAATTTGTTCACCCATTGTAGAATACTTATGCTCTCGAGAGAAGCCACTAGTGAAACCTATGGCCCCCGGGTCTATCTTTATCATATTGTTCTCCTACTACTTTTCTATTTACTCTGCCTTTATTTTATTTGCATCTTTATCAAAAAAATACCAAAAATATTATCTTTATCATATCTATCATATCTCACTCTCGTAAGTGGCCTCATAGGGATTGACAACCCCTATTTGCATTGGTTGCGAGGATTTATTTGTTTTGTGTAGGTACGAGGGACTTGCGTGTAGCCTCCTACTGGATTGATACCTTGGTTCTCAAAAACTGAGGGAAATACTTATGCTACTTTGCTGCATCATCCCTTCCTCTTCGGGGAAAACCAACGCAGTGCTCAAGAGGTAGCAAGAAGGATTTCTGGCGCCGTTGCCGGGGAGGTCTTCGCAAAAGTCAACATACCAAGTACCCATCACATACCCTTATCTCCCGCATTACATTATTTGCCATTTGCCTCTCGTTTTCCTCTCCCCCACTTCACCCTTGCCGTTTTATTCGCCCTCTCTCTCTCTATCCTCCCTCTCTTTCTTTAATTGCCTCTTTTTGCCCGTTTGCCTCTTTGTTTGCTTGTGTGTTAGTTTGTTTGCTTGTAACGATGGCTCAAGATAATACTAAATTGTGTGACTTCACCAATACCAACAACAATGATTTTATTAGGACTCTGATTGCTCCTCTTACCAATGCTGAATCTTGTGAAATTAATACTGCTTTGCTGAATCTTGCCACGAAAGATCCGTTTTCCGGCCTTCCTAGTGAAGATGCCGCTACCCATCTAAATAGTTTCATTGATTTGTGTGACATGAAAAATAAGAAATATGTGGATAATGATATTGTTAAATTGAAGCTATTTCCTTTTTCTCTTAGAGATCATGCTAAAGCTTGGTTTTCGTCTTTGCCTAAAAATAGTATTGATTCATGGAACAAGTGCAAAGATGCTTTTATCTCTAAGTATTTTCCTCCTGCTAAGATCATCTCTCTTAGAAACGATATTATGAACTTTAAGCAACTTGATCATGAACATGTTGCACAAGCTTGGGAGAGAATGAAATTAATGATACGTAATTGCCCTACTCATGGTTTAAATTTGTGGATGACTGTTCAAAACTTTTATGCCGGATTGAATTTTGCTTCTAGAAATCTTTTAGATTTGGCCGCGGGAGGCACTTCTATGGAAATCACTTTAGGAGAAGCTACTAAACTCTTAGATAATATTACGGTTAATTATTCTCAATGGCACACTGAAAGATCTACTAATAAAAAGGTGCATGCGATATAAGAAATTAATGTTTTGAGTGGAAAGATGGATGAACTTATGAAATTATTTGCTAATAAGAGTGTTTCTTCTGATCCTAATGATATGCCCTTGTCTACTTTGATTGAGAATAATAATGAACCTATGGATGTGAATTTTGTTGGTAGGAACAATTTTGGTAACAACGCGGATAGAGGAAATTTTAATCCTAGGCCTTATCCTAGTAATTCCTCTAATAATTATGGTAATTCCTACAACAATTCTTATGGAAATTATAATAAGATGCCCTCTGATTTTGAATCTAATATTAAAGAATTTATTACTTCGCAAAAGAATTTTAATGCTATGATTGAAGAAAAATTGCTTAAGATTGATGACTTGGCTAGGAACGTTGATAGAATTTCTCTTGATGTTGATTCTTTGAAACTTAGATCTATTCCACCTAAGCATGATATCAATGAGTATCTCAAAGCCATGAGAATTTCCATTGATGAGTGCAAAGAAAGAACCGCTAGGATGCGTGCTAAGAAAGATGCCTTTATAAGAGTGTGTTCTTCTAGTTCCTATGAAAATAATGATGAAGATCTAAAAGTTATTGATGTGTCCCCTATTAAATCTTTGTTTTGCAATATGAATCTTGATAATGATGGGACTGAATATGATCCACCTTTACCTAGAAGGCGTTCCAAGAATTCGGAATTTGTTGATCTTGATGCTAAAATTGATAAAAGTGGATTGAAGAAATTAAAACCCTAGATGTTGCCAAAACCCACTATTATGGATTTCAAGGAATTTAACTATGAAAATTGCTCTTTGATTGATTGTATTTCGTTGTTGCAATACGTGCTAAATTCTCCTCACGCTTATAGTCAAAATAAAGCGTTTACTAAACATATCATTGATGCCTTGATGCAATATTATGAAGAAAAACTTGAATTGGAAGTTTCTATCCCTAGAAAAATTTATGATGAGTGGGAACCAACTATTAAAATTAAAATTAAAGATCATGAATGCTATGCTTTATGTGATTTGGGTGCTAGTGTTTCCACGATTCCAAAGACTTTGTGTGATTTGTTAGGTTTCCGTGATTTTGATGATTGCTCTCTAAACTTGCACCTTGCGGATTCCACTATTAAGAAACCTATGGGAAGAATTAATGATGTTCTTATTGTTGCAAATAGGAATTATGTGCCCATAGATTTTATTGTTCTTGATATAGATTGCAATCCTTCATGTCCTGTTATTCTTGGTAGACCTTTCCTTAGAACGATTGGTGCAATTATTGATATGAACGAAGGAAATATTAGATTCCAATTTCCATTAAGGAAAGGCATGGAACACTTTCCTAGAAATAATATTAAATTACCTTATGAATCTATTATGAGAGCCACTTATGGATTCCCTACCAAAGATGGCGATGCCTAGATCTATTCTTGCTTGTTATGCCTAGCTAGGGGCGTTAAACGATAGCGCTCGTTGGGAGGTAACCCAATTTTATTTTTATTCCTTGCATTTTGATCCTGTTTAGTAATAAATAAATTATATAGCCTCTGTTTTGGTTGTGTGTTTTTTGTGTTTAATTAGTGTTTGTGCCAAGTAGAACCGGTAGGAAGACTTGGGGAAAGTCTTGTTGAACTTGCTGTAAAGAAACAGAAACTTTAGCGCTCACGAGAACTGCTGTAATTTTTATTTGGAGAGTGATATTTAGTTAATTATTTTTGAAGATGATTAATAGATAAATTCCTCACGTCCAGCAAATTATTTTAGAATTTTTGGGGTTCCAGATCTTGCGCTAGCTACAGATTACTACAGACTGTTCTGTTTTTGACAGATTCTGTTTTTCGTGTGTTGTTTGCTTATTTTGATGAATCTATGGCTAGTAAAATAGTTTATAAACCATAGAGAAGTTGGAATACAGTAGGTATAACACCAAAATAAATAAATAATGAGTTCCTTACAGTACCTTGAAGTGGTCTTTTGTTTTCTTTCTCTAACGGAGCTCACGAGATTTTCTACTTTAAGTTTTGTGTTGTGAAGTTTTCAAGTTTTGGGTAAAGATTTGATGGATTATGGAACAAGGAGTGGCAAGAGCCTAAGATTGGGGATGCCCGTGGCACCCCCAAGATAATCTAAGGACACCTAAAGGCCAAAGCTTGGGGATGCCCTGGAAGGCATCCCCTCTTTCGTCTACTTCTATCAGTAACTTTACTTGGAGCTATATTTTTATTCGCCACATGATATGTGTTTTGCTTGAAGCGTCTTGTATGATTTGAGTCTTTGCTTGTTAGTTTACCAAAATCATCCTTTCTGTACACACCTTTTGAGAGAGCCATGCATAATTTGGAATTTGTTAGTTTTGCTCTAGTACTTCACTTATATCTTTTAGAGCACGGTGGTGGATTTGTTTTATAGAAACTATTGATCTCTCATGATTCACTTAGATTATTTTGAGAGTCTTAATAGCATGGTAATTTTCTTAAAATCCTAATATGCTAGGTATTCAAAGTTAGTAAAAATTTCTTAAAAGTGTTTTCAATACTAAGAGAAGTTTGATGCTTGATGATTGTTTTGGGATATAGAGGTAATAATATCAAAGTCGTGCTAGTTGAGTAGTTGTGAAATTGAGAAATACTTGTGTTGAGGTTTGCAAGTCCCGTAGCATGCACGTATGGTAAACTTTATGCAACAAATTTGAAACATGAGGTATTATTTGATTGTCTTCCTTATGAGTGGCGGTCGGGGACGAGCGATGGTCTTTTCCTACCAATCTATCCCCCTAGGAGCATGCGCGTAGTACCGAGGTTTTTGATGACTTGTAGATTTTTGCAATAAGTATGTGAGTTCTTTATGACTAATGTTGAGTCCATGGATTCTACGCACTCTCACCCTTCCATCCTTGCTAGCCTCTTCAGTACCGTGCATTGCCCTTTCTCACATTGAGAGCTTGCGCAAAACTTTGCCGGTGCATCCAAACCCCGTGATATGATACGCTCTTTCACACATAAACCTCCTTATATCTTCCTCAAAACAGCCACCATACCTACCTATTATGGCATCTCCATAGCCATTCCGAGATATATTGCCATGCAACTTTCCATCATTCCGTTTATCATGACACATTCATTATTGTCATATTGCTTAGCATGATCATGTAGTCGATGCAGACGTGCAGCCCACCATCCTCGCCTAGATGGGGAGCCACTGCTGGTAGGCGGCGGCCGCCTTTCATGACTCTTGACTCCTGTAGCTCCTGAATGGCCTTGCTGACGAACTCCTGAGGGTCTGGCTCTCCTTGCCTTACTCCTTCTTGAGGGAAACATGCTTCGAAAAATGCCTCCACGTGGTGCCCAAGCGCCTCCCTCGTGACCCTAGCCAGGTCGGTGGCCCTCCAGGGGAGAGCCCCCGAGCCCTGCCTGAGGAGGGCGCCGGGCGCGCTTTCCTATGCGATGGAAGGAGGTTCCCCCTGGGCAGGCGCGGGCCCAGAGGGGCCTGCCTCCTGAGGGGCTGGGCCAGACGATGTCTTCTTCTTCTTGAGGGCGGTCTCGGGAAGCCTCCTGCTTCCGCGATCCGGGTCTTCTAGTGACGCGGCCTGAAAGGCTCGCTCCAGAGAACACACCGCGTCCTTCTCTTCACAGGGCACCGTGATGACTCCGCCACTTCCTGGCATCTTGAGGACGTTGTAGTCGTGGTGAGTTATGGCCATGAACTTGGCCAGCACTGGGTACCCAAGGATGGCGTTGTACGGTAGGCAAATGTGAGCGACGTCGAAGTCGATGAGCTCGGTGCGGTAGTTGTCGCGTGCCCCGAAGGCGACAGGGAGGCGGACCTGCCCAATCGGGACCGTGGAGCCGTCGGTGACTCCGGAGAAAGGCTTGGTTGGCTGAAGCTGGCTGTAGGGCACTTGGAGATTGTTGAAGGTTTCCACGGACAGGATGTTGAGCCCTGCCCCGCCGTCGATGAGGGTCCTGGTGACCACCACGTTGCTGATGATTGGGGAACAGAGCATCGGGAGGACTCTGGCTGTAGCCACACACTTGAGCTGATCTGCTGAGCTGAACGTGATGGCACACGCCGACCACCTAAGAGGGCGCGTGGCTTCGAGCTTGGGGAGGACTGCATTCACTTCGCGGGCGAACTGCTTGCAGATGCGTTGAGAGGCTGGGGCTTGAACCCGCCCAGGATGCAGGCGATCGCGCGCGGCTCCTGGAAGCCCCCAGCCCCCTCGTCCTGGTGGTGGTCCTCGTTTCTCCTTGGCTGCGGCGGCAGCGGAGGGAGGCCTGCGTTGCCTTGCGGGCGATCCTCGCGAGGCTGATCCCTCCAATCTCCCTCGCGAGGCGGATCTTGCCAGCGATCCTCGCGAGGTTGATCGCGCCACCCTTGGCGCGGGCCACGGTCTTCCCAGCGTCCTGCGTTCCTTCCTCCTCCTCGACCGTAGCCCCGGTCACCGCGGTCAGGGCAACGGCCGATCCTTCCTTCTCGCATGGCTCGGAGCTCTTGACATTCGTTGGTGTTGTGGGTGTGGAGGTCATGGTACACACAGTATCGACTAACCTTGGGAGGTTCGGGCAGATCTCTGCCCCGCTTGGTGTCTGGTTCTACCACAAGCACGGCAGCCCCCTTGCGCTTCACATCCTTGGCATTGGGCTTCTTCTCTTCTGGGTCTGCGGCAGGCAGCTCGAGGAGGGAGAGACGCCCTTCTTCAGCCCTGGCGCACTTGGTTGCCAAGTTGAACAGCTCCAAGGAAGTGCACAGGTCTTCATGCATCGCCAGCTCCTCCTTCATCTTGACATCGCGCACGCCGTCGGAGAAGGCTGAGATGATGGCCTCCTCAGTCACCTTGGGAATCTTGAGGCGTGCGTTGTTGAAGCACTGGATGTACTTCTGCAGGGTCTCCCCTGGTTGTTGCTTGATGCGGCGCATGTCGCTCACGGCGGGTGGCCGGTCGCGAGT
This sequence comes from Triticum urartu, assembly GCF_003073215.2. Lineage (NCBI taxonomy): Eukaryota > Viridiplantae > Streptophyta > Magnoliopsida > Poales > Poaceae > Triticum > Triticum urartu. The sequence continues at coordinate 209,649,377 of NC_053028.1, read as the reverse complement.
ACCTTGGAAGTTGGCGATGAAGCGGGTGCGCATCTCGTCCCAGGAGGAGATCATGCCTGGAGCCAGGTTCAGGAGCCAGGTGCGAGCCCCGTCCTTGAGCGCCATGGGAAACCAGTTCGCCATGACCTTCTCGTCTCCGTTGGCAGCTTCGATGCCCAGCTCATAGAGCTAGAGGAACTCCGCAGGGTCAGCCGTGCCGTCGTAACGAGGAGGCAGGTCTGGCTTGAACTTGCCAGGCCACGCGATGCTGCGTAGCTCGGTGGTGAAGGCACGGCAGCCTGATGTGGCCACGGGAGGCCTTGGGTGACGGAGAGCTTGGTCTTGCATGTCCCCACGTGCTGCAGCTGGGAGCAGCGCGGGGTCTTGGCATGCGGGAGCAGGAGCATGGTCGCGACGTGCTGGAGCAGGGAGCGCCCGGGCAGCTTCTTGCAGGCGAGGGACTTCTTGGCAGCTCTGCTCTTGCCGCGCTGGCACCTGATGGAGCGGGTTCCGCCCAGGGGCCACGCGCCTTGGAACCATGGCGCCTTCTTGAGGAGGAGGCGGCCGGGGCACCGCCGGAGCCTCGTCGCCCGTGCGAGGCAGGGTGCGGTGCAGCGGAACGGACGGCGCATGAGAGCCCCCTGCGGCGCGGACGAGCTCGGCGACGCAGTCGAGCCATTCTTCGTAGACGTCGTCGACGGGATGGTAGCGCAGGAGCTCGTTTGCCGCGATGAGCGCAGCTCGAGCCTCCATGGGTGCGCAGAGCGCGCGGGACGAAGAACCAGCTGGGGTGAGCGAGGGAGTAGCGGTGCAGCCGTCTTGCCGCACTGACGGATGCTGAGACAATGCTTGCTGCTCGTCCCCCGCCGGGTCGGTGGCGGCGTTGACGGCAGGTGACGGGGAACAGCGAGGACGCCCGCCGACAGGAGCCATCTGGGTGACGCGGGAAGCGAGAGCGGCCCGGTGCTCAGCGCGGGCCCGACGAGCATCAGACATGGGCGCGATGGTCGGAGGAGAACGGGGTGGTGGAAGACGAAGTCCGGCGCACCCCTACCTGGCGCGCCAAATGTTGGATTTCGGGTTCTGGCAGACCCTTGAGGTTCGAACACTGGGGTGCGCGCGGAGATTTCGCCTTCTACCTACCTGCACCCCTCCGCCTCGCTAAGATCTAAGCTAAGGAAAGTGCAACACAAGAGACACAGGGTTTATACTGGTTCGGGCCACCGTTGTGGTGTAATACCCTACTCCAGTGTGTGGTGTGGTGGATTACCTCTTGGGCTGATGATGATGAAGCATACAAGGAAGAACAGCCTCGCGAGGGTCTGTTCTTTGCTGGGGGGGACGAACTGCTAGGAGGAGTTCAGTCACCCTTCTCTCTCTCTGATTTCGATCCGATCCTTGATCCTCGATCTCTGTCTCTAACCTTCCTTTCACTATCGAACCCGAACCCCCTCTCCCTGTGGGTGGCTGGTCCTATTTATAGGCAACGGCCCTGGGCCTCTTCCCAAATATTGAGCGGGAGGGGCGCCAGCAATTGGCCATTTTGAAGGGGAACATCTAGTACACTTATCCTGACTAAAGTTGGTCCTCGCCTGCATAAAGCTCTGGTGGTGACGCCGTCTTGGGATACACGATGACCTCCATCTTGCAGTCCTCTTGGTCTTGGTCTTATTACACCGAAATGGCAACCTTTGCCTGATGCCTCGGTACCCCGCGGCTGCGCTTACCCCCTTTGCACCAAAGGGGAAAGGAGGACACTGCGCGGGCTGGCGCCCGCCTGGCGCCCTTGGTCGTCATTGCTTGCCTCATGGGCACCTCGTGAGGTACCCCGCCTTGATCTCTCCGCCTCCTCGCGAGCTAGCCTGGTGAGGCCGTGCCTGAGGAAGCTCCGTGTCATCCGCCCCGCGAGGCTAGGCCCCTCGCGAGGTTCTTGGATCTGTGTTGATGAAGATGGGCCGTGCTGGGCCCCCCTTTGAGCCACGCCGTAGGCCGCAGGCAGGCAAGTCTGGGGATCCCCGTTCCCAGAACGCCAACACCCACCGCCAAACTCCTATGGCTAAGTGAAAGTGTTAACGCCCTATAGTCCGATTTCCTAGTTCGCTGCATTGACACCTCCTTCATGGACCAAGACGTTGGGTCAAGAGTGATCAAGTGCTTTTACGAACATCCCCGTATTATATGCGAGGGGTCTGAAGCCGACGACTGGAAAACTATCAGATTATACAAAAAATGGCCGCACGGGAAGAACCAAAACCTTCAGGCAAAAAACAGCCAATAATATATCATAATATTGTTTTTAGAATTTCGGTACAATCACTCGAATATCATATCCTTCGAGCACTGACCCTCTATCAAGCGGGCGCCCTCAAGAACATCCTCAAAATAATGCTCCGACGTGTGATGGTCCTTGCCCCCGGGTGGACTCCTTGCTGCAATATCGGTGGCCTTCATCTTCGCCCAGTACGTCTTGACGCGGGCAAGGGCCATCCATGCACCTTTGATGCACGTTGACCGCTTAACGGCGTCGATACGCGGCACCGCATCAACAAGTCGCTGGACCAAACCGAAATAACTATTCAGAATTGGCTCTGTCGGTCACAGCCGGACCACGACGTCCTTCATGGCAGATTCGGAGATTCTGTGGAGCTCGGCCCACTGGTCCATCTGTTCGTTCAGCAACAGCAGACGCTTTGGCATGCTGAATTGCGACCAAAAAAGCTTCCCCATTGCATCTCCTTCTAGCGCTTGGTAAAACTGCACCGCATCGGAGACACTCTTCGGCAAGTCCAAGAATGCGTCTGGAGAACTCCACATTTGATTAAGTGGGGCATACTTAGGATCACCGAATTTAGTCTGTAATAAGAAGGGCTTACCGGCTGCTATCTCCCCAGCTTGCCGGATCACCTCCCAAGCAGCCTGTTCGGCTTTTAACTCAGCGGCTGCCTTCTTGGCAACCGCATCACTCATCCTGGCTTGCTCCTTGGCCCGGATGAGCTCAGCCCGCAGGGTCTCAACCGCGGCAGCACCATCTGCAGTTATTCATATCTCAGTATATAATTCTTAGCTTTATGCTCATATTATTATACATACATATACTGACTGCCCCAAAACATACCTTGCGCCTCGTCGAGCCGCCTGTTTATAAGTGTGATGTCGTCATCTGCCACATCAAGTTTCTGCTTCAGATCTGCAACCTCTGTAGCACGGGCAGTCGCCATGGATGCAACAACCTGTGTTCCAATTAGTTAGATTATTTCCTGGGCATATCTTTTTTGATCCTCTGATTGACTCCTTTTGGACGCTAACCAGAGTCTCGGGGGCTACTATCTATTCACAGGTGCATTTTTGCATGTAGAGTGCAATTGAAGATATTACATTGCATACCTCGAGGCCTCTTAGTAGGCCCGTGAAGGCTTCATTCAATCCACTTCTCATGGACAGAATCCTCTCAACTACCATACCCATCAAGGTACGATGTTCCTCTGAGATGGACGCATGTTGCAACACGTCCATCAATGTACCCAGCGCCTCCTGATTCCTGGAAGCGGTGGTGGGAGTACGGACTCCCTTCGAAGGGATGTGTTTACTCGACCCTAGAGTCGTCTCCGGCTGTAAACCGGATAGTTTGGGGCCTTTATTGTTGGTCCTCGAAAGGGCTACATGCCCCAGACCCTGGACTGCCGAAGTATCACCTTCGGGTGTGGTCTTCATTGTCCCTCGTACCACTTGTTGATCAGGAGAAATCCTCCGAGACGACACCTCAAAGTCGTCCGCCCTATTGGGCGAGAGGGTCTGTGGAGGCGTCTTGCTTTCCATCATCTCCGGAAGAAGATCCCTCGAGGAGGAGGACTGTTGAGGAAGACTGCGTGCCGGACTGCAAACATATATTTTAGATCTTACCCTTGTAAGCGGAAAGGAGCGGGATATGTTTAGGACACCTTTGTTCACTTACCATTTGGCTAAAGGCTTGTCCTTATGGAGGAATTGCGTGTCAACGTCGTCTTCCGAACCCGAACCGCCTGGCAAGGACATCTTCCCTCGCTTAGGAGCCTCTACCTCCAAATCTTCGGAGGCAGCCCTTTTCTTCCCATGCGAGGAAGGGATGTCAGCCTCTCCTTCTCTTTTATCTTCGGATGAGGGAGTCCCAATCTCCCCGGGCATAGCATCTAGTGTACCTTTAGAATGGAGGCCACCTTTGGCCTTCTTGCTCTCCTCCTTGTCCTCCTTCACCGGCACTTGATATGGCGCCGGAGCCAGCATCCTTGTTAACACAGGATCGACTGAGTCTTCGGGAAGAGGGGCCGAACACTTAATTCGTTCCATCTTCTTTACCCAGCCCTGTTCGAAGATGGTTTTCTCAGTGCCATGGGATATTTAACTAAGTTGTGTTCGGGAGTCGAGTACTTACCGAGGTATCCGGATGGTTGCAATTGAGGCCGATGTCTTCGGTGGTATCCGGCCACTGCTTTCGTGTCCCAAAGAATAACTTCCACATTCCTTTGTGCGTAGTGCTAAAGAAGTGTTGAAGGGTCCATGGTCCTTCCGGATTGAACTCCCACATGCGGAGGGGCCGTCGCTAGCACGGCAGGACCCGGTGGACTAGCATTACTTGGATCACATTGATGAGGCCGGTGTCCTTTTTGAGGAGGCTCCAAATGCGGCTTTGTAACGTCTGCACTTCGTCAATTGATCCCCAGTCCAGCCCCTTATTAATCCAAGATGCAAGCTGTAATGGAGGGCCAGATCGGAACACATGTGTAGCTGCCCACTTGGTACCACGAGGTTCGGTGATGTAAAACCACTCCCGCTGACATAGGTTGGAAGCTTCCGTGAAAGAGCCTTTGGGCCAAAAGGCATTGGTGAGCTTGTTCACCGTAGCACCACCACACTCCATTTGCTTCCCCTCGTTTACCTTTGGCTTCACATTAAAGGTCTTGAGCCATAAACAGAAGTGAGGGGTAATACAGAGAAAGGCCTCGCACATGACAATAAACGCCGAGATGTGAAGAACGGAGTCTGGAGCTAGATCATGAAAATCTATCCCATAATAGAACATGAGTCCGCGAACGAAGGGATGGAGAGAGAACCCTAACCCTCGGAGGAAGTGAGAGACGAAATCGACCCTCTCGCCGGGTTTGGGAGTAGGAATACATGTCCTTTAGCAGGTAGCCTATGGGGGATTTCCGCAGTCAGGTATCTTGCCGCCCGGAGCTTCGCGATATCCTCCTCTGTGACAGAGGAGGCCACCCACCGGACTTGAAGGCTGGGTCCGGACATGACTGGGAGGCTCATAGCAATTAAGCTGAAACCTGGGTGTTGGAACTCGAGGTTGGAAAGGTTGAGGAAGAGGTAGGTGCAGAGGAGAAGACGGGTTTGCGCCCCTTTATAAAGGCGATGAATATCAAACACCTCCTCATAGGCCTTAAAGCCTGCCTATTCCCAAGGGATCATGCCAACGGAATGGCTGGGTTATCCACACCCATATTAATGAGAATCCCGTAATAAGGGGACACGATCTCTGCTTCAACAAGACATGCCAATAAAACCGCATCTTAAAACATGGAGTGGGAGGCTGGAAAACGGCTTGAAATAATGACCGGGCTACGACATGATGTCACGCTACAAAAGTTGTCAGTGGATTGGACTCATAAAATATTATACTCTCTACGGATATATGTGGTGTTTGTTTTACAGAGCCAGACACGTTCTCTATGTTCGAGAGCAGTTTTGGAGTATTCGGAGGAGGAACCCGCCTTGCAATGTCGAAGACAATCTGCGTGCTAGACACCTCGTCATTGAAGCCTGGTTCAGGGGCTACTGAGGGAGTCCTGGATTATGGGGTCCTCAGGCATCTGACATGTTGGACATGGGCCGGACTAATGGGCTATGAAGATACAAGACAGAAGACTCTCTCCCGTGTCCAGATGGGACTCTCCTTGGCATGGATGGCAAGCCTGGCATTCGGATATGAAGATTCCTTTCTCTGTAACCAACTTTGTACAACCATAGTCCCCTCTGGTGTCTATATAAACCGGAGAGTTTAGTCCGTAGAGGAATCATAATCATACAGGCTGGACTTCTAGGGTTTTAGCCATTACGATCTTGTGGTAGATTAACTCTTGTAACCCCCATACTCATCAATATCAATCAAGCAGGACGTAGGGTATTACCTCCATCGAGAGGGCACAAACCTGGGTAAAACTTCGTGTCCCATGTCTCATGTTACCATCAACCTTAGACGCACAGTTCGGGACCCCCTACCCGAGATCAGCCGGTTTTCACACCGGCAAGGGGGGCACCGCCCCCTTCCTCTAGTCCAATTCGGACCCAAGGGGAGAACGCAGACAGCCCCTCCTAGCCCTTCCTCTCTTCCCACTAAGGCCCATCAAGGCCCATTAGTTCCCCCGGGAAGTTCCGATAACCCTCCTGCACTCGATAATTATCCGGTACCTCTCGGAACTCATCCGGTGTCCGAATAACATCGTCCAATATATCAATATTTATGTCTCGACCATTTCAAGACTCCTCGTCATGTCTGTGATCTCGTCCGAGACTCCAAACAAACTTTGGTCATCAAATCACATAACTCATAATACAAATCGTCATCGAACGTTAAGCGTGCGGACCCTACGGGTTCAAGAAGTATGTAGACATGACCGAGACACATCTCCGGTCAATAACCAATAGAGGAACCTGGATGATCATATTGGCCTACATATTCTAGAATATCTTTATCGATCAAACCACATAACAACATACGTTGTTCCCTTTGTCATCGATATGTTACTTGCCCGAGATTCGATCATCGGTATCATCATACCTAGTTCAATCTCATCACCGACAAGTCTCTTTACTCGTTCCGTAATGCATCATCCCATGACTAACTCATTAGTCACATTGCTTGCAAGGCTCATAGTGATGTGCACTACCGAGAGGGCCCAGAGATACCTCTCTGATACATGGAGTGACAAATCCTAATCTCGATCTATGCCAACCCAACAAACACCTTCAGAGACATCTATAGAGCATCTTTATAATCACCCAGTTACGTTGTGACGTTTGATAGCACACAAGGTGTTCCTCCGGTATTCAGGAGTTGCATAATCTCATAGTCAGAGGAACATGTATAAGTCATGATGAAAGCAATAGCAATAAAACTCAATGATCATAATGCTAAGCTAACGGATGGGTCGTGTCCATCACATCATTCTCATAATGATGTGATCTCATTCATCAAATGACAACACATGTCTATGGTCAGGAAACTTAACCATCTTCGATTTATGAGCTAGTCAAGTAGAGGCATACTAGGGACATTCTGTTTTGTCTATGTATTCACACATGTACTAAGTTTCCGGTTAATACAATTCTTGCATGAATAATAAAAATTTATCATGATATAAGGAAATATAAATAACAACTTTATTATTGCCTCTAGAGCATATTTCCTTCAGTCTCCCACTTGTACTAGAGTCAATAATCTAGTTCACATCGCCATGTGATTTAACACCAATAGTTCACATCACCATGTGATTAGTTCACATCGCCATGTGACTAATACCCAAAGGGTTTTACTAGAGTCAATAATCTAGTTCACATATGTGATTAACACCCAAAGAGTACTAAGGTGTGATCATGTTTTGCTTGTGAGAGAAGTTTAGTCAATGGGTCTGTCACATTCAGAGTCGTATGTATTTTGCAAATTTTCTATGTCTACAATGCTCTGCATGGAGCTACTCTAGCTAATTGCTCCCACTTTCAATATGACTCAGAGTCATCCGGATCGGTGTAAAAGCTTGCATCGGTGTAACTCTTTACGACGAACTCTTTATCACCTCCATAACCGAGAAATATCTCCTTAGTCTTCTAAGGATAATTTTGACCGCTGTCAAGTGATCCACTCCTGGATAAATATCGTACCCCCTTGCAAACTCATGGCAAATACACAATAGGTTTGGTACACAACATAGCATACTTTATAGAACCTATGGCTGAGGCATAGGGAATGGCTTTCATTCTCTTTCTATTTTCTGTCGTGGTCGTGTTTTGAGTCCTACTCAACTTTACACCTTGAAATATAGGCAAGAACTCCTTCTTTGACTGTTCCATTTTGAACTACTTCAAAAATCTTGTCAAGGTATGTACTCATTGAAAAATCTTATCAGCATCTTGATTTATCGCTATAGATCTTGATGCCCAATATGTAAGAAGCTTCACCGAGGTCTTTCTTTGAAAAACTCCTTTCAAATACTCCTTTATTGTGACACCCCAAATATTTTAACCTTGTTTTAAATTAATTAAAATTTTGTGAGGAAATAAAAATTTTATTTTCTGGATTTCCTTTTGATTTCAGAACCATTCTTTTCTTGGTTAGTATGGAGTTTTTACCCCAAGTGAAAACTTTCCAAATGTTTTGTTGGACTTGTATACCCTCCCAAGAAAACTTTTCTTTTTATCAGAGGAATTAATTATATAATTATTTTCCTGATCTTTATTTCTTTAAAAATGGTCTCCCATGGTTTTAGGGTACCATTTGAACTACAACCCTTTGATAAATTTATTTAAAATTCCAACCAAAATTTGGGTATGTCATGTGATGTTTTTAAATCACTTTTATGCAAAAACATCTTTTATTCATTGGATATTTTGAGCTCTACACCAAATTTTCATATCTGGTCCAGTTGGCAATTTTGCACTACAACCTATTTAAATATTTATTTAAAGCTTCCACCAAAATTATGGGATATCAGTGGCAGTATATAATTCAACTTTATGCAAAAATCCACTGATGTTCTTTGAAAAATTTGAGTAAATCAACCCCATCTTCATTTTGGTCCAGCTTGGTGATTTGTACTGCAACCATATTTTTACTTACTCTTTTACCCATGATTCTTTTTCCTGCTTTTAGACCACCCTACAAAACCCTTAAGTCCAGGAGAGTGGACTCATTGGAGGATTTTAAGTGCATGCAAAAATACCCTTATCTTTCTGTCCAGATTTGTCTTTCTCAAAAAACTTGCACTATCAAGTTTTGATTTTTCCCAAACCAACCATGCCATATCTTCTAGTACCTAAAGAGACTCTGATCTGGAAAGGCGCACGGGGGCGAAAAGATGAAAGCCACTAGTGGCACAACCCGTCCGATGTGTTTTCCTCTGGTGGAAGCGTATTTCGGGTAAGTACGCGACCACTCACAGAAGACGTATTCCAGGCGAACCGTTTTCCTTTTACTGTTTTATTTAAAAAACAGAACTTTGACTAAACTTTGACTGGGCTTATCTTTTTAAATATAAGTCCAAATGACTTGATTCTTTTTCTGTTGTTCCTCAAATTTGGTCTAGTTTAATTTCATATTTATTTCAAAAATTTCCAAACAACCTTTTTGTACTGTTTTTAAAGTATGTGTTAATTTAAATTTATTTAAAATAGGAATTTGGAGAGGGAGAAGAAAACTTTCAAAAGTTTTGGAGAGCACCTCACCTCTCCACAGCTTGAAGGCAAGCATTTTTTGAACCCTGGCATAATATTATTTTGTGTTGTTTGATATGATCGCAACACCACCTCGACATGAAGTTTCCATTATTTCATGTGATGATATGATGATACTCATAAGTGCATATTGCTGAATTCTGTGTTGTTGGCATTCGATATATTGTGATAGTAGACACCCTCGTATACCTTTCTTGCCTACCGGGAGGAAGTCGGGAGAGCCTTTGTCTTGGGTAGACACGAGCTCGTCTCCCGTCTTCATTGAGAGGGTTGTGTCCGTTACGGCAAAGTGAGGCATGACGAGTGGTGACTTTGTCTGTTGGTTGAAACATATTTGTTATGCTAACCATGCAGGAAATACTTAAACCTCCTGAGTCGACCATAGATCGAGTCTTGTTCTGGTAACCCCCATACTTGTTTCGTACTACCACTTGTCCCTGCCACAGGTAGGGTACGGTTCAGTAAGTTGTCAGCCCCTTTCCTAGCACACACCGTACAGAGAGGCCATGGTGGAAGATACCGAAGGCCTCCGGTAGGCATGCCACCTGGTCCGGGGGCATGGGTGTTTTCGGTTGTAGCCGAAGGGGGTAGCTCCCCCAGTTTGCGCGCGGTATAAATTTTGTGATCCCATGCTAAGTCAAGGTTGTAGCCTCCCCACTTAGAGTTTTTCTTAACGGGTGTCAAGGGTGATTCCAGACACCGGTGAGTTTGGCTGGTGTGTGCGGTTAGGTGGGTTTTCAATTCAAAGACCGTAGAAGGAATTAGTCCCAATGGACTAAAGGAATCCGTTACTCGTGGGTAAAGAGTACACCCTCTGCAGAGATTATACCTATTCGAATAGCCGTGTCCATGGTTAAGGACTACAGTCTGGGATGGGCCAAGTGTCGGTCTTAGTGTCGGTCTTCGGAGGAGAAACTACTAAACCAGAACATCGATTATGACCTGTGACATATGATGATTATGATTATTATTGTGGACTAATCATTTGTATTATTTGAAATTAATGAGTATCCCTGGGACGGTTCAACCTCCTAGATATTCACTGTGATTATTTTTATATATAAGCCCTTTATGCGGTGTCGCTGAGACGCCCGACTGTGACATGCTTGTTATTTTCATTTACTTATAAAGCCCTTTATGTGGTGTCGCTCAGACACCCGACTGTGGCATGCTTGTTATTTCAATTATTTATAAGCCCTTTATGTGGTGTCGCTCAGACGCCCGACTGTGGCATGCTTGTTATTTCAAATATTTATAAGCCCTTTATGTGGTGTCGCTCAGACGCCCGACTGAGGCAGGCTTTATATTATAATCCTTTCGAAGCGTCGCTTCAGACACCCGATTCGGTGCACTCTATTTTTACTCCCTGATTGCATATTCATATTTGACATGATTGACCTGCTTGCATGCATCATGAGTTTCATTTATGACTATTCATATTTGACATGATTGACCTGCTTGCATGCATCATGAGTTTCATTTATGACTGACGTATTATGGCATGTTTCAGAGCATGATTATCTTTTGATTTATTATACCAGTGTTCATGATGTTTGCGAGTACATTCAAAGTACTCACTGGCTTGTCCCTGGCTATTGTCTTGGCCAGATTTCTTGCATGGAAAGGAGCGTTGCGATGACAGCCCGGAACCTACGCAATGGAGATCAGCCTCGCGAAGATAGGAGTTATCCTGGTCAGCTGTTCCTGTGGGAAATGGAGTCCCATAGACACTGATGACCCGCAAACCGCTTCCGCCATCAACCACTAGAAACCATTTGTACTCATAGGCCAGAATGGTCTTGTACTACATATTTTGTATTTTGCTTGGAGTTTCTGTAACAAGTTGGTGTCTCATCAGCTAACAGTAATCCTGGGGCTGGTGAGCACAAGGGCCGCTTTTGGGAAATTAATACCCCGAAAATCCGGTCCTCACAAACTTGGTATCAGAGCCAGGCTGACCATTGGCTAATCCTATCTTAGCCAGGTCGAAAAACCTAGGTAAACCAACCCACCAGACCTGAACCAACCCCGACGACACCCACAGTAACACGTCACTTTTGTGAGAGGTGTGTATCTGTGGCTTGGACCCCGACCCCCATGAGAGCAGAACCGACAAACTAGTGCCTCTCACTGTCTATAAAAGGCCACCTCGTGACCTTGCCAAGTACCCCTCACCTGTGCACAACTCTCACAGCTATTCCTTCGACATGCCGAGCCCTAGTATTTATCTGAGAACCCACGATGCAACCCCGGGTAGTTTTGTTAAATATTGTGGGACTTTACCTGCAGTACCATGAGTACCAGTGCTACCCCCACCCCAGTACTGGCCAACCTTGCCCAGTATGTCATCGCTCAAGAGCGTCTGACCCAGCGGGTAATGGGTTATCTCCAGAGCCTCGCTGATTTAAATCCTCAGATCGCCATCGGCAGACCACTGAGACCCAGGAGAGACGCATTCATCGACTAGTCAATCCGCTTTCCCCGATAGAAGAAGAGTGTGCCCCAGTACCAGAGACTTTTCTCGGGACCCTGTCCATTTACCGTTTTCATTGTAAACGTCATAGCTATGTTTATTTATGTGTTGCAACTTATGCGATGTACCCAAGTTTGCTATGAGTAAGCTGTTTGGTTTCAGCTGATAGGAGCAATATTTTTCAAAACGACCCTTAGCAAATCTCGAGGACGAGATTTTTCTTAAGGGGGTAGTGTTGTGACACCCCAAAAATTGACCTTGTTTTAAATTAATTAAAATTTTGCCAGGAAAAAATTTTTATTGATTTCCTTTTGATTTCAGAACCATTCTTTTCTTGGTTATTATGGAGTTTTTACCCCAAGTGAAAACTTTCCAAATGTTTTGTTGGACTTGTATACCCTCTCAAGAAAACTTTTCTTTTTATCAGAGGAATTAATTATATAATTATTTTCCTGATCTTTTCTTTAAATGGTCTCCCATGGTTTTAGGGTACCATTTGAACTACAACCCTTTGATAAATTTATTTAAAATTCCAACCAAAATTTGGGGATGTCATGTGATGTTTTTAAATCACTTTTATGCAAAAACATCTTTTATTCATTGGATATTTTGAGCTCTACACCAAATTTTCAAATCTGGTCCAGTGGCAATTTTGCACTACAACCTATTTAAATATTTATTTAAAGCTTCCACCAAAATTATGGGATATCAGTGGCAGTATATAATTCAACTTTATGCAAAAATCCACTGATGTTCTTTGAAAATTGAGTAAATCAACCCCATCTTCATTCTGGTCCAGCTTGGTGAAAATTTGAGTAAATCAACCCCATCTTCATTCTGGTCCAGCTTGGTGATTTGTACTGCAACCATATTTTTACTTACTCTTTTACCCATGATTCTTTTTCCTGCTTTTAGACCACCCTACAAAACCCTTAAGTCCAGGAGAGTGGACCCATTGGAGGATTTTAAGTGCATGCAAAAATACCCTTATCTTTCTGTCCAGATTTGGCTTTCTCAAATACTTGCACTATCAAGTTTTGATTTTTTCCCAAACCAACCATGCCATGTCTTCTAGTACCTAAAGAGACTCTGATCTGGAAACTTTGGTCACTTGCAAAACCTTCTGGATGCCCCTAGCATTTCGTCGAACAGTTGGAGTGCATGAACTCTTTTGGCATAGATTTTAGTTAGCATTATAGAGTTGCTTTACTTGCCTAGCCAGCTTGTCCACTAGAGGTTTAGTAACCACCCTAACTAGTCTGGTAACTTGTAGTATCATCCAAGCCCTCTGGGGTGCCATGGCATTTCGCCGAACAGTTGGTGGGCGTGCACTGGGCGCGCCAGAGCGCGCCAACTGCAGCCACGCACCCGAGCCGCCGCGTCGCGCTTACTCCATGCCTCCTGACCCTCTGCCGCTCGCAACGTAGGGCCAAGCCTTGACCTGTACCCCCTCACGAGCACCACAGCCCCTCGCCACGTCTCCGGCAAGCCAGAAGCTAGCCGCCATCGCCGCTTGTTGTGGTCGGTGCCATATGGGCCACCTGGCGCGTCCCCGAGTACCCCCGCCCGCCGTGCTCATCCACAACCCCGTCGCCTACCTCTGCAAGCCCTGCCAGCCAGCCCCCACCTCCCCTGCTCTGCAATAGTGCCGCCGTCGCCGTGCTTATCCTCGGGCAACCGACGAAGTGACCTCTGGCGCCTATAAAACGAACCCCCCCTCGATCTATTAGCCACAGGTAGCACCGTATATTTCCCTTAGACCAATCCTGCGCATCAAATTGACCCACAGAGGCCATCTCCCTCACCTCCGGCCGAGACGCTCACCGCCGCCCTTCTGTTCATCCCGACACCACCAGAGCCCCTCCCTCTGCCCTATCACCACCATTAGCTCCATCATGACCCCGAGGACCCTTTCCAGCATCCAATTTTGCCTGGGAGTCGAGGTGTGCAAAGCTCCACTCCCTCCCGAAGCTTCCACTCCGCCATGGAGGAAGGTGCTCTCACCCTCAAGCTTCCCCGCGCCCCTAACCACTTCAGGTGGATGCGGTGCCTCCTCCCGATCACCCCCATATCGCGAGCGCGTCGAATGGTGGCTTGTGTCGCCGGGGATCGCCGTTGGAAACGGCCCCTGTCTCTGTCGAGGCGCGCATGGGGGCGAGAAGATGAACCCGACAGGTGGGGACCACCTGTCGGTGAGCCAACCCAAGCCACTAGTGGCACAACCCGTCCGATGTGTTTTCCTCTGGTGGAAGCGTATTTCGGGTAAGTATGCGACCACTCATAGAAGACGTATTCCAGGCGAACCGTTTTCCTTTTTCTGTTTTATTTAAAAAACAGAACTTTGACTAAACTTTGACTGGGCTTATCTTTTTAAATATAAGTCCAAATGACTTGATTCTTTTTCTGTTGTTCCTCAAATTTGGTCTAGTTTATTTTCATATTTATTTCAAAATTTTCCAAACAACCTTTTTGTACTGTTTTTAAAGTATGTGTTAATTTAAATTTATTTAAAATAGGAATTTGGAGAGGGAGAAGAAAACTTTCAAAAGTTTTGGAGAGCACCTCACCTCTCCACACCTTGAAGGCAAGCATTTTTTGAACCCTGGCATAATATTATTGTGTGTTGTTTGATACGATCGCAACACCACCTCGACACGAAGTTTCCGTTATTTCATGTGATGATATGATTATACTCATAATTGCATATTGCTGAATTCTGTGTTGTTGGCATTCGATATATTGTGATAGTAGACACCCTCGTATACCTTTCTTGCCTACCGGGAGGAAGTCGGGAGAGCCTCTGTCTTGGGTAGACACGAGCTCGTCTCCCGTCTTCATTGAGACGGTTGTGTCCGTTACGGCAAAGTGAGGCATGATGAGTGGTGACTTTGTCTGTTGGTTGAAACATATTTGTTATGCTAACCATGCAGGAAATACTTAAACCTCCTGAGTCGACCATAGATCGAGTCTTGTTCCGGTAACCCCCATACTTGTTTCGTACTACCACTTGTCCCTGCCACAGGTAGGGTACGGTTCAGTAAGTTGTCAGCCCCTTTCCTAGCACACACCGTACAGAGAGGCCATGGTGGAAGATACCGAAGGCCTCTGGTAGGCATGCCACCTGGTCCGGGGGCATGGGTGTTTTCGGTTGTAGCCGAAGGGGGTAGCTCCCCCAGTTTGCGCGCGGTATAAATTTTGTGATCCCATGCTAAGTCAAGGTTGTAGCCTCCCCACTTAGAGTTTTGCTTAACGGGTGTCAAGGGTGATTCCAGACACCGGTGAGTTTGGCTGGTGTGTGCGGTTAGGTGGGTTTTCAATTAAAAGACCGTAGAAGGAATTAGTCCCGATGGACTAAAGGAATCCGTTACTCGTGGGTAAAGGGTACACCCTCTGCAGAGATTATACCTATTCGAATAGCCGTGTCCATGGTTAAGGACTATAGTCTGGGATGGGCCAAGTGTCGGTCTTAGTGTCGGTCTTCGGAGGAGAAACTACTAAACCAGAACATTGATTATGACCTGTGACATATGATGATTATGATTATTATTGTGGACTAATCATTCGTATTATTTGAAATTAATGAGTATCCCTGGGACGGTTCTACCTCCTAGATATTCACTGTGATTATTTTTATATATAAGCCCTTTATGCGGTGTCGCTGAGACGCCCGACAGTGACATTCTTGTTATTTTCATTTACTTATAAAGCCCTTTATGTGGTGTCGCTCAGACACCCGACTGTGGCATGCTTGTTATTTCAATTATTTATAAGCCCTTTATGTGGTGTCGCTCAGACGCCCGACTGAGGCAGGCTTTATATTATTATCCTTTCGAAGCGTCGCTTCAGACACCCGATTCGGTGCACTCTATTTTTACTCCCTGATTGCATATTCATATTTGACATGATTGACCTGCTTGCATGCATCATGAGTTTCATTTATGACTGACGTAGTGATCATGGCATGTTTCAGAACATGATTATCTTTTGATTTATTATACCAGTGTTCATGATGTTTGCGAGTACATTCAAAGTACTCACTTGCTTGTCCCTGGCTATTGTCTTGGCCAGATTTCTTGCGTGGAAAGGAGCGTTGCGATGACAGCCCCGGAACATACGCAATGGAGATAGCAGCCTCGCGAAGATAGGAGTTATCCTGGTCAGCTGTTCCTGTGGGAAATGGAGTCCCATAGACACTGATGACCCGCAAACCGCTTCCGCCATCAACCACTAGAAACCATTCGTTGTACTCATAGGCCAGAATGGTCTTGTACTACATATCTTGTATTTTGCTTGGAGTTTCTGTAACAAGTTGGTGCCTCATCAGCTAACAGTAATCCTGGGGCTGGTGAGCACAAGGGCCGCTTTTGGGAAATTAATACCCCGAAAATCCGGTCCTCACATTTATGCTTTCCAGAAAATTCTACATCATTTCCGATCAACAATATGTCATTCACATATACTTATCAGAAAGGCTGTAGTGCTCCCACTCACTTTCTTGTAAATACAAGCTTCATCGCAAGCCTGTATAAAACTATATGCTTTGATCAACTTATCAAAGCGTATATTCCAACTCTGAGATGCTTGCACCAGTCCATAGATGGATCGCTGGAGCTTGCACATTTTGTTAGCACCTTTAGGATTGAAAAAAACCTCCTTGTTGAATCATATACAACTCTTCTTTAATAAATCCATTAAGGAATGCAGTTTTGATATCCATTTGTCAGATTTCATAAAATGTGGCAATTGCTAACATGATTCGGACAGACTTTAAGCATCGATACGAGTGAGAAAATATCATCATAGTCAACATTTTGAATTTGTCAAAAACCCTTTTCGACAAGTCGAGCTTTGTAGATAGTAACACTACTATCAGCGCCCGTCTTCCTCTTGAAGATCCATTTATTCTCAATGGCTTGCCGATCATCGGGCAAGTCCACCAAACTCCGCACTTTGTTCTCATACATGGATTCTATCTCACATTTCATGGCCTCAAGCCATCTGTCGGAATCTGGGTTCATCATCACTTCCTCATAGTTTGTAGGTCCATCATGGTCTAGAAACATGACTTCCAGAACAGGATTACCGTACCACTCTGGTGCGGATCATAATCTAGTTGACCTACGAGGTTCGCTAGTAACTTGATCTGAAGTTTCATGATCATCATCATTGACTTCCTCACTAATTGGTGTAGGCATCACTGCAACTGATTTCAGTGATGAAATACTTTCCAGTTCAAGAGAAGGTACAATTACCTCATCAAATTCTACTTTCCTCCCACTGACTTCTTTCGAGAGAAACTCCTTCTCTAGAAAGGATCCACTCTTAGCAACAAAGATCTTGCCTTCGGAACTGTGATAGAAGGTGTACCCAATAGTTTCTTTTGGGTATCCTATGAAGATGCACTTCTCCAATTTGGGTTTGAGCTTATCAGGATGAAACTTCTTCACATAAGTATCGCAACCCCAAACTTTAAGAAACGACAGCTTAGGTTTCTTGCTAAACCACAGTTCATACGGTGTCGTCTCAACGGATTTTTAGACGGTGCTCTATTTAACGTGAATGCAGCTGTCTCTAATGCATAACCCCAAAACGATAGTGGTAAATCAGTAAGAGACACCATAGATCGCACCATATCTAATAAAGTACGGTTACGACGTATGGACACACCATTACATTGTGGTGTTCCACGTGGCGTGAGTTGCGAAACTATTCACATTGTTTCAAGTGAAGGACAAACTCGTAACTCAAATATTCGTCTCCGCGATCAGATCGTAGAAACTTTATTTTCTTGTTACGATGATTCTCAACTTCACTCTGAAATTCTTTGAACTTTCCAAATGTTTCATATTTGTGTTTCATTAAGTAGATATACCCATGTCTGCTCAAATCATCTGTGAATGTCAGAAAATAACGATACCCGCCGCGAGCCTCAATACTCATTGGACCGCATACATCAGTATGTATTATTTCCAATAAGTCTGTTGCTCGCTCATTGTTCCGGAGAACGGAGTCTTAGTCATCTTGCCCATGAGGCATGGTTCGCAAGCATCAAGTGATAATGAAAGCCCATCAGCATGGAGTTTCTTCATGCGCTTTACACCAATATGACCTAAACGGAAGTGCCACAAATAAGTTGCACTATCATTATTAAACTTGTATCTTTTGGCTTCACTACTATGAATATGTGTATCACTACTATCAAGATTCAATAAAATTTCACCTTGGGTGTATGACCACAAAAGGTTTTATTCATGTAAACAGAATAACAATTATTATTTGACTTAAATGAATAACCGTATTGCAATAAACATGATCCAATCATATTATGCTCAATGCAAACACCAAATAACATTTATTTTAGCTTCAACACTAATCCCGAAGGTAAAGGGAGTGTGTCATGGTGATCTTATCAACCTTTGGAATCATTTCCAACACACATCGTCACCCCGCCCTCAACTAGTCTTTGTTCATTTTGTAACTCCTATTTTGAGTTACTAATCATAGCAACTGAACCAGTATCAAATACCCAGGGGCTACTATGAACACTAGTAAAGTACACATCAATAACATGTATATCATATATACTTTTGTTCACTTTGCCATCCTTCTTATCCGCCAAGTACTTGGGGCAGTTCCGCTTCCAGTGAGCAGTCCCTTTGCAGTAGAAGCACTCAGTCTCAGGCTTAGGTCCAGACTTGGGCATCTTCACTTGAGTAGCCACTTGCTTGCTGTTCTTCTTGAAGTTCCCCTTCTTCCCTTTGCCCTTCTTCTTGAAACTAGTGGTCTCATCAACATTTGATACTTTTATTGATTTCTACCTTCGTTGATTTCAGTATCACGAAGAGCTCAGGAATCGTTTTCATCATTCCTTGCATATTATAGTTCATCACGAAGTTCCAGTAACTTGGTGATAGTGTCTAGAGAACTCTGCCAATCATTATCTTATCTAGAAGATTAACTCCCACTTGATTCAAGTGATTGTAGTACTCAGACATTCTGAGCACATGCTCACTGGTTGAGCTATTCTCCTCCATCTTGTAGGCAAAGTACTTGTCAGAGGTCACATACCTCTCGACTCGGGCATGAGTCTGAAATACCAATTTCAGCTCTTGGAACATCTTATATGCTCAGTGGAGTTCAAAACGTTTTTAAGTCCTGGTTCTAAGCCGTAAAACATGGCGCACTAAACTATCAAGTAGTCATCATACCAAGCTTGCCAAACGTTCATAACATCTGTATCTGCTCCTGCAATAGGTCCGTCACCTAGCGGTGCATCAAGGACATAATTCTTTTGTGCAGCAATGAGGATAATCCTTAGATCAGGGACCCAGTCCGCATCATTGCTACTATCATATTTCTACTTTATTTTTCTCTAGGAACATATCAAAATAAAACAGGGGAGCTATACGCGAGCTATTGATCTACAATATAGATATGCAAAAACTATCAGGACTAAGTTCATGATAAATTAAAGTTCAATAAATCATATTACTTAAGAACTCCCACTTAGATAGACATCCCTCTAGTTATCTAAATGATCACATGATCCATATCAACTAAACCATGTCCAATCATCACGTGAGATGGAGTAGTTTTCAATGGTGAACATCACTATGTTGATCATATCTACTATATGATTCACGCTCGACCTTTCGGTCTCAGTGTTCCGAGGCCATATCTGCATATGCTAGGCTTGTCAAGTTTAACCCGAGTATTCTGCATGTGCAAAACTGGCTTGCACCCATTGTATGTGAACGTAGATCTTATCACACCCGATCATCACGTGGTGTCTCGGCACGATGAACTATAGCAACGGTGCATACTCAGGGAGAACACTTATACCTTAAAATTTAGTGAGAGATCATCTTATAATGCTACCGCCGAACTAAGCAAAATAAGATGCATTAAGGATAAACATCACATGCAATCAAAAATAAGTGATATGATATTGCCATAATCATCTTGTGCCTTGGATCTCCATCTCCAAAGCACCTTCATGATCACCATCGTCACCGGCTTGACACCTTGATCTCCATCGTAGCATCGTTGTCATCTCACCAACTATTGATTCTACGACTATCCCTACCGCTTAGTGATAAAGTAAAGCAATTACATGGTGATTGCATTTCATACAATAAAGCGACAACCATATGGCTCCTACCAGTTGCCGATAACTTTTACAAAACATGATCATCTCATACAACAATTTATATCATCACGTCTTGACCATATCACATCACAACAGGCCCTGCAAAAACAAGTTAGATGTCCTCTACTTTGTTGTTGCAAGTTTTACTTGGCTGCAACGGGCTTCTAGCAAGAACTGTTCTTACCTACGCATCAAAACCACAACAATTTTTCATCAAGTCATCTTTGTGTTCTACTCGTGCATATAACATCTATGCATAGACCTGGCTCAGATGCCACTGTTGGGTAACGTAGTATTTCAGAAAAAATACCAATGATCACACACAATCTATCTAGGAGATGCATAGCAACGAGCAGGGAGAGTGTGTCCATGTACCCCCTTTGACCGAAAGCGGAAGCGTTTAGTAACGCGGTTGACGTAGTCGAACGTCTTCACGATCCAACCGATCCACGTACCGAACGTACGGCACCTCCGTGATCAGCACGCGTTTAGCTCGATGACGTCCCTCAAACTCTTGATCCAGTTGAGGCCGGGGGAGAGTTCTTTCAGCACGATGGCGTGGTGACGGTGATGATGAAGTTACTGGCATAGAGTTTCGCCTAAGCACTACAACGATGTGACCGAGGTGTGTAACTGTGGAGGGGGGCACCGCACATGGTTAAGAGAAACTTGTATGTTCTAGGGTGCCCCCTGCCCCGTATATAAAAGAGGGGAGGGGAGGCCAGACGGCCCTCCTAGGGCGCACCAGGAGAGGGCAATCCTACTAGGACTCCAAGTCCTAGTAGGTTTGCACCTAAGGAAGAGGGGGAAGAAGGAAGGAAGAGGGGGAAGGGAAGGAAAGGGGGCGCCGCCCCCTTCCCCTAGTCCAATTCATACCCAAAGGGGCGGGGCGCAACCAGTCCCTCCTAGCCCTTCCTATCTTCCACTAAGGCCCATCAAGGCCCATTAGTTCCCCCGGGGGGTTCCGGTAACCCTCCGACACTCCAATAATTATCTGGTACCTCTTGGAACTCATCCGGTGTCCGAATAACATCGTCCAATATATCGATACTTATGTCTCGACCATTTCAAGACTCCTCGTCATGTCCGTGATCTCATCCAGGACTTCGAAACAACTTCGGTCATCAAATCACATAACTCATAATACAAATCGTCATCGAACGTTAAGCGTGCGGACCCTACGGGTTCGAGAACTATGTAGACATGACCGAGACTCATCTCCGGTCAATAACCAATAGCAGAACCTGGATGCTCATATTTTTGCCTATATATTCTACGAAGATCTGTATCGGTCAAACCGCATAACAACATACGTTGTTCCCTTTGTCATTGGTATGCTACTTGCCCGAGATTCGAGCATCGGTATCTCAATACCTAGTTCAATCTTGTTACTGGCAAGTCTCTTTACTCATTCCATAATGCATCATCCCACAACTAACTCATTAGTCACATTGCTTGCAAGGCTTATAGTGTTGTGCATTACCGAGAGGGCCCAGAGATACCTTTCCGATAATTGGAGTGACAAATCCTAATGTCGATCTATGCCAACTCAACAAACACCATCGGAGACACCTGTAGAGCATCTTTATAATCACCCAGTTATGTTGTGACATTTGATAGCACACTAAGTGTTCCTCCGGTACTCGGGAGTTGCATAATCTCATAGTCATAGGAACATGTATAAGTCATGAAGAAAGCAATAGCAATAAACTAAACGATCATAGTGCTAAGCTAACGGATGGGTCTTATCCATCACATCATTCTCTAATGATTTGATCTCGTTCATCAAATGACAACACATGTCTATGGCTAGGAAACTTAACCATCTTTGATTAACGAGCTAGTCAAGTAGAGGCATACTAGGGACACTCTGTTTGTCTATGTATTCACACATGTACTAAGTTTTTGGTTAATACAATTCTAGCATGAATAATAAACATTTATCATGATATAAAGAAATATAAATAACAACTTTATTATTACCTCTAGGGCATATTTCCTTCAGTCTCCCACTTGCACTAGAGTCAATAATCTAGTTCACATCGTCATGTGATTTCACACCAATAGTTCACATCTTTATGTGATTAGTTCACATCTCCATGTGACTAATACCCAAAGGGTTTACTAGAGTCAATAATCTGGTTCACATCACTATGTGATTAACACCCAAAGAGTGATCATGTTTTGTTTGTGAGAGAAGTTTAGTCAACGGGTCTACCACTTTCAGAGTCGTATGTATTTTGCAAATTTTCTATGTCGACAATGCTCTGCACGGAGCTACTCTAGCTAATCTCTCCCACTTTCAATATGTATCTCGATTGAGACTTAGAGTTATCCAGATCGGTGTTAAAGCTTTCATCGACGTAAATCTTTACGATGAACTCTTTGTCACCTCCATAACCGAGAAATATTTCCTTATTACACTAAGGATAATTTTGACCGCTGTTCAATGACCCACTCCTGGATCACTATTGTACCCTCTTGCCAAACTCATGGTGAGGTACACAATAGGTCTGGTACACAACATAGCATACTTTATAGAACCTATGACTGAGGCATAGGGAATGACTTTTCATTCTCTTTCAATTTTCTGCAGTGGTCGGACATTGAGTCTGACTCAACTTCACACGTTGTAACACAGGCAAGAACCCTTTCTTTGCTTGATCCATTTTGAACTTTTTCCAAACATTATCAAGGTATGTGCTTTGTGAAAGTCCAATTAAGCATCTTGATCTATCTCTATAGATCTTGATGCCCAATATATAAGCAGCTTCACCGAGATCTCTCATTGAAAAATTCTTATTCAAGTATCCTTTTATGCTATCCAGAAATTATATATCATTTCTGATCAACAATATGTCATCCACATATAATATCATAAATGCTACAGAGCTCCATCTCACTTTCTTGTAAATACAGGCTTCTCCAAAAGTATGTATAAAACCATATGCTTTGATCATACTATCAAAGCATATATTCCAACTCCGAGAGGCTTGCACCAGTCCATAAATGGATCGCTGGAGCTTGCACACTTTGTTAGCACCTTTAAGATTGACAAAACCTTCTGGTTGTAACATATACAACTCTTCTTTAATAAATCCATTAAGGAATGCAGTTTTGACATCCATTTGTCAGATTTCATAAAATGTGGCAATTGCTAACATGATTCGAACAGACTTTAAGCATCGATACGAGTGAGAAAATCTCATCGTAGTCAACACCTTGAACTTGTCGAAAACCCTTTTTGACAAGTCGAGCTTTGTAGATAGTAACACTACTATCAGCGTCCGTCTTCCTCTTGAAGATCCATTTATTCTCAATGGCTTGCTGGTCATCGGGAAAGTCCACCAAAGTCCACACTTTGTTCTCATACATGGATTCTATCTCAGATTTCATGGCCTCAAGCCATCTGTCGGAATCTAGGCTCATCATCGCTTCCTCATAGTTCATAGGTTCATCATGGTCTAGTAACATGACTTCCAGAACAGGATTACCATACCACTCTGGTGTGGATCATAATCTGGTTGACCTACGAGGTTCGGTAGTAACTTGATCTGAAGTTTCATGATCATCATCATTAACTTCCTCACTAATTGGTGTAGGCATCACTGGAACTGATTTCTATGATGAACCATTTTCCAATTCGAGAGAATGTACAACCACCTCATCAAGTTCTACTTTCCTCCCACTCACTTCTTTCGAGAGAAACTCCTTCTCTAGAAAGGATACATTCTTAGCAACGAATATCTTGCCTTCGGATCTGTGATAGAAGGAGTATCTGATAACCCACAAGTATAGGGGATCATTGTAGCCTCTTTCGATAAGTAAGAGTGTCGAACCCAACGAGGAGCTAAAGGTAGAAAAAATACTCCCTCAAGTTCTATCGACCACCAATACAACTCTACGCACGCTTAACATTCGCTTTACCTAGAACAAGTATGAAACTAGAAGTGCTTTGTAGGTGTAACGAGATAGGTTTGCAAGAATATAAAGAGCACGTAAATAAAAACTAGGGGCAGTTTTAGGTAAAGAAGCAATAAAGTTAGTATAGCGAGTGTGGAAAAGTGGTGGTAGGAGTTGCGAAATTGTCCCTAAGCAATTAACTACTTTACTAGACCGATAGCAAGTTTTATGTGGGAGAGGCCACTGCTAGCATGTCATCCCTGACTTGGACTTCTAGGCACTTATGATTGGAACTATTAGCAAGCATCTGCAACTACTAACGTTCATTAAGGTAAAACCCAACCATAGCATTAAGATATATTGGTCCCCCTTCAATCCCGTATGCATAAATTTCTATGCTAGGTTGAATTTTCTGTCACTCTTGCCCTCCAATACATACTCCTATCAACATACAACTAACCCTATGGTGTGATCCACGCGTGCGCTCATATGATGGGCACCAAAGGACAGCAACATAACCACAAGCAAATTAAACCAATCATAGCAATTCACCAATTACCGATAGGACAACGAAAATGTACTCAGACATCATAGGATGGCAACACATCATTGGATAATAATATGAAGCATAAAGCAACATGTTCAAGTAGAGGGTACAGTGGGTTGTGAGAGAGTGGACCGCTGTAGATAGATGGGGGAAGATGATGAAGATGTTGGTGAAGATGACGGAGGTGTTGGTGTAGATCGCCATCACACGATGATGGCCCCGGCGGCGTTCCGGCGCCACTGGGAGAGAGGGGGAGAGAGACCCCCTTCTTCTTGTTCTTCCTTGACCTTCTCCCTAGATGGGAGAAGGGTTTCCCCTCTGGTCCATGGCCTCCATGGAGGCGTAGGGGCGAGAGCCCCTCCGAGATTGGATCTATCTCTTTGTCTCTCTCTGTTTCTGCGTTCCAGATTCTGGCCTTTCACCGTTTCTTATATTCCCTGAGATCAGTAACTCCAATTGGGCTGAAATTTTAACACAATTTGTATCTGTATATTGGCTTTCTTGCGGCGAAAGAAGGGAACCAACCGCCTTACGGGGTGTCCACGAGGGCCAGGGCTGCGCCCCTTGCCTCGTGGCGCCCTCGGGCATCGTCTCGCGTTGATTATTCTTCCCAAAAATCACATATATTCCAAAAAAATCTCTGTAAGTTTTTATCCCGTTTGGACTCCGTTTGATATGGATTTTCTGTGAAACAAAAAACACGCAACAAACAAGAACTGGCACTAGGCACTGGATCAACATGTTAGTCCCATAAATAGTATAAAAAGTTGCCAAAAGTATATGAAAGTTGTATAATATTGGCATGGAACAATCAAAAATTATACATACGACGAAGACGTATCAGTACCCAACAGTCTCCTTTGGATATCCTATGAAGACGCATTTCTCCAATTTGGGTTTGAGCTTATCAGATTGAAACTTTTTCACAAGCATTGCAACCCCAAACTTTAAGAAACGACAGCTTAGGTTTCTTGCCAAACCACAGTTCATATGATGCCGTCTCAATAGATTTAGACGGTGCCCTATTTAACATGAATGCAGCTGTCTCTAATGCATAACCCCAAAACGATAGTGGTAAATTGGTAAGAGACATCATAGATCGCACTATATCCAATAAAGTACAGTTATGACGTGCAAGCAAACCATTATGCTGTGGTGTTCCAGGTGGCGTGAGTTGTGAAACTATCGCACATTGTTTTAAATGAAGGCCAAACTCATAACTCAAATATTCACCTCCACGATCAGATGTAGAAACTTTATTTTCTTGTTACAATGATTTTCCACTTCACTCTGAAATTTTTTGAACTTTTCAAATGTTTCAGACTTATGGTTCATCAAGTAGATATACCCATATCTTCTCAAATCATCTGTGAAGGTTAGAAAAATAACAATACCTGCCGCGAGCCTCAACACTCATCGGACCGCATACATCGGTATGTATTATTTCCAATAAGTCAGTGGCTCGCTCAATTGTTCCGGAGAACAGAGTCTTGGTCATCTTGCCCATGAGGCATGGTTCGCGAGCATCAAATGATTCATAATCAAGTGATTCCAAAAGTCCATCCGCATGGAGTTTCTTCATGCGCTTTACTCCAATATGATCTAAACGGCAGTGCCACAAGTATGTTGCACTATCATTATCAACTTTGCATCTTTTGGCATCAATATGATGAATATGTGTATCACTATGATCGATATTCAATAAACCATTTATATTGAGTGTATGACCATAGAAGGTTTTATTCATGTAAATAGAACAACAATTATTCTTTGACTTACGTGAATAACCGTATCGCAATAAACATGATCCAATCATATTCATGCTCAATGCAAACACCAAATAATATTTATTTAGGTCCAACACTAATCCCGAAGGTAGAGGGAGTGTGCGATGGTGATCTTATCAACCTTGGAATTACTTCCAACACACATCGTCACCTCGCCCTTAACTAGTCTCTGTTCATTTTGCAACTCCTGTTTTGAGTTAGTAATCTTAGCAACTGAACCGGTATCAAATACCCTGGGGTTACTATGAACACTACACTGGTGCGCGTCGGTCCTAAACAAACGGTTTAAAACCCCTTTCTGCGACGGCATTTGGAACCGTCGCCAAGTGAGTGTGGGCGATAGGGGGGTCCTTCCCACACGACCCAGAAACCGTCACGGATAGGGCCCCTACAGTACTCCTACTCGTTTCTGCTCGCATTGCCATCGTAGTCGGTATTCTAGGGTGCTATGTTTACGATGCGCGGCCCATCACAAACGGTTCACTATTATAGAATGTGTATGATGCGTGGACCATCACAAACGGTTCACCGTTAAGAAGATTAGCTAACCGTCATACGAGTGTCGGACAGGATTACGAAATGTCGTACCATCGTAACATCGTCATACACGACAACTATCGCACACGATATTCTGTGGTGCAATGTTTATGATGCATACTTCATCAAAAACAGTTCATGGTTGCGAATTGTGTATGATAAGGCAACTAACACAAACGTTTAGTTTCCCCGCACCGTTTGTGATATTGTCTAACATCGCACACGCTTTGCAAACGGCAACTGTGTGCATTCTTGCACACGTTTCCTCTCTGTGAACCGTCTCGGATTATGGTGCATATCGCAAACGTTTGTGTTTTACCAACTATGTGTGTCGTAACAACCTGGAGAGCGTAATTTCACAATATTTAATTGCTTATTTTCCAAATTGTACCGGATTTAGATTTGAATTTGAATGTATGCTACAACTTTATTCATATCCATCAGGTTCAAACAACCAATGCATTATTCGATTCATATGTACATATGTTCAAGAATTACATAAGAACCACATAAAGAATGATGAACCACAGTTGTATACTTGTACTATTAAAGACGATAAAGAAAGAGGCGAAATATATTCTGGTTGCTGAACAAGGTGAAGCGGAATGCCCATATTGTGCCCTCCTCCATGCAGAAGGCACGCACGACTCTAGTCCAAGCCCTTGTGATGGCCGACCGCCCATCCTTCACGGTCTTCATGAAAACATCTAGATAATCATTGTGTTCTGGTAGAAATACTTTAACCTTTACATGCCCACCAAGCATGTAGTTTGAGAGGTAATCTTGAGTAAACTGCTTTGCCAACCACTGCAAAGGAATAAGATTTCAGACATTGTCATCTAACACAACTCATTATGGGCAGTAAAAAGAAGGATGCAGAGTTCTTACTTACCATCCTGCAGTTCGTTGTTGTCTTGGATAAAGTGTAAACAAATAGTTTAATTGCCATCTTTGGACCCATTTTACTAACAATCTTTATCAGCTTCCTCACTTGATGCTGGTTCATCGATATCTCATTGCCCCATACGCAGAAAGGGTCGAAACGCGGATCTTTACAAATGACATATGTACCTAAAAGCACCAAGTTAATATTAGAAGCTAAACAGCAATTGCACAATGATGTAGTACAACACTCTTTTATAATATGTCTATATACATCTGTATGTGGTAGTCCATTTGAAATATCAAAAAGAACAAATATTTAGGAACGGAGGGAGTATCTTATAACATCCAATATACTCACATATTAGATAAATTAACATCTTATATTATGGGCTGGAAGGAGTTTAGTTCGTTCTTAAAAATTATCTGATGTTTTATCCACGGGTTACAGTTAGTTTGAGCTAGTTCGGGCTAAAATAGCCCTAAAGTATATCTAAACATGAGCGCTAGTTTGAGCTAGTTGCATCTATCCAAAAAAAACTAGTATCCAACCCAAGAGGTGCTAATTGGAGCTTGTTCTCCTAGTGCATTTATTGCCAATCTAACCCTTCCATCCAAACAACTCTTTGGATGGAGTTAGTCCAGGGTGAGTAATGAGCTAGAAACTAACTCTAACCTCTAGCTACGTTGAGTATCCAAACAGGGCTGTGTTTTTGCTGTTGTTGTTGGTCTTATACGTATATCTAGACATCATTAGAACATTACTGTAACATTCTTCCTTGTTGCTATGTAGCCTAGGATTGCATATTTAGACATTAAGTATAGTGCATGTTGCTATGTAGCCTCAGATATATTACATATGGCCCTAGTTAACCTAAGGAAAAATGGGTTGCAGATATATTCAGTTAAAAGTCTGATTCACCGATTAGTCCCTTATCAGCCGCCGGCCTCTACGATACCAGCTACGGATATCCTGAACAGTGAGCAGATATAAGCCATGGGATGAAACTAACCTCGATGGAAAATAGTAGTCGTTCCCAAAATTGTCCTGTGTAGGTACATCAAGAAGCATGTTAAGCACAACAGGCTAAACATCAACCAAAATAACACATGGCAGACAAAATAATCTCCAAAAGATAGCTTCAGTGTGTAGGTTTAAGCACGCTAGTAAAGCAAAACAACTGGAAAGGTGTGCTAACTGCAACATCCCTAACATTTAACTACAAGCAAACATGGCCATTCAAACTGGTATTGTGCCGGTCTAAGTACACTGGTTATGGTTAAATAAAATGGAAAGGCGTGTTAACTACAAGATGCAGCAACCAAATGTAGTCATTCATAGTGGTATAGTTGAAACCGGTACTGATGAAATTGAACTGCACAGTTCATACTTGGACATATAGAACATCATGTTGTGAATAACTGGAATAAACAAGGCATACTATGAACAACCAAAGATAGCATTTGAAACTGAACATATTCTAACTACAAACAACCGAACAATCAAAAAACTTTAAAAGAGGCATATGCTAGCTATAACAGGATTAACAGAAAGCAAATATATGCATTCCTATCAGTATGTTTAAAACTGGATTGATGAAATGTACTGCACAGTAAATAATTGCACGTATAGAGCATCACATTGTGAACAACTGAAATAAATAAATCATGGTTTTCCTCACTTGTCATAGATGGGCTCATTCCCGTGGGAAGAGCACGGACCCTAGATGCGCTCCATGTTGTCGCAGATGGGCTCCTTCCCCTTAGAAGAGCACGGCTATAGGGTGCCCTCCCTGATGTTGTAGACGGGCGCTTCCCCCTTGGAAGAGTAGATGGGCTCTTTCCCCTTGGAAGAGCCAGAGAGGGTGCCCTCCTCGTGGTCGCCGTTGATGAGGTCTGACTTGGAAGCTGTGGATCCCAAGCCAGCGTCGCAGAACGTGTCCTTCAAAAATGACAAAAGGGGCTCGATGGCGATGTAGAATGGAAAATTGTTGACAGCGAGCCAGAGGAGATCAGCGGCGGGGCCATGGATGAGATCGACGGCGGTTGAACCCGAGGGGTTGGGGGTGGGCCACTTAACCTGTGACACAACCCGCCTCAGGGCGTCGCTGTCGATGACCTCGATGTCGTAGCCGGCGGACGAGACATGCCCGCATACTCTAGCCCGCTGCTTGAGTGCCTACCGCCAGTACTGGTCGTCAGCTTCCTCAGCAACGTCGGGCGAAGAGACCGCTATACACCTCTTTTGGGCCAGTTGCTCCTCGAGCTCCACGGGAAGCGTAGCCGGGTTTAGGCTGCGACGCTCTGGAATGGGGGATGGGGAGGGGGATTTGTGGGAAAGGGGTTGTTTGGCAGGCGTCATCTAAGAAACTCAGGGCGGCCTGGGTATGGAGATCGATGGGTAAGCTGCACGGGCAAACCGGCAGATGTTGACAATGGAGGCCTTGCGGCGGGGGGGGGGGGACTTTGCTAGGGTTTCGAGCGAGGGATGGTGGGTGTGTGTGTGTGCGCGCGCACACGCCCGAGGAGGTTTTGGGGGGTGTGTGTGTGGAGGGGGCTGATACGTCTCCAACGTATCTATAATTTTTGATTGCTCCATGCTATATTATCTACTGTTTTGGACTATATTGGGCTTTATTTTCCACTTTTATATTATTTTGGGGACTAACCTATTAACCGGAGGCCCAGCCCAGAATTGTTGTTTTTTTGCCTATTTCAGTGTTTCGAAGAAACGGAATATCAAACGGAGTCCAAACGGAATAAAATCTTCGGGAACGTGATTTTCTCACCGAACGTGATCCAGGAGACTTGGACCCTGCTCCAAGGAACAAAAGAGGCGGTCACGAGGGTGGGTACCCCCCTAGGGCGCGCCCCCTGCCTCGTGGGCCCCTCGTTGCTCCTCCGGCGTACTTCTTACTCCTATATATACACACGTACCCCCAAACGATCAGAACAGGAGCCAAAAACCTAATTCCACTGCCGCAACTTTCTGTATCCACGAGATCCCATCTTGGGGCCTGTTCCGGAGCTCCACCGGAAGAGGGCCGTCATCACGGAGGGCTTCTACATCATCATAGCATCTCTGATGAAGTGTGAGTAGTTTACCTCAGACCTTCGGGTCCATAGTTAGTAGCTAGATGGCTTCTTCTCTCTCTTTGAATCTGAATACAAAGTTCTCCCCCTCTCTTGTGGAGATCTATTCGATGTAATCTTCTTTTTGCGGTGTGTTTGTTGAGACCGATGAATTGTGGGTTTATGATCAAGTCTATCTACGAATAATATTTGAATCTTCTCTGAATTCTTTTATGTATGATTGGTTATCTTTGCAAGTCTCTTCGAATTATCCGTTTGGTTTGGCCAACTAGATTGGTAGTTCTTGTCATGGGAGAAGTGCTTAGCTTTGGGTTCGATCTTGCGGTGTCCTTACCTAGTGACAGAAGGGGCAGCAAGGCACGTATTGTATCGTTGCCATCGAGGATAACAAGATGGCGTTTATTTCATATTGCATGAATTTATCTCTCTACATCATGTCACCTTGCTTAAGGCGTTACTCTGTTTTTAACTTAATACTCTAGATGCATGTTGGATAGCGGTCAATGAGTGGAGTAATAGTAGTAGATGCAGAATCGTTTCGATCTACTTGTCACAGACGTGATGCCTATATACATGATCATGCCTAGATATTCTCATAACTATGCTCAATTCTGTCAATTGCTCAATAGTAATTTGTTCACCCACCGTAGAATACTTATGCTCTTGAGAGAAGCCACTAGTGAAACCTATGGCCCCCGAGTCTATTCTGATCATATCAATCTCCATCACTTTAATCTTGCTTTGCTTTTTATTTTGCTTTTACTTGTTACTTTGCATCTTTATACCAAAAATATTATATCTATCAGATCTCACTCTCGTAAGTGACCGTGAAGGGATTGACAACCCCTAATCGTGTTGGTTGCGAGTAGCTATCGCTTTGTGCAGGTACGAGGGACTTGAGCGTGGGCTCCTACTGGATTGATACCTTGGTTCTCAAAAACTGAGGGAAATACTTATGCTACTCTGCTGCATCATCCCTTCCTCTTCGGGGAAAACCAATGCAAGCTCAAGACGTAGCAAGAAGGATTTCTGGCGCCATTACCGGGGAGCCTACGCAAAAAGTCAACATACCAAGTACCCATCACAATCCCTATCTCTCGCATTACATTATTTGCCATGCGCCTCTCGTTTTCCTCTCCCCCCCCCCCAATTCACCCTTGCCGTTTTATTTTCCCTCTCTCTCACTATCCTCCCTCTCTATTTGCCTCTTTTGCCCGCTTGCTTTTTGTTTGCCCGTGTGTTCGATTGCTTGTTTGTCGTGATGGCTCAACCGAGATTTGGTGATCTTCACCTAAAAAGGTTAGAGGAGATCGAAACCAACGTCAGGAAGTTTATGGTTTTGTAATTTGAGCATAACAATTTCTTTAGAAACGAGCTTAAGGAACAAAAAAGTTTTATGAGTTATATGAATAAAGAGCCAGATGATATGTCTAAAGAATTTTATGGTATAAGATCCCAAATTGCTCGTCTAGAAAAGATGACTGCTGAATTTCGGATATGCAAGCCACCTTAGTTAATAAGATGGCTGCTAAACCGGATACCTATGAAAATCAAGATGAAGATCTAAAAGTTATTGATGTGTCTCCTATTAAATCTTTATTTTGCAATATGAATCTTGATGAAACTGAATATGATCTTCCTTTACCTAGAAGGCGTTCTAAAAATTCGGAGTATTTAGATCTTAATGATGAAATTGATGAAAGTGGGATTGAAAGAAATAAAAATTTAGATGTTGCTAAACTCACTATATTTGATTTCAAGGAATTTAATTATGAATGTTGTTCTTTAATTGATTGTATTTCCTTGTTGCAATCCGTGCTAAATTCTCCACATGCTTATAGTCAAAATAAAGCCTTCACCGAACATATTGTTGATGCCTTGATGCAATCTTATGAAGAAAAACTTAAGTTGAAAGTTTCTATCCCTAGAAAACTCTATGATGAGTGGGAACCAACTATTAAAATTAAAATTAAATACCATGAGTTTTATGCTTTGTGTGATTTGGGTGCTAGTGTCTCTACTATTCCCAAGACTTTGTGTGATTTACTAGATTTCTGTAATTTTGATGATTGCTCTCTAAACTTGCATCTTGCGGATTCCACTATTAAGAAACCTATGGGAAGAATTAATGATGTTCTTATTGTTGCAAATAGGAATTATGTGCCCGTAGATTTCATTGTTCTTGACTTGATATAGATTGCAATCCTTCTTGCCCTATTATTCTTGGTAGACCTTTCCTTAGAACGGTTGGTGCGATTATTGATATGAAGGAAGGAATATTAGATTTCAATTTCCATTAAAAAAGGGCATGAACACTTTCCAGAAAGAAAATAAAATTACCATATGAAACTATCATGAGAGCCACTTATGGATTGCCTACCAAATGGCAATACCTAGATCTATCCTCGCTTTTATGCCTAGCTAGGGGCGTTAAACGATAGCGCTTGTTGGGAGGCAACCCAATTTTATTTTTATTCCTTGATTTTGCTCCTGTTTAGTAATAAATAAATTATTTAGCCTCTGTTTTGGTTGTGTTTTTTGTGTTTAATTAGTGTTTGTGCCAAGTAGAACCGTTGGGAAGACTTGGGGAAAGTCTTGTTGAACTTGCTGTAAAAAACAGAAACTTTAGCTAGCACTCACGAGAACTGCTGTCATTTTTATTTGAAGAGCTCTATTTAGTTAATTCTTTTTGAAGATGATTAATAGATAAATTCCTCACGTCAAGCAATTTATTTTAGAATTTTTGGGGTTCCAGATCTTGCGCTAGCTACAGATTACTACAGAATGTTCTGTTTTTGACAGATTCTGTTTTTCGTGTGTTGTTTGCTTATTTTGATGAATCTATGGCTAGTAAAATAGTTTATAATCCATAGATAAGTTGAAATACAGTAGGTTTAACACCAATATAAATAAAGAATGAGTTCATTACAGTACCTTTAAGTGGTCTTTTGTTTTCTTTCGCTAACGGAGCTCACGAGTTTTCTATTTTGAGTTTTGTGTTGTGAAGTTTTCAAGTTTTGGGTGAATTCTTTTGATGGATCATGGAACAAGGAGTGGAAAGAGCCTAATCTTGGGGATTCCCATGGCACCCCCAAGATAATCCAAGGACACCAAAAAGTCAAAGCTTGGAGCTATATTTTTATCCACCAACATGATATGTGTTTTGCTTGGAGCGTCTTGTATTATTTGTGTCTTTGTGTCTTAGTATGCCACAATCATCCTTTCTGTACACACCTTTTGAGAGAGACATACATGAATTAAAATTTGATAGAATACTCTATGTGCTTCACTTATATCTTTTGAGCATAGTAGTTTTGCTCTATGTGCTTCACTTATATCTTTTGAGCAAGATAATTTTGCTCTATGTGCTTCACTTATATCTTTTGAGTGTTATAATTTTGCTCTATGTGCTTCACTTAGATCTTTTAGAGCACGGTGGTGGATTTGTTTTAAAGAAACTATTGATCTCTCATGGTTCACTTAAATTATTTTGAGAGTCTCTTAATAGCATGGTAATTTGCTTAATAATAATATGCTTGGTATTCAAGAATTGTGAAACTTTCTTTTGAGTGTGTTGAATACTAAGAAAAGATTGAAGCAAGATAATTGTTTTGAGATATGGAGGTGATAATATTAAAGTCATGCTAGTTGATTAGTTGTGAATTTAAAGAATACTTGTGTTAAGGTTTGTGATTCACGTAGCATGCACGTATGGTGAACCATTATGTAACGAAGTCGGAGCATGATTTATTTATTGATTGTCTTCCTTATGAGTGGCGGTCGGGGACGAGCGATGGTATTTTCCTACCAATCTATCCCCCTAGGAGCATGCGCATAATACTTTGCTTTGATAACTTCTAGATTTTTGCAATAAGTATATGAGTTCTTTATGACTAATGTTGAGTCCATGGATTATACGCACTCTCACCCTTCCACCTTTGCTAGCCTCTCTAATACCGCGCACCTTTCGCCGGTATCATACACCTACCATATACCTTCCTCAAAACAGCCACTATACCTACCTATTATGGCATTTCCATAGCCATTCCGAGATATATTGCCATGCAACTTTCCACCATCTAGTTCATCATGACACATTCATCATTGTCATATTGCTTAGCATGATCATGTAGTTGACATAGTATTTGTCGCAAAGCCACCGTTCATAATTTCTTCATACTTGTCACTCTTGATTCATTGCATATCCCGGTACACCGCCGGAGGCATTCATATAGAGTCATACTTTGTTTTAGAATCGAGTTGTAATCATTGAGTTTTAAATAAATAAAAGTGGGATGATCATCATTCAATAGAGCACTGTCCCAAATAAAAAAAAAAGAGAAAGGCCAAAGAAAAAAAGAAGGCTCAAAAAAAGGACAATGCTACTATCCTTTTTTCCACACTTGTGCTTCAAAGTAGCACCATGATATAGCGAGTCTCATATATTGTGCTTTAAAGTAGCACCATGTTCTTCATATAGAGAGTCTCATATGTTGTCACTTTCATATACTAGTGGGAATTTTACATTATATAACTTGGCTTGTATATTCCAATAATGGGCTTCCTCAAAATTGCCCTAGGTCTTCGTGAGCAAGCAAGTTGGATGCACACCCACTAGTTTCTTTTGTTGAGCTTTCATACATTTATAGCTCTAGTGCATCCGTTGCATGGCAATCCCTACTCACTCACATTGATATCTATTGATGGGCATCTCCATAGCCCGTTGATACGCCTAGTTGATGTGAGACTATCTTCCCCTCCTTTTTGTCTTCTCCACAACCACCATTCTATTCCACCTATAGTGCTATATCCATGGCTCACGCTCATGTATTGCATGAAGATTGAAAAAGTTTTGAAAAAGTTAGAGTATGAAACAATTGCTTGGCTTGTCATCGGGGTTGTGCATGATTTTAATACTTTGTGTGGTGAAGATGGAGCATAGCCAGACTATATGATTTTGTAGGGATAACTTTCTTTGGCCATGTTATTTTGAGAAGACATAATTGCTTTGTTAGTATGCTTGAAGTATTATTATTTTTTATGTCAATATAAACTTTTGTCTTAAATCTTTCTAATCTGAATATTCATACCACAATTAATAAGATTTGCATTGAAATTATGCCAAGTAGCACTCCGCATCAAAAGTTCTCTTTTTATCATTTACCTACTCGAGGACGAGCAGGAATTAAGCTTCGGGATGCCTGATACGTCTCCAACGTATCTATAATTTTTGATTGCTCCATGCTATATTATCTACTATTTTGGACTATATTGGGCTTTATTTTCCACTTTTATATTATTTTTGGGACTAACCTATTAACCGGCGGCCCAGCCCAGAATGCTGTTTTTTGCCTATTTCAATGTTTCGAAGAAACGGAATATCAAACGGAGTCCAAACGGAATAAAATCTTCGGGAACATGATTTTCTCACCGAACGTGATCCAGGAGACTTGGACCCTGCTCCAAGGAACAAAAGAGGCAGTCACGAGGGTGGGGGCGCCCCCCCTAGGGCGCGCCCCCTTGCCTCGTGGGCCCCTCGTTGCTCCTCCGGCGTACTTCTTCCTCCTATATATACACACGTACCCCCAAACGATCAGAACAGGAGACAAAAACCTAATTCCACCGTCGCAACTTTCTGTATCCACGAGATCCCATCTTGGGGCCTGTTCCGGAGCTCCACCAGAAGAGGGCCGTCATCACGGAGGGCTTCTACATCATCATAGTCTCTCCGATGAAGTGTGAGTAGTTTACCTCAGACCTTCGGGTCCATAGTTAGTAGCTAGATGGCTTCTTCTCTCTTTGAATCTCAATACAAAGTTCTCCCCCTCTCTTGTGGATATCTATTCGATGTAATCTTCTTTTTGCGGTGTGTTTGTCGAGACCGATGAATTGTGGGTTTATGATCAAGTCTAACTATGAATAATATGTGAATCTTCTCTGAATTCTTTTATGTATGATTGGTTATCTTTGCAAGTCTCTTCAAATTATCCGTTTGGTTTGGCCAACTACATTGGTAGTTCTTGCCATGGGAGAAGTGCTTAGCTTTGGGTTCGATCTTGCGGTGTCCTTACCCAATGACAGAAGGGGCAGCAAGGCACGTATTGTATCATTGCCATCGAGGATAACAAGATGGGGTTTATTTCATATTGCATGAATTTATCTCTCTACATCATGTCATCTTGCTTAAGGCGTTACTCTGTTTTTAACTTAATACTCTAGATGCATGCTGGATAGCGGTCGATGAGTTGAGTAATAGTAGTAGATGCAGAATCGTTTCGATCTACTTGTCACGGACGTGATGCCTATATACATGATCATGCCTAGATATTCTCATAACTATGCTCAATTCTGTCAATTGCTCAACAGTAATTTGTTCACCCACCATAGAATACTTATGCTCTTGAGAGAAGCCACTAGTGAAACCTATGGCCCCCGGGTCTATTCTCATCATATCAATCTCCATCACTTTAATCTTGATTTGCTTTTTATTTTGCTTTTACTTTTTACTTTGCATCTTTGTACCAAAAATACCAAAAATATTATATCTATCAGATCTCACTCTCGTAAGTGACCGTGAAGGGATTGACAACCCCTAATCGCGTTGGTTGCGAGTAGCTATCGCTTTGTGCGGGTATGAGGGACTTGAGCGTGGGCTCCTACTGGATTGATACCTTGGTTCTCAAAACTTGAGGGAAATAATTACGCTACTCTGCTGCATCATCCCTTCCTCTTCGGGGGAAACCAACGCAAGCTCAAGACGTAGAAGGGGCACGGGGTGTTTGAGGAAATGACGCGGGTGTTGAGGCATATCTCTCTCGAGGTAGTTTTGGTGATTGATGACAACATGTTTGCGGACTAATCATGTGCGTTGAGTAGTTCACAGATTCATCCTTGGCACGAGACGTTTTCTTCCCTTCGGAGTGTCATTCAAGACGGTGTAGCTCTTTCATTTCTCTTTCGGCGGACTAGTTGTGTAGAGGGCACCGTACTATCAAGAGGGGGTCCGCTGGGGTATTGCTTGGGTGGAATCAACACGTACACATCAGCTTATCACCCTCAGAGCTCTTCCACTTCATTGGAGAGATCTCTTCTCTTTCTGTGTCCTGTCTGGGTTCCAGCGGTAGTACCGCGCAACCCAGCGGTAGTACCGTTGAGGAGTCACAAGCGGCAGTACTGCTCCGCAGCGGTAGTACCGCCGGTGACTCCACAGCAGTACTACCGCTGGGATGCCTGGCACCACCACCTCGTCCTCAGCCTCGACGGAGAGATCTCCTCTCTCTTGTCTGTGTCTCAGCGGTAGTACCGCACTACCAGCAGTAGTACCGCCGAAGGGTCACAAGAGGCAGTACCGCTCCACGGCGGTAGTACTGCCGGTGACCCTGCAGCTGTACTACCGCTGGGCTGTTTGGCTCCTACCGCCTCGACTCGAGGGCTCTTTTTCTCATGTCGGGTTTTGCGGCACTAGTTACGGCAGTAGAGGCGGTAGTACCGTTTCGGAGTGGTAGTACCGCCCTTACCACCGCGGTAGTACCACGCTAGGTCCAGATCCCCGCTGCTCTTCTCTGCGCGACAGTACCGCTAGCTGGAGCAGTAGTACCGCTGGCTCAGCGGTAGTACCGCCCCCCTTTAGCGGTTCTACCGCCCTGTGCGGGGCTAGTTGGTGGGGCAACGGTTGGATTGTTGCCCCCACTATAAAAGGGGGTCCCCTTCTTCCCCTTTGACTTACCTCTTCCCCCTCAAGCTCCACTAATGCTCAAGCTCCATTAATGCTCCAAGCTCCATTTTCGCCCGATCTATCTCTCTAGCCAATCAAACTTGTTGATTTGCTCGGGAGTGGTTGAGAAGGCCCCGATCTACACTTCCACCAAGGGATTTTCGATTCTCCCACTCATCCCTAGCGGATCTTGTTACTCTTGGGTGTTTGAGCACCCTAGACGGTTGAGGTCACCACGGAGCCATAGTCCATTGTGGTGAAGCTTCATGGTATTGTTGGGAGCCTCCGATTAAGTTGTGGAGATTGCCCCAACCTTGTTTGTAAAGGTCCGGTTGCCGCCTTCAAGGGCACCAATAGTGGAATCACGGCATCTCGCATTGTGTGAGGGCGTGAGTAGAATACGGTGGCCCTGGTGGCTTCTTGGGGAGCATTGTGCCTCCACACCACTCTAACGGAGACGTACTTCCCCTCAAAAGGAAGGAACTTCGGTAACACATCCTCGTCTTCACTGGATCCACTCTTGGTTATCTCTTACCTTTACTTGTGCAAGCTCTTTAGTGTTACTTCTCTTGCTTGCTTGTATGCTTGTTGTCATTGCATCATATAGGTTTCTCACCTAGTTGCACATCTAGACAACCTACTTTGATGCAAAGTTTAATTTGGTAAAGAAAAGTTAAAAATTGGTAGTTGCCCATTCACCCCCCCCCCCCTCTAGTCAACCATATCGATCCTTTCAGCGGGTACTGAAAATTTTACTACGCGGGAGTCAAACGCGGGAGTGAAATGCCGGGCTATTAAAAAATTTGATGATACTGCACCGCACACGGTCCGGAGATAACAACCGTGTGTTATGAAAAAGAAAAACCCTTGAGGCGGGTAGATATTTTCGATGCAGGCGGGATTGGGAACAAGAAACATCGCACACGGTCCGGAGATAAAAACTGTGTGTTATGAAACAGAAAAACCCTCGAAGCGGGCAGATATTTTTGAGAGGGGGAGCCTCGTGGAGCCCAATGTACTATGCGAATGTGTGCGTGACAGGTGCACCGGCATGGCACACGGTTAGTTTGAGTGAACCGTGTCTATTGTGTCATTCGACTTGTCTAATGTTCATAAATTTGTTGAAAAATGACGCGGGAGAGGGTCAGTACACGAACACACTCGCATGTGGACCAAATTTATGTATCAAAAGGGTGGTTTGATTTTCAAATACCAAATGCAACTTCGATGTGGCACCTCTCTCGCAAAGCGCACGGTATTGCTTGCTCCCACCCTCTCGTGTCGGCACAAAGGGAATCCTAAGCTATGAATGCATGCCCCCTCCCCTTCAATCGAGGTTCACCTAGCAAAGTGCGAAGTAGCTAGCAGCCCCCCTCCTCCCTCGTGTCGGCACGAAGGGAATCCTAAGCTATATATGAATGCATGCCCCCTCCCCCTCAACTGAGGTTCACCTAGCAAAGTGCGAAGTAGCTAGCAGCCCCCCTCCTCCCTCGTGTTGGCACGAAGGGAATCCTAAGCTATATATGAATGCATGCCCCCCCAACCGAGGTTCACCGTAGCAAAGTGCGAAGTAGCTAGCACAGCCCCCTCCCTCGTGTCAGCACGAAGGAATCCTAAAGCTATGAATGCATGCCCCTCCCCCCAACCGAGGTTCACCTAGCAAAGTGCGAAGTAGCTAGCAGCACCCCTTCCTCGTGTCGTCACGAAGGGAATCCCAGCTAAGCTATGAATGCATGCTCTCCCCCCCCCAACCGAGGTTCACCCTAGCAAAGTGCGAAGTAGCTAGCAGCCACCCCTCCCTTGTGTCGGCACGAAGGGAAACCTAAGCTATGAATGCACATGCCCCCCCAACGGGAGGTTCACCTAGCAAAGTGCGAAGTAGCTAGCACACCCCCCCCTCATGTCGGCACGAAGGGAATCCTAAGCTATGAGCATGCCTGAGGAAGTCCTGGATTATGGGGTCTACGGACAGCCGGACTATATCCTTTGGCCGGACTGTTGGACTATGAAGATACAAGATTGAAGACTTTGTCTTGTGTCTGGATGGGACTTTTACTTGGCGTAGAAGGCAAGCTAGGCAATACGGATATGTATATCTCCTCCTTTGTAACCGACCTTGTGTAACCCTAGCCCCCTCCGGTGTCTATATAAACCGGAGGGTTTTAGTCCGTAGGACAACAACGATCATACCATAGGCTAGCTTCTAGGGTTTAGCCTCTCAGATCTCGTGGTAGATCAACTCTTGTAACACTCATATCATCAAGAATAATCAAGCAGGAAGTAGGGTTTTACCTCCATCAAGAGGGCCCAAACCTGGGTAAACATCGTGTCCCCTGTCTCCTGTTACCATCCGCCTTAGACGCACAGTTCGGGACCCCCTACCCGAGATCCACCGGTTTTGACACCGACATTGGTGCTTTCATTGAGAGTTCCACTGTGCCGTTGCCGTAAGGAAGGATGTCTCGTCTCGTTGTTAAAAACAACATTACCGCCGGGGGAGCCCTGGCTGTCGGCCAAACTCTCCGGCTAGGCAGTTTCATCATGACCGCCCGTTCGGCCGCTGCACCGATGATGACTTCTCAGGTCATCGAAAACAGCCTCCACGTCGGCTCGAAATTTGCTGAGCAGATGGATCCAATGGAGCTCTCATCCCTAAACAAGCTCTTGGATCGCATCACCGCCTTGGGAGTCGCTACGGACTATGATCGGATTGGGCTTAAACCCGATCAAAGGGAGATTAACTCTCCACCGGTCACCCATCATATTGCGGTGGTGGAGGAACAATGCGGTGATTCTTCCTCTATCTTGAGGACTAACTATGTCCGGATTATTGAGCTCTCCGAGCCGGATACCCGTTTACGGGAGGACCTCACCCAAGCCCTGAACCTAGAATCAGGCGGCGGGCCAGACTTATCAGGCAACATCCCGAAACCCAAACTTCCAAGATTGGAAACTCCTTGGCCCCTGGGTCTCAGATCGGGTAAGGGTTCGGACTCAAATCCACCCACCCACCCAAACATAAACGATCTTTCCCACATCAGGCAAGCGCCCCAGGAAACAGTACATCATTATTGGGCCAGATTCCTCCTTGTGATGA
The DNA here is from genome assembly GCF_003073215.2 of Triticum urartu. Classification (NCBI taxonomy): domain Eukaryota; kingdom Viridiplantae; phylum Streptophyta; class Magnoliopsida; order Poales; family Poaceae; genus Triticum; species Triticum urartu. Next base: position 209,607,727 of record NC_053028.1, on the reverse strand, counting down.
ACAAGGTTAAGGACTGTCGCGAGGAAGACGCAGTCTCATTTTTCTGCAATAATTGCACGGACAAGGGAATCCTTAACGCCATAAGTCGCCGTGACATATCACGCTTCGCTGACTTGGCGTCCGTAGTACAAGCGATGGAAAGCGCCTGGAAAACCGAAACGAAATTTTGGGATAATCTGGCTCCGAATATACACCCAGTCCGAAGTAAAAGGGTGCACTATCATAAGACACCCGAGTTAATTACAAAGAAGCAAAGACCCTCTGCAGGGCGTGGAACCTTATTGGAGGGATGGCTCAACGGACCCTGCAAAATTCATAGCACATCGGATACCATACAAACACACAGCCTTAGAGCATGTTGGGTACTCCGGCAGGTGGCCAAAAGTGGTGAGGATCTTCTCATCCCAGATGCAACAGAGCACCATCCCGGGTATAACAATATGGTATTAACAGTCTTTGAAACCTTCGCGTCAAATAATAGGCGCAAGCGAACACTCCGCAGCCTTGCCGAAATCTGCCATGTGGCAACAATAAATCCATGGAGTGACACGGCTATTACCTTCAATGCCAGTGACGAACCTAAATTCTGAACAGCCCGAGCACCAGCTGCACTGGTCCTCGGTCCAATTGTGGACGGCTTTCGACTCACCAAAGTACTCATGGACGGCGGCAGTGGATTAAACCTCATCTATGAGGAAACTCTTCAAAAATGGAAATAGACTAGAACCGCATTGAGCAAAGCAGCACAACCTTCAGAGGAATCATCCCCAGTCGGGAAGCATGCTGTGCTGGGAAAATAACACTAGATGTGGTATTCGGCACGCCGGAGAACTATAGGTCCAAAGAAATTACATTCCAAGTGGCCCCGTTCAGTAGCGGATACCACGCCCTTTTAGGGCGGGAGGCGTTCACGATCTTCCAAGCTATACCCCATTACGGGTACATGAAGCTCAAAATGCCCGGGCCCAACAGAATCATCACTCTCGCTAGTGATCCGGACACAGCACTCCGCGCCGAAAACAAAACAGTCGCATTGGCCCTCGAGGCATTATCCGAAGCCCTTGCGGCCGAGGAATTAACTGTGCTGTGCTCCACAGCGGACAGGGACGACGTGACACTCGACAAGAGATCCAAGTCCACCTCTTTTAAACCAGCGGATGAAATAGTCAAATTCCAAGTCCATCCAACGGACCCTACAAAAATAGCCTCCATCGGGGCACAGTTAAACCCCGCCGTGGACGCCGCACTATGAGAGTTCCTGCGTGAGAATTGGGACATATTCACCTGGCACCCCTCAGACATGCCAGGAATCCCACGCAGACTGGCCGAACACAGCCTTAATATTCTAAAGGGATTCAAGCCGGTCAAGAAGACTCTTCGGCGTTTCTCGGAACCTAAGAGACAAGCTATGGGAGAGGAACTAGCCAAGTTATTGGAGGCCGGATTCATTAGAGAAATAAAACACCCGGACTGGCTAGCGAACTTGGTGATGGTACCAAAGAAGGACAAATCATGGCGCCTATGTGTCGATTTCAAGGACCTCAACAAGGCTTGCCCAAAGGATCCCTTCCCCCTCCCTCGCATCGATCAAATTATCGATGCTACAACAGGACACGATTCATTGTGTTTCCTCAACACATACTCCAGCTACCAGCAAATCAAGATGGCAGAGTCCGACCAAGCCACAACGGCATTTATCACACCATACAGCCCCTTCTGTTTCAACACAATGCCTTTTGGGCTCAAAAACGCCGGCGCAACATATCAGCGCATGATTCAGACATGTCTGGAGAAACAGATCGGCAAAACAGTAGGGGCATACTTAGATGATGTGGTCGTCAAAACCAAACACGTTGACTCTCTAATAGATGACTTGAGGCTCACATTCGACAACCTCCGAACATACGACATCAAGCTCAATCTGGAAAAATGCATTTTCGGTGTACCAGCCGGAAAGCTCCTGGGTTTCATTGTCTCTAGTAGAGGAATTGAAGCAAATCCGGCCAAAATCCGAGCTCTATCACAGTTGGCTATACCAAGGGACCTCAAACAAATCCAGAAATTAACCGGATGTGTGGTGGCTCTAAGCCGCTTTATCTCCCGCTTAGGAGAAAAGGCATTACCCCTTTATCGCCTCCTTCGGTGCACCGAACACTTCGAGTGGACGGACGCTGCCACAGCCGGATTGGAAGAAATAAAAGCCATACTGGCAACCAACCCAATACTGGCCGCGCCAAACATCGGCGAACCAATGCTATTGTACATTGCGGCAACTCATCAGGTTGTAAGTGCAGTGCTTGTCGTCGAACGAGAAACGGACGGACATAAATTCCTCCTTCAAAAGCCGGTATATTATGTATCCACTGTCCTCACTCCATGCAAATCACGGTACCCACATTATCAAAAGATAGCCTATGCGGTATTCATGGCATCCGGGAAGCTGCGACACTACTTTCCAGAGTGTTCAATTATAGTAGCCTCGGAAGTGCCACTTAATGATATTATAAAAAACCGCAACGCCACGGGCCGGATTGCCAAATGGTCCATTGAGCTCCTCCCGTTTGACATAACATACAAACCCCGGTGAGCCATTAAATCGCAAGTATTGGCCGACTTTGTCGCCGAACGGACGGAAGCCGAACTCCCTAAAGAGTACGGCGCATACACCAATTGTATCATGCACTTCGACGGCTCCAAAATGCTGGCTGGTCTGGGGGCTGGCGTCGTCCTGATGTCCCCAACCGGAGATACAGTTCAATACGTACTACAGATATTGTATACAGACTCCAACAACGCAGCCGAATATGAAGCCCTGTTACATGGTCTTCGGATGGCAGTCTCCATGGGCATTCAACGCCTGGAGGTGCATGGGGATTCGAACCTCGCAATATCCCAAATAAATGGAGACTTCGATGCCAAGGATCCGAAGATGGCGGCCTATCGCAACGCCGTCCTAAAGATGTCAGCTCAGTTCGAGGGGCTCGAATTTCACCATGTGGCTCGGGAAAACAATCAGGCGGCGGATATCCTCGCCCGCGTCGGCACAAAACGTGATGCGGTCCCCCCAACATCTTTTTGGAGAGGTTGTTTAAGCCATCCGTGGTACGGGAAGGGGACTCCGGTAACAATAGTCCGGACCCAGCCAAAACGCCCGATACCGAACACTTTGACATAATCGGAGGCTCTGCCACCGAAATAACACCTTCAGCCCATGTAATAATGGCCATCATCGCCCCATGGACAGAACCATTCCTGGCCTACCTAACTAGGCAGGAACTTCCCGAGGACCAAAATGAGGCACGCTGCATAGTGCGGCAATCTAAAGCCTACAGGGTCCACGAGGGAGAGCTGTATAAAAAAAGCACTACCGGAGTCCTTCAAAGGTGCATCTCCGAAGAGGAAGGGCGGATGCTTTTGGCAGAAATTCACGCCGGACTCGGCGGCCACCATGCCGCAGCCCGGGCCCTTGTAAGCAAGGCCTTCCGTACAAGTTTTTATTGGCCGACGGCCCGGGTAGATGCATAGGACTTGGTCCAACAATGCGTCGGTTGCCAGATTTTTGCAAACCAAAGCCACATGCCACCCACCACCCTCCAAACAATCCCCATTACCTGGCCCTTCGCGGTCTGGGGGCTTGACATGGTTGGACCCCTTAAAGGGGGAACCCATAAGAAAAAATACTTACTGGTCATGGTGGATAAATTCACCAAATGGATAGAAGCCAAACCTGTTAAAACGGCCGAATCCGGACCGGTGATAGACTTCATATCCGGGGTTGTACACCATTATGGCGTCCCCCACAGCATCATCACTGACAACGGCACAAACTTCACGGCCGACGAGGTAAAACTCTGGTGCGGCAACATGGGCATTAAGCTCGATTATGCCTCTGTCTATCACCCACAAACTAATGGTCAAGTCGAGCGAGCAAATGGTCTTATCATGAGCGGCATCAGACCCAGATTAGTGCGGTCCTTAAAGGAGTCTAACAAGCACTGGGTAGAGGAGCTCGACTCCGTACTCTGGGGGCTGCGGACCACGCCGAACCGTACGACCGGATACACACCCTTCTTTATGGTGTACGGCGCAGAGGCGGTTCTGCCCTGCGACATAATTCATGACTCACCTCGAGTGCGCATGTACGAAGAAAGAGAAGCCGAGCTCGATCGGCAGGACAGTCTGGACACCCTGGAGTAGGAGCGCGACGTGGCAAAAGCCTGCTCCGCATTCTATCAGCAACAGGCTCACAGATACCAAAGCAGAGAAGTACGGGCCAAAACTTATAACGTTGGTGAGCTAGTTCTACGCCTGCCGGAGAAGAAAAAGACCAAGCTCAAGCCCAAATGGGAAGTTCCCTTCATTATTGACCAAGTTCTGACTGGTGGAGCGTACCGTCTGCGGGATGCATCGAATAATCGACTTGAGCCGAACCCATGGAACGCAGCCAGGCTCCGAAGATTCTACGCCTAGTGCCGGACTCTATGTGTGTCTCCTTCCTTTGTCCATTTTTTGCATATACATTATCTATCTTTTTTCTCTTCCTTTCTTTTATTTCATTCTTTCTCAAGGCCTTCAAGGGCCAACTTGTGCCTTGCTTGCACACTATTGACGCGCTAACCACGCTCATTATACCTGGGGGCTTCTTACATAGAAGCTTAATTATTCATCTGGGCTTCATGCCCCGCACATGTGTTATTCTTGCGCATGTACCTTTTCTTCGCCATTATATGCATCGATATGACTTAAGTTTTGGCCAAGATGGGTTGCCTGGCTCTTGTATTTATGCCCTACGTTCCCGTTAATTCGGTTAGGGCATAAGGGGAGCACCTCTGCGATTGTTACTGCCGGGTCAGCCGGATGTGTACCTCAGACTGGGTGAAGCCGAAAGCTAGCGTTCTTAAGGGAATATTCGGTCGGTGAACAAAAGATGATTTTTATTTACTTTCCATATGTGCCCCCATATGTTTTTGCCCGCGTCTCCTCTCGCAGTTCGGACATGCACTTTAGGGCATGCGTACCCAGGGAAAGGAACCCTTAACGGAACTATTCTCCCTGGAAGATGTTTCTTACTACCCATGTAATATAACATAACTAGTTGGATACTTGTCTGTTCAAGCACTAATGACCCCTACGCCTGGTTTCCACGCATACCCCGGTTCTTATATAACTGAGCGGGTATTCGGATACACTCCGGACTATTGGGTCCCGAGGTTGAAGCGAAAAGGTCCGCCATGACAAATGATTTACAATCCGGCTAGAAGGCATTATACATGTCACTTTAATTACATAGTCATGTAGACTGACTAAATTCCTCTTCTATACCATCCAACAGGCTGTCTAGTCTACAATCCTATTGGGAATACTTTGCGGCTAATTCTACTTGTCCATACACTAAGCTAACGGGGATCTCTTTCCTATCGGGCCCCACAGGTCTGACCTCGGCCATGTGGTTTGGGTCAGCCTTGGTATACCGCGTATTCACCATGGCCCAGGCTTCCCTGGCACCTTGACAGCAGGCCGATATCTTCCATAATCGGAAGCGCCGACGTGCTCCCTTGAGCTTCTCCGCAAGCTATCCAATGCCTTCTAGCAGGGAGATGGATGGACACAAGGCCTGGGTAATACCTTGCATCACCTGCCGAACTTGTTCGTGCAGTTGTGAGAGCTCAGGTAGAAGATCACCCGCAGACCCGGGCATCTCCTCCGCGGGACGACCCGTCAGCATACCTGCAGACATAACTCTGTTAGCCGACTTCTCTGCCGCACCCTTTTAAGGGTTCGTTCAAGCACTTACTAAAAATGCCGCGTCGTAGCCGCTTATTCTCCTTATCAGAGTCCGCAAGCTGGGCTCAAACATCTTTCAGTTCCACGCTCAGCTTGGTGTTGGCGTCTTGGAGATTGTTTTTCTCCAGCCTGACCTTAGTTAGCACGCGTTCACCAGCCTTTAGCTGTCGTACGACATGTTGGTCCTCCGGATTCTCTTCGGAGTCATCTGCAATATCTACTGTTAGATCTGCAGCCATACCGCACACCATATGGTACCTATCATTGTTTGAAACAAATGTTACCAGCTGGGGACTTTTCAGGTTCCTTCAATGCGGCAATAGCGGCCCGAAGTTGGGTCTTGCATTCCTCCAGCTCCTGTGACAGTCGAGTATTCTTCTTTGTAAGAACCTACACAATAAATGATCCTTAAATCAGTTTTGCCAACTGTTTCAAGTCTCAGGGGCTACTGATACATATAATCGTCAGATTCGCTTACCCGTACATCCCTTACATACTAGTCCGTGGCTCTGGCCAGACCATTTTGAGTAGCACGGAGGTACGCGTCTCCAGAATTGAAGGCATCAAATGCCTCTGGTGAGAATCAAGTGTCACGGAGTACGCCCCGGTGACGCCTATGATTCATGGCGCTCTCCACTTCTGAATTTGTAGCGGATAGTCTATCCGCATCCTCTATAGGAGGAGTATCCGGTGTCCGCCCCATGTCGGCTTCCGCCTCTATGTCCGGCCCTGGAGCCCGACTGGTGGAAGCATGGTCGGCAGCCTCTCCGGACATATTCCGGCGAGCGTTTTTTCTATTAAGAAATATGGACGTCATTACATTTTGAGAAAGACGACAACCACGGAGCGGGGTTTTTTGTCATACCTCTGCGCCGGTGTCTCCGTCCTGACCGCCTTCCTTTTTGGCCTACCCGGCCTCGGTGCCTCTTGTTAGCGACTTGCTGCGGGTTTGGCACGGCATCCCGAATGCCTTCCCTGTAAAACACCATATGTATATGGTAGGTGAAGTGTCTAAAAGGGGATACTAGTTTTTGGAGTCGGGATTTTGGTTTTTCTTACGTGCGACGCAGGGAGCAGTCCGGGATAGTCGGCCGTAATGGCCAACATGGCGTCATCACAGCTCAATTGATAGAATTGCCTGTCTATCAGCTCCACGAATATGTCCGGATCTTCTTCGAGTCCGGGACCGAGGGCCCGGTCAGGGTCCTCTGGTTGTGGAGATGGGCTGTCGACCTCCCTTACGGCTTTCCACAGTTCCTGCCGTAAAATGGCAAGGTGAGTACCTATGACAAAGAATGCGGGAAGAATGGGAGTAAGGAGATATAACTCACCCAGCTTGGAGAGTTGTACATGGAGAATCCATCCCGTGGCTTGATGCGGATGAACTCCTCTTCCTCTCCCTTGAACAACTCGGACAGAATTTTTGCTAAAGCAGCAGCGGTGTCCGGACCCTTACGCCCGCAACGGGTGGCATCATCTTCCCCGTTAAAACACCACAGGGGGTGCCCTCGATATTGAAGTGGCTGCACTCCCTGCATTATGCATATTGACATAACCTCGGTTACTGTCAATCCTGATTGAGCCAGCGCTTTAATCCGGTTCATCAGGTAAAGGACTTCCCCGTTGTCTTCCTCCTGGGGGCTCCGTGGGCGCCAGCTTCGGCGTTTCTTCAGAGGAGCATTGTTCAACTCAGCAAGACCCCGTCGAACAGGGTCCGGAAGGGGGACGTCCTCCATATATAACCATTCCGAAGGCCAGTCTTCGGACGTCTTCTTCGGAGTACCGGACAGGTATCCGGCTTCGGCAATGTGCCATATTTCGGCTCCGCCCACTTGATAAAGTGACCCCTTCTATGTGCGGGGGATGAGGCAAAATAACCTTTTCCACATCTCAAAATGAGCCTCGCAGCCCAGGAATAACTCATAAAGGGCAACATAGCCGGCGATGTGTAATATGGAAGCAGGGGTGAAATTATGCAGTTGGAGGCCGTAAAACTCCAGGAGCCCGCGGAGGAACAGATGAATCGGAAATCTGAGTCCCCTTAATAAGTAAGGAACAAGGCACACCCGCTCCCCCGTAGAGGAGCTAGGGAAGCTCTCTGCTTGCTCCCCGCCATTGTAGGTGGCAAGCCCGGCTCGGACGGGAACCACATACGCTGGAGGGAGAAATCCCTGAGTCCGCAGTTCGACTAATCGACTATGTGAGATAGAACACCTCTCCCAATCACCGGGCTTAGGGCTATGGGGGCGAGAGGAGGAGCTGCGGTGGTCGGCCATGTTGGAGTGGATTTTTCCGAAACGCGCTCCGATGGATTCTCGCTGTGGGAGGATGGTATGGATTGGATCTAAGAATCCCCATCCCTTTAATAGACAATTTATTTATCTGGATAGGGGGACGAATGTAAAAATGCCCTGGATCCTCATATTCATTCGACGCATGGAAGATAGCCCTTATTGGGCACAGAAGCCAAGAAGTCCAACATTTATGGTGTCGGACACTACTTGACAAACATTCAAAATTTGGAGAAGAACCCGCCTTGCAATGCCGAAGACAATACTGCGTGTCGGACTTGATGTCATTGAAGCCTGGTTCGGGGGCTCCTGAGGGAGTCCTGGATTAGGGGGTCTCCGGACAGCCGGACTATATCCTTTGGCCGGACTGTTGGACTATGAAGATACAAGATTGAAGACTTCGTCTCGTGTCCGGATGGGACTTTTACTTGGCGTAGAAGGCAAGCTAGGCAATACGGATATGTATATCTCCTCCTTTGTAACCGACCTTGTGTAACCCTAGCCCCCTCCGGTGTCTATATAAACCGGAGGGTTTTAGTCCGTAGGACAACAACGATCATACCATAGGCTAGCTTCTAGGGTTTAGCCTCTCAGATCTCGTGGTAGATCAACTCTTGTAACACTCATATCATCAAGAATAATCAAGCAGGACGTAGGGTTTTACCTCCATCAAGAGGGCCCGAACCTGGGTAAACATCATGTCCCCTGTCTCCTATTACCATCCGCCTTAGACACACAGTTTTAGGACCCCCTACTCGAAATCCGCCGGTTTTGACACCGACGATGCCCTCGGCGGGCCAGAGAGGCATATATCTCACCAAGATGGATCATAAAACGGACCAAGAATAATCCACCTTGGTCGTACGACCTCTCTCTTGTTGTTGGTCAAAGTGATGGCCATCCATGCGACCCCGGAGATGGGCTAGCTCGCCAATAATCACGCAAGTAGCTAGTGCCCTAAGACAACCACTGCATGCATGTGGCCCAAACATATGCATGGAGAGGTGTGTTTTTGAGTAACAATGAACAACTTTGATGTGGCACCGTGATTTCAAACTAGAAATCCCCACACTGAGTGAGGGTTAGGTTGACGATGCATATGTATGTTACACCACACTTCAAGCCAACGATGGGGATTTATATATGCATGCATGCGTGCATAGTATATGCGCTCAAACTTAATTAGGTCTGAATCTCACCATGACCTATACTACAATAACACTAACCAAATGAAGAATCCACCATGGTAACCTATCTTGTTGTTGGTCAAGGTGATCATGGATGTCCACGCGGGCCCACGAATATATAGGCTTGTCGCTGATAATCACGTGAGGGAGTGTATCGTTCGAAGGCAACCACTATATGCATATGTATGGAGGTGATGCATGCATGCATGTTTGAATGACATTGATATGGCGCGTGTGTCAAAAATCATACACTAGCTCCCCACACCGAGCGAGATCGGTTCATGATGGTATCGTTGTACTAGCCACTTCGACTCGATGGGACGGATTCATGCGTACGCATGCATATGTGTGTGCTCAAAGTGTATCATGCATGTCATCCCAGAGCAAAAATAATAATCCCCTCCTAAGTCAAATTAAGCTCTCTTGTTGTCAGGCAAAAAGAAGTGATGGACCAAGCGGGCCCACAGATGGAAAGCATCGATATCGCTGATAACCCCCTAAGTGGGTGCGAGAGGACAACCACCACCGCTTTGCATGTGGGCCAAACATATATATGTTGAATACCCAAAATGCACAACTTTGATGTGCCACATGCCTCAAAAACCGTAAACCATGCACCCACACAGAGCGAGGTCATATCAAGCATACTACATATGATGGTCCCCTTCCCCCCTCTTCACTGCATACTATATGCTCCTGCCGTAATATATGTACAACCCAAAAGAATCCTCATCGACGATGAAATTAATTAACCTCTCTCGATGTAGGTCAAAGTGATGCATGCATGCATGCATCGATGATGGCCTCATGGGCCCACAGATGGAAGCGTCACACGTGAGTGTCCTAGATAGGATATATATGCATGTGGCCCAAAAAGGTGTTGTGTGATGTTTGAATAACCAATTTCGCAATTTTGATGTGGCATGTGCCTCGGTAACCAAAAAGTCCCAACACTAAGTGAGGTGTACTTGTTCACGGACGCATACGTATAGTATATATGCTAGTCCCCTCCCACCTCTTCGATGCGTACTATATACCACCATAACATAAACAAAAAATATTACACCTTGCTGGTCAAATTAACCTCACTGTCGGTTGTTCGTCAAAGTGATGGACGACAACCTCGTGGGCCCATAGAAAGCGTCACACGCGAGTATCGAGTGTCGTGTAGGACAACCATCGACTGCATGTGGCCAAAAAAATTATGTATGAAAGGGTTGGGTAATGTTTTAAATAACGATTTCACGACTCTGATGTGGCACCAGCCTACCTAACAAAATGGCCAACCCACACGGTAGCTCACAACTCGTAGTGTACTGCGAGCCACCCGCCATCCCCAGACGCACACACCCACACACACACCGCGAATCCACCGCAACTACGATGCATGTTAAATTAATTATCCCACGGTGAACATACATGTTACCAAAGGAGGGACGTTTTAATTTCAAAAAATTCACAGAGATCATTAAAACGTTTTAATACATTGATTGATTGATTTCTATGGGTATAATGTGCAAAAAAATCAAATTTGAGCTACATGCACACGTGACAGTGCACCTAAATGGATTGCAAAAACACATGTGTCTCACTAGGTGCATGTTTACTCCCCGTGCAACAAATTTCAAACATTGAGAATCTTGATTTTTAAATTCTAGTACATCCAAAACTTATTTGAACTTCATGAAACTTATCGTGTTGTCATGTGGACACCAATACAAAGTGGCATTGTAATTTTTTGTCAAATTTGAGACCAGTTTTGATGTAATCTTTATCTAATTACAGATGAGAGATTATTAATAATTGGGAACCAATATCCCAAACAGATTATTTATTCGAACCGTGAGCGTTAGACCAACAATGGATATGTGCCATGCTTCGGTTAAGCAATAAAGCGGCAACATTAATCATCCAAATAGAAAAACAATATACGTGCCGCTGCGCGATCCGTGTGGCGTGCGAGCAGGCGTGAGTTGACGGGACGCATGCGAGTAGTCCGCCGCGCAGGCAGACGGGGAGGCGTGTGTGCAGGTGTGTGAATTGACGGAGGCGTGCTCGTTGTGCAGTGTCATTGGGAGGCGTGCGAGTAGTTGTGTGAAACTTTGGTAGGCATGCTAGCAGTCCGGTGCGTAGGCTCACCGGGAGGCGAGCCATCGGTTTCACCGCCGCCCGCCTCTCTCCCACAACTCCCACTACTCCATATTAATGGTGTGCCCGAGCGGCCACACCACCCATCCTCGCTATGCACACACAATCCTCTCTCTCCGCTTGCAACCTCGACGCCGCTCTCAGTCCTCAAAGTCGTCAGTGTATGAGGATGCCGCCGAAGCGCCCCATCGGAGGGAGTGGCAATGCCGAGGCTGCTAAAGCACCGGAGCATGGCGTGGAGATGGAGACAGAGGTTGCCGTCACCACCGGCGAGTTATCACTGCACCCTGACGTCGTCGACGGCGTCGAGCTTCCACAGCCGGAGGCGGAGTTCCACACCGACTCCGACGACCACTCCGGCGACGATTCCGACAACCACTCCGGCGATGACTCCGACGACCACTCCGGCGACGACTCCGACGACCACTCTGGCGACGACTCCGACGACCACTCCGGCGATGACTCCGACAAAGACGGACAGCTGGTTAGTAATCTATACCCATTTATGTGTCAAATAGATCATAGGGTTTCTTTGGTTACTCCTGCCTCCCCCTTTTTGGAATAGAAATCATGTGGTTATGTTCTCCCAATCCATGAAATCTGAGTAAGTTTCATTAGATCCGTGTAGTGTATTGATTGTTTGAATGGTACAGGTGATAAGTGATTAGTTGTTTCATCTGTGCAAATGATTTCTGCTAGTAATCCGACTAGGGTTAGTGTTCGTGCTAATAATTCCTAGCCAGGACTTGACAATTGATTTTGAATGACCTACATATGTTTGTGCCATTATTTTCTTCAAGATTGGTCTGTACATAGACGACTGTGCTTAAAGATCGAACCATAATCTCTAAATATGTATAAATAAATAGCCATAAATTCCTAATCCTACTTCACGGCATGTAATCAGTGATTTGATGCCAAATTTGTTTTACTATATGTATAGGTGTTGTCTGGTGATGTGGACAGTGAGGATGAAGATGCCCAGAGGAGGTACGAGAGGCGAATCCTGAGGGAGTTTTATGCGGGAATGCATAACAGGCATATTAGGACCTGGAACGACGACTATGGAAGCCCATTTTGCAACCACAAGATTCATGACGCGTATCTAAGTGTTCTTGCGCATGCAAGAGGACGGGCCATTGGCTCCTTCAAGCAAAAGTATTCTCACAGGGTGGCGCATGGCGCATACGCCGAGTACCTGGAGAAGATTCAGGATCGTGCCGGCCGCATGTGAGATGATATGTGGGATGGATCGAACTATGTACGCTCGAGTATGCTTAATGATGGTTGAACTATGTACTTATGGTTGAACTATGCTTAAGTACATGTACGCTTATTATCTATGTCTGACTATGTTAAATATTTCGCCAAATTTTGGTAAAAATTACAACGGGGGACCAATAAACTAGGACGGAGGTAGTATGTCAATCACACACGGTTCTCAAAATTGGAACCATGTGCAATGACTATCATTTTTCCTGTTGCGTCAATCACACACGGTTCGCTCTAGCAAACCGTCGCCCCCAAAATTCTTTGTGGGACAGAAAACCCTCACCACCCAATTCAAAAAAACCCATCACCATCCCCACGTCACAAAAACCCTCACCCCGCCCACCAACCACCTCGGCCCCTCCGGTACGTTCCCCATTCACACCTGCATAAGCTCCTCCGCGTCTATGCCATGGCACCGCCTATCGCGGCAGTAAACACTTAGCTTGACGCCTGCCGCCGCCAGGCTACCGGCAAAGCCCACTGCATTTCGCCACTTCCGCTTGCCGCTGCCTATCGCCATCGACTTTCTCGACGCTGCTCGCGGTCGACCCAGCTACGCTCGGTTGGGGAATCTGTCATACTGAGGGTTCTTTCTCATGGACGACAAGGTAACTAATTTAATGAGATATTATCTCATCTCTTATCCCAGTTCATCTGCCTCCTTTAATCACCCGGCGGAAATCACCGTGAATTCATTTTTATTCGAGCTGATTTCAGAGTTTTCTTTCATTCATAGAATGTACAGTGCGCCGATACTTCAGGACTTGGCGACCGCCGCCAGAGATTCCATCTCATCGTACCAGATAACTTGAGGACACGCGCGGTATGTTCAATCTCACCCTAAATCGGTTGGCATGGCCTACTTTCCTGAACATATTCTAAATATTGCTACATTTGGATAAAAGGTGCCACATGCACCATATACGTCAAAGGGGATTTTTTTCCCTCTTCTTTCTATATTAGGCAAATTAATGATGTATTGTTCTTTCGATTACTCTTATATTTCCATGACATCATGTTTACCCTATTTGTTTAATTATAGACTTTTGTCCTTCGATTTCAACTGTTGTACGGTTCTTTCAATTTGGGCTCATATTTGCATGTTACCATAGTTTCTTTAACAACCCTACCATTTTCTGCAGGACATCCCTCGCTATGCAACAGATTATGTAGTGCACAAATTTTCCCTTTACATACATCAAGGCTCCATGAATGTCATACTGCGCAGAAACCATGGATTTACAATCGTTGCTACTATAAGACTTGATGAACGTGGTGACTCCTATTTTGTCACTAGCTTATGGAATGAAATTGCAAACTTTTATGTACTGAAAGCTGGCACTAAAATTGCACTACACATAGAAGGGCCCGGTCATGAGATATATGCTAACTTCCCCGACAAAATCATCCGTCCAGACTTTGTTCGAACTAAGTTTTCTTTTCAACTATCTGCATATGTTGACTTACCCAGCAATGTCAAATGAATTGTGTAGTATTTAAGCAACCAATTGCTATTCCCTTATCTTACTATATTCCTACCTAATAACTTCTAGTTACCAATACACTTTTCTATTGCCCTGTTTTAACTAAATATTCCCTGTACTCCCATTTCTATCAGAAAGCGCCGCTGACAAGGAGACTCCGGAGGTGGAGAACGGGGCTGCCAACAAGCGGAGGCGGGGCGAGCTAGAACCGCAAGCGAGTCTAGCAGGCCTAGACTTAATCAGCAGCCTCCCCGATGATATGTTGAGAGTCATCATCCCCTCCTCCCAATCAAATATGGGGCATGGACAACCTTCCTTTCCCGGTGGTGGAGCCACCTATGGAACTCCAGCCCTCTCGACCTCATTGACACCCACGAGCTCTGCCATGGCTAGTGCAAAAGCTTGGATGCGTTCTCCAAGATCCTCGGCAGTCACCTTGGCCCAACCAAAGGCCTTAGAATGGGCAAGTTCTGTTCCAACGGCAAGGACCGAGCCAAGCTTGACAACTGATTCCGAACCCCCGCCCTAGATCAGCTCGAGGAGCTCACTTTTGATGATGGGCATATGCGTTCGCTGCCAACGTCCGCACTCCGCCTCGTGCCCACACTGCGCGTGGCCAAGTTCAGGAACTGCCATTTCCCGCCCCTTAATGACGCGCCCGCTCTTATTCTACCATCACTGAAGCACCTCGAGCTCGTCGTCGTCTGCCTCTCAAAGGGTGACATGGAGCGCCTGCTCCGTGGCTGTACTGCACTTGAGTACCTTCGTCTTCAGGCGGTCAATGGGTTGAGTACCTTCCACATCACCTACATGACTCTCCGGACTATTTATGTGTGTTGCTGGTGCAGCAGGAAGACATCACAAAAGGTGGACCACGGTATGGTCATCCAGGACACACCTGCACTTGAGAGATTACTTGTAGTTCATCAAGAAGGTCCAACAAGAATCAATGTCATTTCTGCGCCGAAATTGATAGTGGTGGGCTACTCGTCTGACAAATACTCCGAACTTGTTATTGGATCCACACCCGTTCAGGTACAACATCCGACTTCTACCTCTCCTTCTACAAATTAACATTATTTCTAATTTTGAAGGTGCTTGTTCGTCTATCATTCAGAAAATGATTCTGACAAGCTTGACCCCGAAACTGCGCACAGTGAAGGTCTTGGCACTAGAATCTATCAGGCCTGACCTGGAGCAAGTTGTCAGTTTCCTGAGATGCTTTCCATGCCTGGAGAAGCTATATATCAAGGTGATGTTCCTTTCCTGTTAAATGTTAACCATAAGGGAGTTCAATTTGTGACACCTTTTTCCAAGTTTACAATGACAATGTACTACGATTTCTGAAGGTTCTTTTGGAGGATTTCAGTACATACATGCCCCCCCCCTATTGGTTGCTTGATCCATATGGTTACAATCAATAAGCATTTCTCCTTTGGATTCATCTGTACTAGTTTTCTTAGGCAACTTTTCATCCACTCCAACCTCTTGTGAAGAAGGCTACATTTTTCTAGAATGTAACCAAATGTCCATGTTAATCATGCCCGATCGAAGATGGCATGTTAGTGCATTTTACAAATCCTGCAAACCAAATAGCTAGGCATGTAGTAATGTTCAAAACTGCATGTAAGCACTAACACGTTTTCTTCTTTTGCAGATAAGATTAGGCCCAGTGGTGGATAATGTGATACAATATAACAATCATGTTGAATGCATAGATCTGCATCTCTCAGAAATTACTTTGAACTCCTACCGAGGGACCTTACCGGAGATTATATTTGCCAGGTTCTTTATTCTCAGAGCAAGGGTGCTGAAGGAAATGAGGTTTTCCCTACATTTATTTCACAAAAATGAATGGTCTGTTGATCAGCACCGGCACCTGCGGCAGAATGGAGTAGGCTCCAAAAATGCTGAATTTCATTTTGGAACTTCAGATGACAGAGTAATCGGAAGTCATCGGGTCAACCCCATACATGACTTCTCAGTGGCTGACCCCTTTGCAAAAATTGTGAGGTTTCGAAGCCAGACTTAGAAGCGGTGATATTAGTTTGAACCTCTCTGATATCCATGTTCGGCGCATCAGTGCGAGCGTTTGCAACTGATGAGCTGAATTTCATTTCTAATATCAGTTTGAACCTTGTAATCAACGAATTTGAGCCATATAACTCTGGAATTTGAACCTTGTAACATTTCGAGCTTTTGTGGTACAATCGTTGAAATGGCATCGTATGAGACTCGTATATTGCTAGCGCACTATTTTGACCTTAATATGCAATGGTCTTAGATTTTATTAACCATTCTCGAATCAGTTTACCTTGTCGATCTCACAGCACACGATCTGTATAGCTAACTCGACTGCGATCTTCGACATTATTGCACACAATTGGTTTCTTCCACAGTGTGCACTATAGAGCGCAGAATTAATTATCGCACTCAAGTGTCCATCATCACCCTTCTGTGTAACTTTGACCTCATCACCCAAGGGTAAACTTATGACCGAAGTCATTCCACACACTTCGTTTTTACAAAGCTTTTTGCCAATAAACGCCCACCATTTGTCCCTCTTCTAGCCGATGCGTGGCCAAACTAGCCGGGCGGGAAGCTTGCGCGGTAAACAATGCGGTAGCGTGGGAACAGGCTCTTCAAGCCCATGCCTGGCATGCGGTGTTGTCAAGCGTGCACTGGATTCTGGAATCCTCCGCTATGAACACCGTGACAAGACGTGACGATTATAGGCCGGCCCCCATTTATTACAGCGGCTATTTAACCTACCCTTATGTCTCTTCAACCTTTCGATCGTGCCCCACCATTGCAAGAAGCACACCCACCACAAGAAATTTTTAGAGGGTATCCTGCGCGGCTCCAATGGCGCTCCAAGCGGCTGCCGACGACGAGCAGCAGTTCACCATGCGTGTCATGGTGGACACCCACAGAAGGTTCATGGACCTCTCGGTGGTGTACACCAATGACCCGGTCTGGGCGGAGCACTCCATCCACATCATGGAGATGTTGCTTGCCGAGGAGAAGTACAAGGTGGTCGGGTTCGACCTCGAGTACACCCGCGCTCATGTCGGGTCTCATCCCAAGGTCGCCATCACCCAGATGTGTGTGCGCCACCATGTCCTCGTTTACCACTACTGCTTGGCCAAAAGTCCTTGCGAGCATTCCGCCAGGTTTGTCAACATCCCCCACTACATGTTCGCTACGGTGGACATCACCAATGATGTAAAGGCGCTCGACAATTCGGGCATCGCCTGCCAGAATCTTGTTGATATCCAGGGCCAATACAAGATTAGGGGCAGCAAGGAGCATGAGAAGGACTCACTGGTTCACCTCGCCAAGGATCATCTACCCCTACTACAGAGACATGAAGGATTCGTGCAACAAGGACAAGCGTGCCTGGTACTCGGTCTGGATGGAGAAACTCGACAAAGCTCACGCCGTGTATGCGGCCAAGGAGTCGTACACGAGCTACGACATGTACAGGAGGATCGTTGACATGAGGAAGTCCCTCCTTCCCCAAAACGGCCAGGGATCAAGCCGGAAGCAAAGCAATGGCAAGTGTCGTCGCAACAATAAATAGATGATTAGATCCTCATTTCTCCTACTTTAGTATGCATGTAATTGCTTTCTTTGGTGTGTGGAAATGTTATGTGTGTAGTCACTTGTGTAATTGTATGCTTAATTTGGTTATGCAATGTTGTCTTTTTAAGTACATATGTTGATGTTGTAGACAGAGCGTAGATGTTGTGCGGACAAAGAAAATCACGTCGCACACGGACTAAACAATGGAACCCGTCGGTCATGTTTTCATCAATCACTCACAATTGTATACCAGCAATCGTTTTCTCACAGCACACACGGCTTGTTAGCAATAATCGTTTGTGTTGTTATCGGTCTTCACACACGTCTTTGATTACAGACCTATTTGCCTCGTATCACACACATCTTGTTCATTTGAACCGTTTCCGTTCTCATGTCTCAATGCAAACAGTTCATCCGACTGAACCACATGCCGTATATCGCACACACCTTTGATCTGGCTGACCGTTTCTTTTGTGCTGCCTAATCACAAACAGTTCATCCGAGTGAACCGTATGATGTGTATCGCACACGCCTCCATCTGGCTTCCCGTTTCTTTTGTTCCCCCTCATCGCAAATAGTTCATTGAACTTAACCGTATGCATTTCATCGCACACGCAACTAAAACCTAAACCGTGTTTGATGCATCCGTCATCGCAAATGTTTTACACATTTCTAACGGTTTTCATACAGCACCGTTTGCGATTATGGCATCGCACACAGTTTCTTGAAGGGTCTCTGATCGTAGTGTTGCGTTAGCAGCATCCTGTAGTATGCTAGTAAAGTACACATCAATAACATGTATATCAAATATACCTTTCACTTCGCCATCCTTCTTATCCAACAAGTATTTTGGGTAGTTCCGCTTCCAGTGACCATTCCCTTTGTAGTAGAAGCACTCAGTCTCAGGCTTAGGTCTAGCTTTGGGTTTCTTCACGGGAGTGGCAACTTGCTTGCCATTCTTTCTTGAAGTTCCTTTTTCTTTTCCTTTGCCCCTTTTCTTGAAACTAGTGGTCTTGTTAACCATCAACACTTGATGCTCTTTCTTGATTTCTACCTTCACCGATTTTAGCATCGCGAAGAGCTCGGGAATCATTTTCTTCATCCCTTGCATATTATAGTTCATCGCGAAGTTCCAGTAACTTGGTCATAGTGACTACAGAACTCTATCAATCACTATCTTATCTGGAAGATTAACTCCCACTTGATTCAAGCGATTGTAATACTCAGACATTCTGAGCACAAGCTCACTGGTTGATCTATTCTCCTCCATCTTGTAGGCAAAGTACTTGTCAGAGGTCTCATACCTCTCAACTTGGGCATGAGTCTGAAATACCAATTTCAGCCCTTGGGACATCTTATATGCTCTGTGGCGTTCAAAACATTTTTGAAGTCCCGGTTCTAAGCCGTAAAGCATGACGCACTAAACTATCAAGTAGTCACCTACCGAGCTTGCCAAACGTTCATAACGTCTGCATCTGCTCCTGCAAAAGGTCTGTCACCTAGCGTTGCATTAAGGACATAATTCTTCTGTGCAGCAATGAGGATAATCCTCAGGTCACTGACCCAGTCGGCATCATTGCTACTATCATCTCTCAACTTATTTTTCTCTAGGAACATATCAAAAATAAACGGGGAGCTGCATCGCAAGCTATTGATCTACAACATAGATATGCAAAATACTATCAGGTACTAAGTTCATGATAAATTAAAGTTCAATTAATCACATTACTTAAGAACTCCCACTTAGATAGACATCCCTCTAGTCATCTAAATCACGTGATCCATATCAACTAAACCATGTCCGATCATCACGTGAGATGGAGTAGTTTTCAATGGTGAACATCTCTATGTTGATCATATCTACTATATGTTTCACGTTCGACCTTTCGATCTCAGTGTTCCGAGGCCATATCTGCATATGCTAGGCTCGTCAAGTTTAACCCGAGTATTCTGCGTGTGCAAAACTGTCTTGCACCCGTTGTATGTGAACGTAGAGCTTATCACACCCGATCATCACGTGGTGTCTCGGCACGATAAACTGTAGCAACGGTTGTAAGTGCATCTAGTGCCACCCCTAGTTGGTTTTGGAGTATTGACGACAAACCTAGTTGAGGGACTAATGTGTTTGTGAGAATTGCAGGATAACACAGGTAGAAGTCCCTCATTGATTCGGTTTTCCTACCAGAGATGACCCCTAAAAATGTATGAAGACATTGATGTCAAAGGTGGTATGTGAAGATACTCACATTGAAGACTATGACAAGAGAAGACATCGCATGAAGCCTATGGAGCTCGAAGACTTAGATCTTTTGTAGTTCTGTTTCTTCTTTGTTGAGTCATAGGAACCACCGTACTGTTAAGTGGGGTCCAAGAGAACCAGTAAGAATGACTGAAGTGATGCTTAACCAAAACCTATGTCTTCGAGTGAAGACTATGAGAGCGAATCTTGTCCAGAGTCGGACAAGTCAGCTTAGCTTGTAGCCCAAGTAAAGTTGCCGTGTGAGTTTGAAATCTGACCGTTGGAACACGTGTCAGTTTCTTAGTGACCCAGGGTCATTTCAGACAAATCAGGTCGGGTTGCCTAGTGGCTATAAATAGCCCACCCCCTACAACCATAAATGGTTGGCTGCTCAGAGTTAGTGTACGGCTTTTGTCGTTTGAGAGCAACCCACCTCGAAGCCTTTGAGAGAATTCCTTGCGAGGATAAAGCCCTAACCACCCAGAGCCAAAGAGAATTAGGCATCACTTAAGTCTTCTTGTCTGTGTGATCTGAAGACTTATTACACTTGAGGACTATGAATCCTCCAGCCGGTTAGGCGTCGCGTTCTGAGCATCCAAGAGACATTGTGGATCGCCGGTGAACGAAGTCTGTGAAGGTTTGGGAGTCTACCTTGAAGACTTACCAGAGTGATTGGGCGAGGTCTGTGTGACCTTAGCTCAAGGGGAATATGGTGAGGACTGGGTGTCCTGAGCTGCGTGTTCAGGACTGGGTGTCCGGGACTGTGTGTCCTTAGGTTTAAATACCTAGCCGCCCTAACCAGACGTATAGTTGTCACAGCAACTGGAACTGGTCCAACAAATCATTGTCTCCAACGAGTCACTGGTTTCATCCTTCCCTTCCCCTTACTTACTGTTACTCCTTGTGAAGTCATTATATGTTTGCACTATCTTTTGTCTTCACTGAGTGACTGCGTGTTCTGTTTGGCTTCATAATATCTTCCTACCTGATCCTTACTACATTGCTGCCATTAGTCATTGTGCTCTCACTCCATTGAATACTTGACTATGGTTTGCCTAGTGTAGTCTACCTTCCGCTGCATGGTAATAGGTTTATTTCTATTGTTTGTCTTCGAAACTTCCACGTTTTGAAGACTTTCATAAAAATCGCCTATTCACCCCCCTCTAGTCGATATAACGCACTTTCAACGGTGCATACTCAGAGAGAACACTTATACCTTGAAATTTAGTGAGGGATCATCTTATAATGCTACTGCCGTACTAAGAAAAATAAGATGCATAAAAGATAAACATCACATGCAATCAAAATATGTGACATGATATGGCCATCATCATCTTGTGCCTTTGATCTCCATCTCCAAATTACCGTCATGATCTCCGTCGTCACCGGCATGACACCATGATCTCCATCATCTTGATCTCTATCAACGTGTCATCACATGGTCGTCTCGCCAACTATTGCTTTTGCAACTATTGCTATCGCATAGCGATAAAGTAAAGCAATTATATGGCGCTTGCATCTTATGCAATAAAGAGACAACCATAAGGCTCCTGCCAGTTGCCGATAACTTTAACAAAACATGATCATCTCATACAACAATTTATAGCTCATCACGTCTTGACCATATCACATGACAACATGCCCTGCAAAAACAAGTTAGACGTCCTCTACTTTGTTGTTGCAAGTTTTACGTGGCTGCTACAGGCTTCTAGCAAGAACCGTTATTACCTACGGATGAAAACCACAACGATTTTTCGTCAAGTGTGTTGTTTTAACCTTCAACAAGGACAGGGCGTAGTCAAACTCGATTCAACTAAAGTTGGAGAAACAGACACCCGCCAGCCACCTGTGTGCGAAGCACGTCGGTAGAACCAGTCTCATGAACGCGGTCATGTAATGTCGGTCCGGGCCGCTTCATCCAACAATACCGCCGAATCAAAGTATGACATGCTGGTAAGCAATATGACTATTATCGCCCACAACTCTTTGTGTTCTACTCGTGCATATAAAATCTACGCATAGACTTGGCTCGAATGCCACTGTTGGGGAACGCAGTAATTTCAAAAAAAATCCTACGCACACGCAAGATCCATCTAGGTTATGCATAGCAACGAGCGGGGAGAGTGTGTCCACGTACCCTCGTAGACCGAAAGCGGAAGCGTTTAGTAATGCGGTTGATGTAGTCGAACGTCTTCGCGATCCAACCAATCCAAGTACCGAACGCATGGGACCTTCGTGATCTGCACACGTTTAGCTCGGTGACGTCCCTCGTACTCTTGATCCAGCTGAGGCCAAGGGAGAGTTTCGTCAGCACGACGACGTGGTGACGGTGATGATGAAGTTACCGACGCAGGGCTTCACCTAAGCACTACAATGATATGACCGAGGTGGAAATCTGTGGAGGGGGCACCGCACACGACTAAGATCAACTTTTATGTGTTCTAGGGTGCCCCCCTCCCCACATATATAAAGGAGGGAGGGGGAGGCCGGCCGGCCCTCATAGGCGCGCCAAGGGGGGAGGAATCCTCCTCCTAGTAGGAGTAGGACTCCCCCCTTTCCTAGTCCTACTAGGAGAAGAAGGAAGGAGGGGGAAAGAGAAGGAAGGAGGGGGCGCTGCCCCTCCCCCTAGTCCAATTCGGACTAGGCCCATGGGGGGTGCACGGTCAGCCCTTGGCATCCCCTCTCTCTCTCCCCTAGGCCCAATAAGGCCCATTACTTGTCCGGTGGTTCCGATAACCCTTCCAGCACTCCGATATTTATCCGGTGACCCCCGGAACTCATCCGGTGTCCGAATAACATCATCCAATATATCATTCTTTATGTCTCAACCATTTCGAGACTCCTCGTCATGTCCATGATCACATCCGGGACTCCGAACTACCTTCGGTACATCAAAACACATAAACTCATAATACTGATCGTCGTCGAATGTTAAGCGTGCAGACCCTACGGGTTCAAGAACTATGTAGACATGACCGAGACTCATCTCCGGTCAATAACCAATAGCGGAACCTGGATGCTCATATTGGTTCCTACATATTCTATGAAGATCTTCATCGGTCAAACCGCATAACAACATACGTTGTTCCCTTTGTCATCGGTATGTTACTTGTCCGAGATTTGATCGTCGGTATCTCAATACCTAGTTCAATCTCGTTACTGGAAAGTTTCTTTACTCGTTTCGTAATACATCATCCCGCAACTAACTCATTAGTCACATTGCTTGCAAGGCTTATAGTGATGTGCATTATCGAGAGGGCCCAAAGATACCTTTCCGACAATCAGAGTGAAAAAACTTAATCTCGATCTATGCCAACTCAACAAACACCATCGGAGACACCTGTAGAGCATCTTTATAATCACCCAGTTATGTTGTGACGTTTGATAGCACACTAAGTGTTCCTCCGTTATTCGGGAGTTGCATAATCTCATAGTCATAGGAACATGTATAAGTCATGAAGAAAGCAATAGCAATAAACTAAACGATCATAGTGCTAAGCTAACGGATGGGTCTTGTCCATCACATCATTCTCTAATGATGTGATCCTGTTCATCAAATGACAACACATGTATATGGCTAGGAAACTTAACCATCTTTGATTAACGAGCTAGTCAAGTAGAGGCATACTAGGGACACTATGTTTGTCTATGTATTCACACATGTACTAAGTTTCTGGTTAATACAATTCTAGCATGAATAATAAAGATTTATCATGATATAAGGAAATATAAATAACAACTTTATTATTGCCTCTAGGGCATATTTCCTTCAGCACGTACCACTTCTGCACGCAACCAATCATCGTGTACCTTCGGAGATAGCCTGAATAGCCAGTACTTATTGATTGTAGCTAGTTGCATGCTTTTTTTCATGCAGCGAACCACCGACATGTCAACCAATCACACACATGTTCGTCAGAGTGGATCAAGGTTATTCAAATGCACACATCTAATATGGCCTTGAGAAATGAACGCATATGGCTTGCTAACGGGCCCAATTTACATGTTTCATCAACACATCCATGCCAATACATGTTTTCTCCACTTTTTGTCATGGAAATGTACCTTTCGTGCTAGAAAATATTTTCGTTTTGCCCAAAATGTCATGGATGTGTGTTTTTCTTGTACTGCCTCTCTATCCCAGAAGCTTCATGCCGCCTACACCTCCTTCCTTTCCTCCTGGAGACACCACCTTTCATGGCTAGAAGCACCGGACAATGGTCGGATGCCAATGAAGTGAGGCGTTGTGCCCTAACGTTTAAATAATAATAACCGACCATTCTAGCGAGATCACTGCCCTATGGGGGTGGACCGACACATTCCCGTTGTCGTCTTTCTTGTTATCATAAGTCCATAGGGTACCCACAAACCCCACATCATACACATTATAGCGTGATAATACTTCCCAAAAATCAACCATTCTCCTCTCTGGCCATCCAGGAGAAGTGCTCGTTGCCATTTTGCTTCATTAAATCCTCGCAGATCATCCATGATGCCCCGATTTTGGTTTAATCTGGCACAACAATGTCTACATATGATGTTGATCTTGTGCTCGGGGTTCTCCGTACACAAATGTCCCACGACAATCCTCCACTCCACTCCTTGCTCCTTTATCAACACCTCGATATGTCTCTTAGTAAAGGACACCCACCGCTAGGGCTAGCCATCCGCCAAATCCTCCTCCAGCACTACGTCCTCCTCTTCATCCTCCCTTAAGTGCATACTCGATAATAGAACCTCAATCGACACCTTTACCCTGGTCTGACTTCACACTACTCGCCTCTCATCCCTCCTCCTCCTCCAAAACCCTACCTCTACGATCCATCATCTTTTGACGTGGATGCCCTTTTTTTAACAATCACCTAGGGAGAGGAGGAGATCCCCACCTAAATACATTACTCAAATGGGGGAAGGCCCAAGTTTCAATAGAGGAGCGAGAGGCGGGGTAGGGCTGCCATGACATCGCGGCCGCCTTTTAAGTGGCATCCCTAAATCTATGAGTTAAGAGGTAAAGTCTGAGATGATGTTTTGATGCCCTCCCGCCTCCTTGCAGCCGAACTAATGGGCTATGGACAAGGAAGGAAGCCCGCATCTCTTTATGTAGATTAGACTAAGAATCACATATGGATCCGCTGAGAAGTCCGGCTCGGAGCAGGAGATACGGTGGCACTCCTGGCATCGCCTAAGGGGAGAGAAACCTTCACAAGTTAGGGGAAAAGACAGATGACTGAGTTTATTTGCTCAAGAGGTGCACTTAGGGCATTTCTAACTAATCCCCAATAAGGCCATAAGGGAGTAAATTCGGTTATACTCCCTTACGGCGCACCTAGACGATCCCCTAACCGCCATAGTGGAGTAAATTATTTACTCTACCTCCCAATATCCACCCCCCCCCCAAATCTTCCTAATTATACTCACTCCAGCCGTGGCCAAGTAAAACTGGTGCCTCTCTTTCTCCCACCCCCTGCACCGCCCTATCTCGCGCCGCTGCAGCCGCCACGCCCTGCCGCAATCATCGATGGCCGTCCTTCTGGCCCGAATGGATAGCCTGGGCCCTTTCCTCATCCCGCCAGCCACCGTCGCCAGCTTTTCGCCACCGGAAATCACCCACGCGCGCGCGTTGCCGCCCGCGCCAAAGAAGTTTGGGGGTGAAAACAACCCACTAGGTGCAAGCACCTCCTTCAACCCCGCCAATGGCCTCGGGGTGGCCACCGCCTCTCTTGCAATGCCCCCCTGACCTCTTGCAGCTCCCGCCGGAGCCAAACAAGCTCGAAAGCCGATGGTGGCGACGCTCGCCGAGGTGGCCGCAAAGAAGAAGATGAAGAAGGCCACAGCGGCGCCTCGTCCTAGGTCGGTGCCTCGTGTAGCTACTCCGGTGCCCCCTACAGCCACTGCTCCAGCGCGGGCGGGGATGTAGCCGGCCACAAGCATCGCGGCCGCCAAGTGCTCAATAAAATGCCTACAAGGTAAAGAAAAATCGTGCGTCTTGTTGGTATCCGATCATGATTGTTGGTGGCTGGTAGTGATTCTTGGTGGGGTTTGCTTTGTTATCGTAGTGCCGAGATGAACGCGGCTGAATTCCTCGCATCTTTGGAGTCCTCGGCCGCCGTTGGACTTGGTGAGCTCAACTACAACTCATTTTGGCATCATTCGGAGGCGACCCAAGACAAGGAGCAAGAGGTGATAGGGGAAGAGGACGAGGGCGAGCAGGAGGAGGCTAAAGAGGTGGTGGCCGATGAGGAGTTAGCCGAGGAAGAGAGGGTTGTGGAGGTGAGCAAAGCAAGCATGAAGGTGCCAAGGTCACGCACCACCAACTACAACCAAAAGGAGGATATTGCTCTTTGCGATGCTTGGTGCGCGATCTCCATGGATGCAACGATCGGAACGGATCAAACCAAGACCATGTTTTGGGAGAGAATTACCGAGCACGACAACAACACCATGGACATGCGATCAAGCCGTACGCAAGGTTCTCTTGGGCACCGTTGGAGCACCATTCATGACCAATGCAACCGATGGTCCAGTTGCATCAACCAAGTGAATCCTACACCACCGAGTGATGTGCAAGTGGCGGAGTATGGCCCCTACATCCAAGAACTATTGAAGCATAGAAACACCAAGTTTGGCCACAAGCCCTTCACATTGCATCATTGCTACAATGAGCTATGCAAGAACGAGAAGTGGATCCAACGAATCATGAAGACCACTCCAAAGAGATCTTGGTTGAGCATATCCGTTGAGGAGGACGACGAGGTTGACGAAGATGCCAACAATAGACCGGAAGGAAACAAGATTGCAAAAGAAAGAAAGAAAGAAAGAAAGAAAGAAAGAAAGAAGAGAAATGCATTCGGTGGCACTTACAAAGAAAAACTTCTGGCAATGATCGAGACCAAGAATGGTCGAACACACAAAAGAGAAGATGGCGAGGTGGAATGAGCTCAAGGTGTTGGAGGATGAGAAATGGAATGCCAAGTTTGGCGGCCGAAGAGAGATAGTTGAAGGCGGAGGAGCGTAGAATTGCACTTGAGGAGGAGAGGATTCGTAATGCCAAGAAGACCGAAGAGCATGCTACCATGTTTATGAATCCAAACACAATGGATGAAACCACAAGAAAGTATTGGGACCTCAATCGTGGAGAGATCTTGAAAGCCACTCTTCGGAATGTTGGTGGTGGTCGAGGGGGTTGGTGGCGGTGATGGTGGTGGCCGAGGTGGTGGTGGCGATGATGGTAGTGGCCGAGGGCATGGTGGTGGCCGAGAGGATGGCGGTGGTGATGGTGACCGAGAGGATGGTGGAGTTGTTTCTTCGCCGACGACCTCGTTTGATTAGTGGTGGCCGAGGGGGTGGTGGTGCACGCCATTGGTTTGCTCGATCCACAACATATACATGTTATATTTGTGGTGATTTTCGATTGAACATAGCGTTTGAAGTGATGCCTTTTGGGTTTGCATGTTTTAATTTGAAAAAAACGTTGTTCATGTTATGATGGTTATGCTATGCATGTTTTAATTTGAATATTTTTAAGATATGTATTGTGTAGTGTTTGAAGTTCTTGCGGTTAGAACATAAAATCTACACAATTTTGTTTTTACTCCACTAACTATAAGGGATCAGCTAGGTGCGGCCACCGTGAGTGGAGTGAAAATTTACTCCACTAACTTTTTTTTGCGGGAACTCCACTCAACTAACTTTACTCGCCAGATACTCCCTTTTTTTTTGAAATGCGCCCCTTAATATTTAGGGGGTCGGTTAAACATGCCCTAGCCTGTTCTCATATTGTTTTCCAATGAAAAAACAAAACAAGATTTATACACCAAAGGATCTTGTTATTCGTTCTCCAATCAAAAAAGAAAACACCCATTTTGTTGTTGTTGTTATTGTTGCGTGCATGGAATTGTTCAGTACGCCGTGCGTGCCACTCGAAAGCAGGAGCTATAGCATAGGGCCTAGGCAACGACGCCGGAGAGCAAGCCACAAATGCGGTTGACGACGGGGAGGTAGGCGGCGCCCAAGTGGAGGCGGGAGAACACGTCGACGACGCACTTCTCGCCGACCTGCCCCAGCACCACGCAGCACTCCTTGCTGAGGTGCGGCACGCCCCGGACTAGCGTCCGGATGATGTCGCGCGCGCACGGCACCGGCGTCTCCATCACGGTCTTCCAGCAGTCGGGGGCGACCGGGCGGCCGCGGTGCCCAGGGGCCTCTGCCGCCGCGGCGGCCGTCGTCGACACGGCGTGCCCGACGACGAGGACGAGGATCGGGAGGCAAAGGCGGAGGACCGAGCACGAGTGGCCCGCCATTGTTGCGTGCAGCACGAGGTGGCGGTTGTACGTACGCACGCACGCAACTCTGCAATGCTGCTGTGCTGTGTCAGTAGTACACAGTGCAGTATTTGTAGAGCAAGGTGTCCGTGTCTCACTTGCAGATTAAACCAGCGCGGTAACGCTGTTGGTTACTGTAGATTACTCCCAGGACTCCGTTACTCGTATTGAAGCTGTCTTCACGGCCATTGATGGCCATGGTGGAGAGTTTTAGAATGGTGGAGTAACGAGTAATGTTTGTGTCTGTTGCAAGATCTGTTAGACAGCGCATGACGATACTAATATCGCTTGAGCGGTGTGAATTTACCAGTAGCAAGCAAACTCATTTCGTATAGCTACTTAACTGGGTAAGATATGCATGCTGACCAGACCAAACAGAACTAGGGTTGACAAACAAAAGCTAATTTTTTTTACCACTCCTACAAAAAGCAGTAGCATCAGAAAGAACCAATAGAACAAACCTACTACAGATTTGAACCTCTACAGCACTGTTGGCTCTAGCCTCTACTGCACATTTTATTCCAAGGCCTGCTACGACTTGCTTGCACTGTGATTTAGTCAGCAAACCAACGCTCTAGATAATGTGGATACCAAGGAAGAGACACCCTACAGAGCTACAAAAAACCTGAAACCATCTCAGCAGACTATGCACAGGATTCCGCAGCAGCAACTCACGGATGTATGTGGCACTCCCTTATGAACGCGTGATCGAAAATGACATACTTGGACCAGTAATTGCGGTATTTTGGCAACCCAACCTCAAGCCAAGGTTTCAGATTCCCGTTGTAGTGTATGACTGCAGCCTGCTCGATATCCTTTGGGTTGACATTCCGCTTGTATCCTAAGCCCAAGAGATGCCATGAGCGATCGAGAGGGAAGGTGTTGTTCCAGAATGTCACCAGGCCAGCAGGGAGTGTTCCTAACTTCCATAGCAGTCTATGTTCATTCTGCAGAATGAGAAACATGTGCTTTGTGGAATATATGGCAAGAGTAGAACAGAATAGCAAAAACATACTCAGCTCCAACATAGTTCAGTACTTAAATAAAAGGGATCAATGGCAAATAAATAATGCTCATACGGAAAGAAAGAAATGCAATTTTCATTTTACTTGTTGTCGGAGCTCATGCGAAATATAAGGTTGAGGGCTCACTTTAAATATCGTTGAGAAGCTCACGAATACTCACCTGTTCTTGCCAGTAGTGATACACAGCAGTAATATTCTGCCTTCTCCACTCAGACAAATCAAACATGTTCATGCCATATGCCCACCCACATGCACGTCGGTCAAATTTCTTGGCGATAAGAGGGTTTGAGAAGTTGAGATACCTATCAAACCTATGGAAAATCTCACCACAGGTTTTGACGGCACCATTAACCCTGCCTTTGAGATCTACCGACCAAAGTGGACTTAAGTCCTGCTGGACTACAATGTCATCATCGACAAATAACACCTTGTTAAGTTTTGGGAAGATCTCAGGAAGATAAAACCTCAGATGATTGAGAATTGACAGGTACTTGGGGTTCCGGAACTTGGGGTTTCTATCAGGTTTATTCTGTGGAGTATGGAAGTAGTAATTGATCATGAACTGGGACGCCAGTTGCTTCAGAACTGGACTGTAGCTCGAATTTAGCCATGTAAAGTCTTCAACTTTCTGGACCTGAATAGCAGCTTTAACCGGGGGATTCGCCAAAAACCACATCCTCATTGCAGCATAATTAAGTTTATCAGTCACAATATGGAAGACATGGTCTGCTGGTTTCTGCATTTTATTTAGGTTAAGATATTAGTACTTGGTACATGTAAAATGAATTTGAATTTTCTGAAAATGGTCACTGCACCATAAGTTTACTTGCAATGATGTAAGCACCTAATTAGTTATGCGTGCTCCCTTCTGCACCAAACAATATACCTTAGCATGTATAAGAGTTGAGTTCACAACCACAGCGGCGGCAAGTACATTGTCAGAGAATAATGCATAGTGATGTAGTTTCGGATCTTCCAACTTGTCTTGATATGGAAAATGCTTATTGTTGGAACTGGATGTATAGTACTCATTTGTAAGCCGCAGCGCAAGACAATGAAGCCTCTTTGGCAGAGCTTTAGCTGCTGCCTGTGCTGCGTAGGTAGCCTCTTGCTTGTTAGCCTCGAGCTGGTTCTCTGTCCAGTGAAGGTTTGTTTGTAGCTTATCAATGGCAGCTGCACAGTTGTCATGGACTTGTTTGATCTTTGCTAATATCAATTCCATCGCTCTAATTTTTTTATGGACACTGTAAACAATAAAATTGGGTTAAATAGTTAAGAGCCGGTCACTTGCTATAAAAGAGTAACCAAAACAGCAGGTACGCATCATCACTCAACACCAAGGGTGAAATACTTTTTAATACAAAGAAAGAGAAGTACTTCTTTGGTAACTGCCTATCAATGGTTGTACCACTCAGTGCTTGCTAGATATCCCTCATCCTTCTTCGGAGATCCTTTACAAACCCATGATTGCCTCTAGAAGGTAAAAATCCAATGTATCCTTTCGCTCTTCTCAACTGGTCCTTGAGAACGAGTATCGTCTTATCTGAAGAAGTTGGGGAATAACTAGTATTACTACTAGTTATCATTGCACCAGACTCTTTTGACGTAGAGTCTGTAATTTGCTGAGATAATTTTTCATCATTCTGGAAAATCAAATCACTATTGGTTAAATCATTACCTAATGCCAAAAGAAAAAGTATACTGTCAGCCTGTGAAAACTAAAAGCTGCAGATTAATTCTATAAATTACACAAAAAGCTAGGTATAGAAAGCTTCTCTCAATAAGTGACTCGTAATAATATTTTCCAAGTTCTTTTTTTCCCTAAAATACACCACCACTGGTTTATTATCTATTAATATGTTGAAGAAAAAAGACTGCAGAGCAATAACAAAGCCTAAATGATAGGCAAGTCCACAACAGGGAGTAAACGGCAGGTTCTCTTCAATTAGTGTTTCTACAAAGAAAGCATTTGTAAGAACAAAACCAAAAGGATTCGTTGCCTCAATAAATGGAAAGGAGATGCGCCTACAATTAGTTACAAGAAGGAAAGCTAATAAACATAAGAACCGCAAAGAAGTGAAACAAATAGTACTCCCTCCGTTCCAAAATACTTGTCGTGGTTTTTGTTCAAATTTGGAGGGAGTACTTTGAGATTAGTCATGACGAAAATTTGATATTCCATGAGGCCACCAGCCCGGCAGCACAGCAGAAACTGCAAACTGAATGTTGACCTAGGATGACTCTGTTAGTGACAGAATGTAATAAACCATGCCTCAATAAGCCTAGACTTAATCCGGTAATAAGGATTTTGTCTGTTCACATAATTCAGAGTTATTTATGTACAAATGTAACACCTATAAGTTTTAATTGATGAGCAGGAATGTATGCACAGCTCTAGTTTCCAAAAAACAAAACAGTCATTACCTTGTCCAATTGGACATTTAGATCTCCAGCATTGTGCATTGCACGAACTTTGTTATCCCCGGCTGCACCAAAATTGGTCAGGCCACTCTGTTTGGTGAGCTGAGCACCCTCCTCCGAAGTAATAACCACGCCATCAGCTCGTTTTCTCTTACTCATATCATGTGACGACACCTTCGCCTCTTCTACATTGCGCACTCCGCTGTCCTTACTAACCCTGGATTCACCTGACATCTCTATATTGCTTCCCATGACAACTTGATGAATTCCACCATTCTGTCCCAGTTGAGTACCCTGATCGCCCACATTGTTCGCTCCTGTATCCGATGCATCCTTCGGCACAGGATCAAATGTGTCCTAGGAATATATTCAGCACTACAAACTTCAGATGACAACCTTTCACATTCATTTAGGAAGAAGAAGAACAAATGGACGCATATCTAAGAAGAAATTCACCTGCGGCAGAGCGTTCAGGCGCTTCCCCGCCTCGTTCCGGGAAATCTACGAAAAGGGAAACACGTCAGGACCGCAAAGCTTCAGTCGACCTCCGAAAGCCTTTCAGTAACATGAAGAAATTCCCAAACGCGGCCATACCAAATTGGAGGGATCAGGGCCGAAGGCGCTCCCTGTCACTGCGAAGATCACCAAGAACACACACGCGTCAGGGACGGGTTCGGTGGGCACTCCGTTGCGAACGAAGGGGCAAGGGCAAGAGGCGTACGGGCGGGGCCGGAGAAGGGGGAGATGGGTGCGCCGCTGTAGAGCGCGAGGGGCGCGAGCACCGAGGCGATGAGCAGCGCCAGCACTGCGTCCCGCGTCCTACATTTTCGCCGCCACCGCCGCGCCGCGGCCATGGCCGCAGTCGATCGTCTCCGGCGACGTGATGATTAGAGCCGCCGCTTATGAGTGTCCTGGGAGCGTTCGGTTCAGAGAGACCTCTGCGGGTCAGTGCGCATTCAGGTTCACGCCAGGCCGTCAAGATCAGGGTTGCCACGCTCCGGTGGTTCTGTTTGGGGCGGGATTTTGCTAATTCTCGCCCGCATACACCATAATAAAATCTGTTTTGTAATTTATTTTTGAAGCATAGAAAATTTGTTGAACAAAGCATGGTAAATTCTGTTTATATACCATGACAAATTACATGAACATCACATGTAAAAAGAATCAATATTTTTTGTGCCATCTTCTTCTATGTGAACAAATGACACATAAATTTGTTAAGTTTTTCTTCTACTCCCTCCGTTTCTAAATATAAATTTTTGTAAAGATTCCACAATGGGCTACATACGAAGAATCTACACTCTAAAATGCATCTATATGAATCCTTATGTGACTATAGTGAAATCTCTAAAAAGACTTATGTTTAGGAACAAAGGGAGTATGTGTTTTTCAAGTATTGGCAGTTTTTTAGTTTCATAACTGGTATGGTCTGCTCGTACTGACTTGGCTTTAAAACATAATTGTTAAGTTTTTAAGTTCTAATCCATTTGGACATGATGGGTGGTGTATTATACATATTATGGCAAAAAAATACTAATGAAGAATCAAGCCCAAATTTCAGGTTTAAGGCTTGTTACTAGTCAACATGAAAATTGGTCCCCGCAAAAAAAACATGAAAATTGGCCTTTTTTGTCCATTTTTTCTGTTTTTCGCTATGATGGCGTTGGGTTGAGGGGAGGCTCAATTAAAGTCTTGGCCGGCCTTAGGTCGCGCTAGGAGACTGTTTCAGCTCATATAGGTGTCCTTTATTTATGGTTTGCTCCAACTGACCTTTTCTTTCTACGAGTGTTCTAACCGCCCTTGATGTTTCAAAGGTATGCACTTTATGTGGGTGACTTTAAATTTTTGTTGCTATATTGGTCACATGCTATTTCTGCCAACCCTTGGCGCAACTATGAACAACTATTGTCAAAAAACATTGGCTGGTGGAGTTTGCCACAAATAAAGATAAACCTTGTTTTGGGAAGATGGAATATGTCACTAGTCAAACACACCTTGCCTCACTGAATTTGGGTAATTTAACCACAGTTTTTTTGTTGATTGCTTAAGAGATAGCTAACGGTTCATGTCAATATTTGGGGACCGACCGTGTGTTTTGAGGCCAAACTTCTGGGTTTTGGCAAAGCAGTGTGTTTCTGTGGTTCTCTTTTGTATTCTTTGATCATAGGTAAAACCAGGGCAACAAAATCGGTCAACCTTGTATTTGTTCTGATATTTTTTTTATCAATGAATAATACGCAAGCTTTGCGAATTCACGAAAAAAAATAGGGCAACCTAAGAACTGAGCTCAGCCCCTCGCAAAAAAAAAGATACTAAGCTCAGCCGAGGACTTGAGATTTCCTTTACGCGAAACCATCGATGCACCAGCGTTTGCTCTCTTCTTTTTGACGTCAAATGCACCATCGTTTGCTAATGTTTAGACGATGACAGACAGACACGGTTGCATTGAAGAAAAACCCAGTGCTCCACTCGATCACCTGCCATCTGTAGTGCACCAGTACGTAGTCGTCATCGCAGTGGAGCGCGCCGACTAGCGCGGCAGACTAGCGCGGCAGACTAGCGCGGCCGCGCGGCCGACTCGGCCGCGCTAGTCGGCCGCGCTCCCCGGGGGCCGCCGATACGCACATGCTGCATGCACCCTCTTACACGCAAGGCAACGCAACCATCCCTACGATGCGGCTGCGGCTGCGGCTGCGACTGCGACAGGGGATCGAGATGCAACTGCCAAGGCACGCGGAGGCATCTCTCTCGAGCCTCGGCCGAGGAAGGAGGCGGTTGCGCTCGCGCGGGCAGAGGCAGGCGTGCACCGCGTGGACCCCTGCCCCTTCCTTGGCGCCACGGATTCACCTGGCCTGGGGACGGACGGAGGGATGGTCCCGATCGAGCTCCTCCTGGCCACGGAACCCACATTCCCTGGTGCATGGGCGGCGGACCCAGCGCAGCACTCCACGCCAATGCCTTTCGCGTTTCCCTCCCTCGTACCACCACACCTCGGCCCCGGCCGTCCCCGGGAGCACCCGACCGCCCGGATCGCTCCATCCGTTCTGCACCCATGCATGCGGCCTGCGCCCCAAAGTTCGTTCCAGGGTGCCGGTGGACGTACGTGCACATGTTACGTGGTCCGGCCTGCTAAACGCAACGACTACTCACCGGCGCCTCATCATCATCTAGAGAAACTTAATTAGCTAGCTGGCGTCCCCATTAAATCACTGCAGTGATTAGTGACTCGACAAATTCGCAATCAATGTGCTACCACCGGGTTAAGTTAAGACGGTCCAAATTTGGAACGGCAGTTACCGCAACTGGGCAAAGCCCAAATTTTGGGCGCTTCCTCGAGTAGAGTTGATATTTCTTTTAGAGAAAAGTATACTTTTCATCCCTTAATTCTTGACGAAGTCTAGATTTGATTCCTCAACTTTAAAACCAAACAACTTGCGCCCTTAACTACTGAAAACGGCCAAGATTCATCCCTGGTCATGGTTTTGACCGGTTTTGGTGCTGTCCCAACCCGGTTTTGACCGTGCCGACTCAAATTCGCATACCTTTTCCAAGTCCATTTAATGTTTTCAAATTCGGGTATTTTTTTCAAATACGTGAACTTTTTAAAAATTTGTGTACTTTTCCAAATTTGCGTACTTTTTTTTAAATCCACGTACTTCTTTAAAGTTCCTGTGGTTTTTTTAAAATTCATGTAATTTTTAAAAATTGGCATACTTATTCCTATTCACGTATATTTTTTTGGGTTTGAAAATTTTATGTGAAATTGAAAACATATGCGGATTTGAAATCTTTTACGCGAATTAGAAAAAAAATGTGTGGATTTGAAAATTTATGTCAACTTGAAACAAGTATGTGAATTTCAAACAAAGTTCATGGATTGGAAAGGAACACGGATTTGAAAAAAATACACGAACTTTAAAAAGTATGCGGATTTGAAACAAGTACGCGAATTTAAAAAACAGATGGATTTGAAAAAAAATACTTGGATTCGATAAAATTACACGAAGTTGAAAAAATACACTGATTTGAGAAAATTACGCAAATTAAAAAATCATGGATTTGAAAAAGTACACAAATTTCAAAATAGTTCACAGATTTGAAAAAGGTATGTTTATTTTTGAAAAAATTGCACGACCTTGAAAAACTATGTGGATTTGAAAAGAGTATGTGAATTTTAAAAAGTTCACGGATATGAAAAAATTACGCGAATTTTAGTCGGAACCGGTCAAAACCGGGGTCAGTCAGCACCAAAACCGGTCAAAATCGAGACCAGGAACAAATCTTGTCCGGTTTCGTTAGTTGGGGATGTAAGTTGTCCGATTTCAGAATTGAGGGACCAAATCTAGACTTCACCAAGAGTTGAGGGACGAAAAGTATACTTTTCTCTTTCTTTTAATTAAAGCTTCTGGATGAATGCTCGCTCTCACCCGCTCGTCCAGTTAATCTGGCCGAAACAGTGCATGCTTCTGGGCGCAAACACGCGAAAGCGTTTGGCGTCCGGCCACAAACTCCGGCGAACGGCCGCCGCTGACAGCTCTACTCCAGGCCGGATTCTTCTACTCTAGCAGCTGTCATGTTCTTGCATGAAATACTAGGATATTTTGCTTTTCATCAGGCCTTCGTTCTCAATAACCTAGATAGAACAACGCACTTAATTACCACCTTCAACCTTAGTTCAAAAGGTCTGTCTAGGACACATCTAGATATGACATAGTTATGTCACATCTAACCTGATATCTACTATATTTGTGGTCTATTTTTCTTCTTATTTTTTTATTCCTTGTTGTTGTGTATCTGTGAGAGTTTAGATGTGATATCCTTAGAAAATATCTAGATGTGAATTAGGCAAACTGTAGTTCAAAACTATGACGCTTATTTTGGATAGGAGGGAGCAGAACAATTCAGTTAACCACTGCTAGCACGAACTTGGCTCAAGTTTTTATTGATTTGGGGCGACTGCAACAAGAGTACAAGACCCAGACCCTCCAATGCACATAAACTTAAAACTGACAACTGAAACATCTTATCTTACACACAGAAAAGTAAAGCGAGGAGAAAGAAGCAAAGCAACAAGAACGGGACGCCCTCTCGTCAGATGCATCCATGATTTCCTTCCTAGCTAGGATCATCGACCTCTCTATCCAGCGACGTCAGCGCATCGCCGCTGACACGGACGGAACCTCGGGCGGGTGGGGTCCGGGCTCCGTGCTGACCTCGATCGCCACGTTGCGTCATGCGGCGGGATTGGCCCCCTCGAGCACGGCGCGCCACATGGGGTCCACCTCGTCGTCGCCGGCGGTGACGACCCACTCCTCCAGGACGACGAACAGCATCATGTTGCTCGGCGGCGCGATGAAGCGGTCGCCGGGCACGCCCACCGCCGCCACGTGCCCGTCCACAGCCGAACGGAAGAACACCTCCCGGAGCTCCACCAGGGGGCTGGTGACGGGGGCGTCCAGGCCGCCGTGGCAACTCAGCCACGGGAAGTCGAACACCCCCGGCGGCGGCTTCCACGCATCCCCATCCCCATCCCCGCCCTCCACCACCGCCGGCGCCGCCTCATGGAATGCCGCTTCCGCCTGCGCATCAGCCGCCGCCGCCGCCGCCAGAGCCGACATCTTCGCTGGCGGCGAGTCCCCCTCCTCCTCCTCTCCCCGCGCACGCTTCCTGCTGCCCTCTCGCTGATCCATGCGCCGCGCTACACAACACAAACAAACACACACACGCATGCACACCAACATCTCAGCTCCGACAACAAATATATCTTACTCCACTTTGCATGCGACAAGAAACACAGGAGCTACTGTTTGATCGATGTTCAATTGTTCATCGGAAGAACACATCCGCATGCATTCAGTTACCTGTGCTTCTAGCCTTCTAGGCAAGGAAGGATAATGTCGGGGCTGGGGAGAGGCGCCGGCCCTCTCCTCAGGTGTTCGGTCTTTTGCGGTGGCGGCGGTGGTTGGTGTGGTTGGGGGGATCGATGCGGTGGTGTGGAAACTATGTTAGGGTGTGTGCGTCTATATATATAGAAGACACACGCTGTGTACTGACGGCCTTCAGGGTGAGAGGCCGAGGGCGATGGACGGTGTTTTGCACGGCATCCCACTACTACTTTTGTATCAACATGGATTCCATGTGACACTGGAAGGCCGGGGTGGTCCTCCTTTTTGAGAAAAGAAATATAAAAAGTGAACTGATTTTGTATGAATTCTACTCCCTCCGTTTGGAATTACTTGTTGCAGAAATGGATATATCTAAATGTATTTTAGTTCTAGATACATTCATATCTGAGACAAGTAATTCCGAACAGAGGGAGTAGTTTTGTACTGGTGCCGTTTGAATTGGATGGAGGTAGAAGTAGCTTTATTTGCTGATTTCAAGGGCAGCTAGTGATTGTTATGGATGTGTTCGGGGCTCTTTCCTTTTTGTGGGCAGTTGCAGTAGAATAATAATAAAAAAATATTATAGATATGTTAAAGAATTAATTAAAGATCGAAAATATACCTGGTGCCGAAGGGGAAAGTCGGATACGAGTTCTCACCGGATCCACATCCAGATCTGCATAGGTCAGCCGACTACTGATGTTATGGCGACCAAGGGAATTTTCGATACGGTAAAGAATTAACGAAAGATCAAAAGAATACCTGTTACCGAAGGGGAAAATCGGATACGAGTTCTCACCGGATCCACATCCTTATCTGCATAGATCAGTTGACTCCTAATGTTATGGCGACCAAGGGAATACTTTATATGGTAAAGAGTTATGAAAGATTGAAAAATACCTATTGCTGAAGGGGGAAGTCGGATATGAGTTCTCACCGGATCCACATCCAAATCGACGTAGGTCAGCCGACTCCTAATGCTATGGCGACCAAGGGAATTTTTTGATATGGTAAAGAATTAATGGAAGATCAAAAAACATATTTGTTGCCGAAGGGGAAAGTCGGATATGAGTTCTCATCGGATCCACATCTAGATCTGCATCGGTCAGCCTACTCCTAATGTTATGGCGACTAGGGGATCTAGGTTCCCGGTGACTAGAAGCGAGGTTGTGGATGTGAGAAACATGGTATCAAGTGGTCGACAGGTGCTATGAGTATGTGAAGAGCTTTGTCGAATAATAGAACCTTAAGGGTGTCAACTACCCGAAGTGTGGTATGTCGCTACCTGGATCTATGATGGAAGGTGGCAATGCAAGAGAGAACCAAAGGAGATCTAGGGATGGAAGATGCTTAACTATTCGTGAAGAGGAAAGTCGATTACCTATCATCGCCATCAAATTCACATCAAGATCTATGTAGGTCGACTCACTTCGAGAGTAGTATTCTGGTCTTGGATTCATATTTTCGGTGCTAGAACTGAGGGTGGAGATGGCGAAGGTGAAATCACACGAGGAGGGGATACTGGAGCATGGCGATGAGGTTCATTGAATGATAGAACCTTTAGGTGTCAACTACCTAAAATGAGGATGCCGGTACCTGGATCTATTACGGGAGGTGACGATGCAAGAGAGAACATAAGGAAGCCGAGGGATGGCGGCGGCCGGCCAGATGCCGGAGGAGGTCGAGGGATGGAAAAGATAGGGAAGATGGTGAATTTTGTGGTTGGAAGGTCTGCAGGTGATAATAGGTGTAGAACGGGCCATGGCGATGGGGGGGGGGGGGGCGGGGGGAGGGTCCACACGGGGGGAATGGGGAGAAAGAAGGGCGAGCGGAACGATGCTTTATAGAAAAAAATTAGGAGGGGGGGGCGGAGCTCTGCGCAGAAGGGGGAACATAGTCCCACGGGGAATGTGGAGAAAGGAGGGCGAGCGGAACGATGCTTTATAGAAAAAAATTGGGGAGGGGGGGGGGGGCGCTCGGCGGAAGGGGAATATAGTGCCACATGAATGTAGGAGTGGAAGAAAGGAGGGTGAACGAAATGATTCGTTATATAACTGAGGGATGGTGCCACGGAAATATAAATAATAAAACATTTTTAAAACTTCAGCCGATTATAAATCGTACCTTTTTGCGTGTGTTTGGTGAAAATTACCTGTTGGCCGTTAAAAGATTGTCATAAAGGAAATGATCAGCTTGTCCTTAAATTGAAATTGACAATAATTGGATTGTTCGAAAAAAGCTACCCAGACTAACTATTTATTGTCAATTCCAATTATTGTTCAAAAAAGGACATTGGCTATGATAATGATATGATGTTTAGTTTGCGTTAATCTGCTCTACCATAACACGCAAGCAACATAGCACACCCGTTAGAGCCTTCCATGGTGTTTTCAGATTCACACTCCATTTCTATACCTCAACGTACTGATTTGTATTTAATATGGGATCCGCAATTTTGAAAAATCATTGAAGTTTCATATTTTCAAAAAACTATATATTTGAAATGTGTTAGAACACATTTTCTATGTGCTTTGTTTCAATTTTCCATGAAGTAAAGATATCATTAAATTTGAAATGCATCACTTAGTTTTACCAATGGTTCAGTAATTTGAAATGCATTACACTGTATTTCGATCTTGATTCAATAATATTAGGACACTTTCACAAAAGTTCCAAAAAATAGCATCATTTCGAATGCATTCGAAATGCATGTCAGCCATAATCCGATAATATGTGTATACATTTCACAAAAGTTCGAAATGCATTTTAATCATGATCTAGTCAAACTTCAAATGCATTTTTCTTAATTTTAGTTCAGATTTAGAAAGCTTCAAATGCATTTTTAATGAATTTAAGTCTTGATTCCATAACATTTGAATGCATTTAAGAAAAGCGCCGAGTACATTTAAAATTCATATGACAGCATTTCAATCATGATCAAGTACAATTAAAATTTGCAATGCCGGGACCCACAACCAAAAATTCACGCATTTTCACAAATTACATTTTTTCAAAAAAACAAGGGTAGTAGAAAACTATTCCGGTTGCATATATAAATCGATATATTTCAGCGGTTCGGTGCATGTATAAATATACAAAATACTACATACGTGAATACATGATAGCATGTAAGATATGCATTGCATAAAAATAGAAATACAACACACTTCTGAAAAGCATGCGCCCACGGTGGATTCTAGAAAAATCGTGTTCGTCGCAATCTATTCATCAAGGGACACTTGCAAGGATACACGTATCGATCAGTTCATAGATTGATGGTTTTGCAGATATTGTTTTCTTTTTTGCGCTAATTTTCAAGATATTGTTCCTTGGCACTTAGCAGCACCAATCATTAAGAAAAACAGGTCGCACACGACCGACCGACGGGCTCTCACACACAAGCGATGTCACCAGCGGGCATACGTTTCTGGCGTACGATCGATCGTCCGTCCCCGCCCACAGCTCAACAGATCAGCGTGCGTGCGTGCATGCATGCATGCAGAGACTACCTTAAGCGGCGGATGGAGCAGCCCGGGAGCAAAATTGGCACGTAGGAGTACGCACGCAGGGAGGGGCGATGACAGGAGCACCGCTGGCTGCATCCTATCCATCTACTGCTATCTCCAGGCCGAGTGCCGTCGCGTGCGCCCGCCGGCCCACCCGCCCCATGGCACGGCCGGGTGGCGCCTTTCGTGCTCGTGGCATGCACGCGGCTGCGGTTACCGGTTAGGAAGAGAACAAACGAGGGGTCGCGGGAACGGCACGGCACGGGCTGGCGCCGGTGCATCGGCCGGCCGCGCGCGCGCGCGCGGGGCATGCGGCATACGGGGCCGGCCAGCGGGCTGCAACGGCCGCAAGGACCCCACGTTACGGCCGCGGCCCGGCAGTAATCTCTGGCTGGTGGTTAAGTCAGTGAGCTGTCAGTGCAAGGAAACGGCAGGGAAAGGTGAACCGGCTTTTGTTGGGTGGTGCGGTTGTGCTGCAAGATGACACCGTCCGCTAGTGCGTAAACTCTCTACGTAGTAGAGTAATTACGTTGGAAGTTAGCAGTAGACTGTGAGAGAGGTGAGCCGTCGACCGGCTGTTGCTAGGCGGTGCTGGCGGTGTCGTGGAGCTTACTGTGACGATCAGGCCTGGTGACGATCGTCACTCGCATAATTAATTAGCCCTTCGTTTTGGTTTTTCGTAATGGTGCAGATTAACGTTCTCCGGGCGCTGTAGACGTACGTACTTCCTCCGTTTTTATTTAGTCCGCATGTTAGCTTTGATTAAAGTCAAACTTTGTAAACTTTGATAAAATTTACAAACAAAAATAATAATATATACATTAGTAAATCAATACAATTAGATTCATTATTGAATGTACTTTTATATCATATAGATTTTTTATGATAAATGTTTATATATTTTTTTATAAACTTGATCAAATTTTATGAAGTTTGACTTCAGTCAAATATAATATGCGGAGTAAATAAAGACGGAGTGAGTACGTACGTGGAGGGTGGATATCTACTTCGTTCTACGTCTACCGTCGCTCGCGAACCATATTGCCCATGGATCAGGACGGCCGACACGAAGATTCGGCGCGGCCGTCGGCGTCGGTGGGCAGACAGATAGATAGGGCCAGACGGGCACGTACTAGACGGATAGTGTACGTGTGCAGCCCCTACGATGGCGGTGGCATATTGGCATCGCAGGGGAAGATCGCCACATGGCAGTGACGATGGCAGTGGCGTGCGTCAATGACTGTACGTGGTGGAGACCTCAGGGGGTGCCTCCAAATTTGCTCTCTGCTTCCATCTCCAGGATGGGTTCAGACTTCAGACTTTAGAGAGATCCGACATATGATCCTGTCATTTTGCCACAACCAACTACCATACGTAAATCCACTCTCATTGTTTATGAAATAAAAACAAACATTTCCATTGTCCTCACGACACCAACCTCTGTTTCTTGAATTCACAGGCTTCACCGACAACACTGTTTATTTCAGGCCTGTTTGGAGCGCAAGGGGATTTTGCTATAATCAGGAACAGATTATCCAAAGTTCCTCATATTCCCGTCTCAGTAGCGCCTTAATGGGCTTCGAAACATAAAGGGGAATGTTATTGTGATGACGTTCCGCAGAAAGACATGGCAAAACAAACATTTTTTATGACAATTTTAGTTGCCGCAAGGATGGCAAATTTAGTTAACAAGCACGGCAAATCCTGGCAAAAAAATAAACTAGGCGGATTTGTCATGCTTGCCAACTGAACTTGCCATCCACAAATAACAAAAATTGCCATTCAAATCCTTCGCAATTGCTATGTCTTCCAATGAACGTTCGGTGTTCGGTCGGTACAAGGGTTCAACATAAAACTGTTACTGCTTCTATGTAAACCGATAGTGTACCTCTACACATCCAAAATGTACATTGCCGGGTACATGAACACATACTGGCATACCATTGATCAAAACCTAACGAGCTCACATAGGCATAATTAGGGCGGACAATAAGCACTTCTTGGTACTTATTTATACATTATATACATAACTAGAGATGAACCAAATCTTGGCAGCGTTTTGGTACGTACGTTGTATGTTTCAACAGATAACATCTATCAGAGTACACACTTCTGTACAGCACCCCGAGAATGAGATACTGCATGCAAAATTGTGATGTATCAAAAGAACTTCGAGAAGGGTTTGTACTATTTGGCGCTAGAAAACTACTATGAAGCAGCCTCTACCCAAGAATTGTTTTTTTTACCAAAATACTTTAGCACTCAAAGAAACAAGGGGGCCAGTGCACATTAGAAGGGCAAAATATATCACATAGCCATTGTGACTAATTCATGGCGTGGTATCAGGTTGATTTCACAGCAGAAGCAAGTGACTTCAAGAGAGCTGGTGATGGTCTTCTTAATGTGTGAGTGAGAAGGATCATCAGTGACAGTAGTGTCAATGCCCCAGCTTGATGAGCTGAGCCTAAAGAGGTAGGAACATACATCAGAAGTGTGGATATTCCCAATGTAACCTGAAACAAAACAGGTAGCACAGTTATAGTGCTGCATGTATTAATATGGGTAACGAAATCGTTCGACACCCCGCAAAAAAAAACCGAAACCGTTCGATGCTGCAGTTTCGAAATGTTAGGTTGGGATAATTTTCATAAAATCATTCATCAGCTATACAGAGGTCATGAGTTTTAAATCAGCTTATAAGTCAGAACTGCATGGATAGTTGAAACATTATTTACACAATGTCAACAAGAGAGTCAAACATGTGAACTATACCTGAAGAGCAGCCATCCCAAGTGTGCTTCCAACCAGAGATTTGACCGCTGGATGCATATCTACTTTCTTTGCAGCCAGCCATAAGGCACTCACAGACAATAAGGTGCTTGTAGCAAGAATTCGGTGATTAAGCTACAAGAATGTGAAAAAAAAACATGTTAACCTGCAACAAGTTCTCCGCTGCATAAAAAGATGTGGGTTATGTGCTACAAGAATTAGTGAACTGGTCACAAGAATTAGTACTGATAAGACTCTTATCAATACTGATTGATGCATTTTTTTGAAGGAGCTATCGATTAATATATAAAAAAAGAAGTTTATGATTCTAGCCAGGTTACCCTTCATAGAAAAAATGAATAACTCAAACGCTAAGGAGCTAAGAGAATGAATGAGCAAACCAATTAACAACAGAAGTTTAACACGGCATAATTTTCAGAGCTATAAACTCCTATCATGATTGCGGACAAAATGTTACCTGCACAGTAGATGTATTTTCAAAGAAGTTACGTATAAAAGGCTCCATACTGAACACATCTTCTGGAATCCAACTGTCACCCATCTTCGGAAATGTATTGTATGCACGCCCCTGGTCATAACAAATAATTAGGCATACAGGGCAAACGGAAGCTAAGCATAGTTTCTATGAGAGCAAGAGAAGTGTTGACATACTGCATCATTCCCTGCAACGAACGCTCCAGATATGGCAGTAATGCCTACAACAGCACTGGCAGGAATTGCCAGCTTTCTAAATTTTGCTGCCCCTTTTACCCATTTCATTGATTCAGCCGGAGGGTCTGGCATTACTACTGAAAGAGCAGTCCACAATATACCACAATATATAACAAATGCAGAGGTCAGATGAGCTGCCAGCCTGTATGGGCTAACTCTTGGTTCAACATACTCAGATGCTGGTTCCTAATATGAGAAAAAACGAGTGGTGAACCTCTAAGCCACAAACTTACTAGTTCAACAAGGGCATTGTATTAGTACCTCAAGACCACTTTTCACCATCCACCAGCCAATCAGTCCTTGCGCACCACCAAGTGCAAAAAGAGCAGAGAGCCT
The DNA here is from genome assembly GCF_003073215.2 of Triticum urartu. Lineage (NCBI taxonomy): Eukaryota > Viridiplantae > Streptophyta > Magnoliopsida > Poales > Poaceae > Triticum > Triticum urartu. Next base: position 209,562,742 of record NC_053028.1, on the reverse strand, counting down.
GACGCCAAGTTGGCGGGTAACATAGCCTTTTGCAACAAAGTATGCAAAAGGAACAGCAAATACAAAGCCCAAAGCTCTTCCCCACATTCTGTGTGCATACTCCATCCAGTATATAAATTTGAAATCGTCAAGGTTCATTCCTTTGTTCACCCTAGAAATGTTAAATGAATGCTGCTGTCACATTAGCAGAAACATGGAAGGAGAAAAGAGCTAGATGCAACTGACTACAGATGAGAGAAACGAAAGATCTCACAATAATTAGAGCCAAAAGTAAGTTTATGCTTTCTTCCTACAAAATGTGTGAAGTTACTTTACCACATAACTAGCAAAACCATATCAAGTTCTCTAAAAGAGTAACTGGAACAGAGAATAAAGCCCAGCCAAAACTTTCTCACAATTTCTATCAGCACCTTCATATAGGCTGCTAGTGTTGAGATTATCAAGTTAGAATGTGATCTCACAGGCATTTTCTAGCGGGGCCAGTGATGACAATTAATCAATCCTTACGGAGCATCTAATCTAAGGAAATGAAATATCATTTATTTTGTTTCAAGCAACTTAAATATCTAAGCTATGTTTTTGATTAAAGCTGTAAACACTTGTTCTCAGAATCGTAAACTGAGAATGGGATTTGTTAAGGATTGAGGCAAAAGAGACGTGAAAATCTGTAGCACTAGCACCAACAGGACTTCCTTGAAATGCTACGATCGTCTGAGAGGACAGTAAAAATTAAAGACTGGAGCAAGGCGACAAATAATGAATGCATCGATTGCATTCTTACCTCATGTACTCAGGTGACTGCTTGTATTTCTGAAATTCCAGTAGCCACTCTTCTTCCGACATTGGAGGCAAGCCCCCGGCGAACTTCCAGTCAGTCATTGACAGCCCCGAACGTGTGAGCCGAGTGACTCCACCAAGTATGACCATGCTGAACACCCAGGCAGCACATCCAAAGAGCCATATACCAACTGCCTTCTGTGCTTGAGGCCCTTTGGTAACTAGCAGCTTCAGTCCTGAATTTGCTGTTGCGTATGCCATATTTGAATTCAGTGCAGCTGCAGTAGTAGACATTTTCCGTGTGCATTGGCCCATAAAACTCTAACATGATGCAAATGAAGCACCAGTAAATTTTTGGAAATTACTTTCAACAAGTGTAGCATTTTGTAACAGAAAATTGAAATTTAAACAGATGATTGTGATGAGCTACATAGTGTATTCCTTGGTATCAACATATCCAAGGAAAACAATCAACTCTTTTAAGTTGAATAATTGCAGCCGACTAAGACACCATTATCAGGTTAGTAGCATGTGTGATATTCCTCTAACTGCAAAAATTAAAGCATGACCACGGCTAAGCAATAAGCATTATTGGAGCTACAACTACAAGTTTATTACAGCAATCAGATAGCCTTTTCCACTACAACGTAATCAGATGTTAAACTCTAAACCAGAATGTCTCACATCGAGTCCAACATTATGCCACTTTAGACAGAAATCTCACAAAATGGTCACACGACATTCGAATCATAGAAAATTACTGTACGACTCACGCGCCTACAAAATGATGGCGTAACCAAGAGGAACCACGCAAGCAGAGGAAGAGGGGAAGGGAAGAGAAACGCTCACCTTGGGGCCGAAAGAGCGGAAGGCGTGGTACGAGGCAACTCGGGAGGCGGCGAAAAAGCCGCCAGTCGATTGCGGGGGTGGCGGCGGGGGGAGGTGGCGGCCGCCGCCGCCGCACGAGCCGGATCCAACCCTAGGAGGAGCGGGGGGCGGAGCTGGAGCGCTCCTCGGGAGGCGAGGGATCGTCATCAGGGCGGAGGCCTGGTCCCTGCCCCGGCGGAGCAGCGACGCGGCCACCCTGCTCCCCATCATGGCAGGCGGTTGCGCGGTGGCTTGCGGAGGAAGAAGCAGCGGAAGGCAGAGCTCGCCGGAGATTTTAGAAGCGGAAAAATTGTGGGGTTTAGGCGCTGGTCACGTCGTGCATTTCACTACACGCGGAAAATGCGTGCGGGTGTGCACGCTCGGAAATAGGCTGGCCCGACTTCTAGACTAGGCCGAATACGAACTTTCGGCTCGTTCTACACATTCGATCATTTTTTTTCTTCTCAAAGAAGCAATGTTCCTAAACATTTTCTATTACTCACTCCGTCCTTAAGGCATCTCTAACGCGGATTACATAAAAGATGTTAGAAGAGTAAAAAATTGGATTTGTTCTTCTGAACCGCACATAACCGATCCCTTATCGTTGTTAGAGCAGTAAAAAATTTACTCCTCGGCCATCCTGACTCTCAAATATACTCGACCGCTCACCCGTGGAGTAAAATTATCCCCTCGATCCCACGTCGGCACTCTCCCCACCCCGCGCCACATCATCGTAGGTGTTGCCTCTGTGACCATCCTTTGCCTCAATCGATACCCCGCTGCCTTCGTTGCCCGCCTGGCCCCACTTCGAGATGCTCACTGGTTGCTGTTGTCACCAAAATAAAGCTATATCGTTGTCGTCACCGCGTCAATCCCATCGTCGGGAGCACGCACTGCATCTTCTCCTTATGTGCCCCTTCACTGACTGCCGGCCATCTCAAAGCCCCGCCTATCACTAGCATCTTGGGCACTGGCTCAACGCCACCGACCGACCCTGACACCTAATTCGTCCTTCAAGTGTTCAATGAATTGCTTGGGTGAGTTTCTTTGTGATTTTTCATCTCATTTTCTTTTTGGCAATCGAGTTGAACCTGGTCATTTCTAGTGTAGATGAGAGGCTCAAGGAGATCGAGTAGTCCTGGATTAGGGGGTCCTCGGGTGCCCGGCCTATTCATCATAGGCCGCACTGATGGGCCGTGAAGATGAACGCTGAAGATCATCCCCGTGTCCGGGTAGGACTCCTTTATGCGTGAACGGCAAGTTTTAGTGTCCGGATGTATTATTTCCTTCCTCTTCAAGCCGATTTTGTACGACCCTAGGCCCCTTCGGTGTGTATATAAACCAGAGGGTTTAGTCCATGGAGATCATCAGAATTCTCATAGGTTAGAAAGTTGGGGTTTAGCCATTACGATCTCGAGGTAGATCAACTCTTGTAACCCATATTCTCATTGAATACAATCAAGCAGGACACAGAGTTTTATCTCCTTTAAGAGGGCCCGAACCTGGGTAAACAATGTGTCCCCATCGTCCCTTGTTACCCTCGATCCTCAGACACACAGTTTGGGACCCCCTACCTGAGATCTGCCGGTTTTGACATCAATATTGGTGCTTTCATTGAGAGTTTCATTGTGTTGTCGATAGAAGGATCGATGGCTCGCCTTGTCATCAACAACGATATCACGTTTGGAAGGAGCCTAACTTCGAGACAAGTCCTCCAGCTCGGCAGTTTCACCATGGGCACCCACACGGCCACCAAGCCGACGGTGCCCCCGCGATCGCCAGGCATCGCCTCCGCATCGGTCTCGAACACACCGAAAAGATGGATCCGGCGGACATCTCGTCCTTGAACGAACTGCTGGATTGCATCGCCACCCTGGGGATTTCAACGGACTATGATCGGATCGGGGTTAAACCTGACCAGAGGGAAATCAATCTTCCGCCGATCACTCACCTGGTGGCGGTCGTCGAGGAACGAGACAAGAACACTTCCTACCATAAATTAAAAACCAGCTATGTTCGGATCTCCGAACCCATTGAACCGGATATTCTTCCTTTTGAGGAGATCTCGTGTCCCCCGAACTCAGGGTCGGACTTAGAGTCCTGGGAGCACTTAGATCTTCCCAGACCCGAACCGGTGATCTCGGATATTTTACAAGCTCCGAACACAATTTTGGGCCGGGATTTAAGTTTTAGCCCACCTGCCCACCACAATCAATACGCTCCAAGTAATTCAAGCCCTCCAGACATATACGACCTGATGTATGTACCACAGCAACCTTAGGAAACGGTCCATCACTTTTGGGCCAGGTTTCTACTTGTTAAAAACAAGATTAAAGATTGCTGCAACGACGATGCGGTCTCGGTTTTTCATCACAATTGCATCGATGAGGGAATTCGGAATGCCCTCAACCGTCGTCGCATACAGAATTTCACGGAACTATTGCACGTAGTATGGAAGTACTGCGTGATGGAAAGCACATGGAAGGCCCAAAAAATCCAATTGAAACCAGCCGCCTTTAAGCAGCGCACCGCCTGGGCAAAATGGGTACACCCTTACGAGGCATCCGATCACAAGCCTGTCGGCAAGAAAAACAAACCCTTTATGGGACACAGGTCCGTCCTTGACAAACTCCTCGACAAGCCCTGTCAGGTACATGCAACACCGAGCACCGAACCAACTCACAACCTTTGGGCATGTTGGGTACTCCGGCAGGTGGCTAAAAGCGGCGAGGCTATCCTCACCACCGTTACCCCAGAAAAGCATTCTCCGGAGGATGACGGCCTTAACGTCTTTACGGTCTTCGAGACCTTCTCTTCAAATAATCGGCGCAAAAGGGCACTCCGCGACCTCGCCGAAATTAACCAAGTAGCCGCAATGAGTCCATGGAACAACACGACAATAACTTTCACCGCCGCCGATGAACCAAGCACCCGATCAGTCCGAGCACCTGCCACCTTGGTCTTAAACCCAATTGTGTACGGGTTCCGACTTACCAAAGTGCTCATGGACGGCGGTAGTGGACTCAACCTCATCTACGAGGACACGCTCGACAAAATGCATATTGATAGAGCATGCATCAAGCAAAGCAGTACCACCTTTCGAGGTATCATCCCCAACCGAGAAGCACGATGTTCGAGGAAAATCAAACTTGATGTAGTATTCGGCACGCCTGAGAATTACAGGTCCGAAGAGTTGCTCTTCCACGTGGCTCCCTTCAATAGCGGATATCACACCCTTTTAGGGCGGGACGCCTTCTCACGCTTCCAAGCCATACCCCATTACGGGTACATGAAGCTTAAAATGCCGGGGGACAATGGAATAATCACAGTTACAAGTGATCCGGATAAAGCACTCCACGCCGAAAAACAAAACTGCATCCTTGGCCCTTGAGGCACTATCTGAAGCCCTTGTGGCCGAAGAACTAACTACCCTGCGATCCAAAGTTGACAAAGATGATGTGATACTCAATAAGAGGCCCAAATCTACCTCTTTTAAACCAGCAGATGAAATAGTTAAATTTCAAGTGCACCCGACGGATCCTAACAAAACAGGGTCCATTGGAGCACAGCTGGATTCGACGGTCGATGCCGCCCTACGAGCGTTCCTGCGCGAAAATTGGGATATCTTTGCCGGGCACCCTTCGGACATGCCCGGTGAAAGAACATGTGGTGCCCCCATGTTTGGTTTTGGTAATTGATGACAATCTCTATGGACTAATGATTGCCTTGAGTTATACTTGAAGGATTTGTCCATAGGTTTGTCTTGAAGTCCATTTGTTGGTTTCAAGGAGTTTATGAGTTGACCATGGTGCTTTTAAGGAATTATCCAAAGATTGGTCATGTGAGTGTTGAGCTTATTGCAAGCATGTCTTGAAGAATAAGATTGCGTCAACATTCATGTTTACCTTCAAGACATCATCTTAATGGAGAAAGTTGGAAAGATTCAAGGTTGATTATGACCATGTACAAAGAGTGATTCAAGTGATCCCATGGTATGGTAAGCATTATCCATTATGCTTTGTGTACTAACCCATGGTCTATGTGAGAGTTCTTTATGGGGTTAGGTTGCAGTGTGCAAGTTCAAGTGGAGCATCACGAAGAGATCAAATGCTTGAAGCTTGCCGTCCATTGTGGTGACAATGGACTTGTGAAGATGTGCGGAAGAGTGGATCACCCATAATGGAGTATGGGGGAGCAATCAACTAGTCTTCATCGAGCCAACGCAATCAAGAAAGGTGGTCCAACTTGAGGGAGTCAAGATCGCCATCATATAGCTCAAGTGGACCATGTGCAAGGCGATGGTTTGCCCTTGATAGGTTTTCTATTTTACCGGTCTCATGGTGGTAGTTCGGAGACCGGGTTATAGGATCAATTGATGTATTATCAAGGGGGGCTCTCGATGAGTAGCCTGATTGTATCTTTCGTAGAGAGCTCAAACCATTACATCCTTGCATCATCTTTATTGGTTCGTGTTTGGTTCTTCTCTTTGTGAGTTTTGGAGCTTATGGTCATCTTGATGACAAGCTCGAGTTCATCGAAAATGGAGTTCACTAGCATCTTCTATGATGTTTTCGACGTTGGAGGTTATGTCAGTTCTTCTCTGTTGGAGGTCTCACTTGTAACACCCCGGATGTAATTTACCTAATATGTAATCCAACTCTTGCCGTTTCCGGCGCTAAGTTATTTTATTTTCTCGGGTTCGGGTTTTTGTCTCCGTGTATTGTTGTCATTGTCATGCATCTCATATCATGTCATCATGTGCATTGCATTTGCATACGTGTTCGCCTCATGCATCCGAGCATTTTCCCCGTTGTCCGTTTTGCATTCCGGCGCTCCGTTCTCCTCCGGTGGTCATTTCTACCTTCTTTTCGTGTGTGGGGGTTAAACATTTCCGGACTGGACCGAGACTTGACAAGCGGCCTTGGTTTACTACCGGTAGACCGCCTGTCAAGTTTCGTACCATTTGGACTTCGTTTGATGCTCCAACGGTTAACCGAGGGATCGAAAAGGCCTCGTGTGTGTTGCAGCCCAACACCCCTCCAATTTGGCCCAAAACCCACCAAAACCCTCTCCATCATCTAGAGCGTTCGATCACGATCGCGTGGCCGAAAACCGCACCTCATTTGGACACTCCTAGCTCCCTCTATGCCTATAAATATACCCCCCTCCGAAATTCTCGGTTCCCCTCTCCCGAAACCCTAAAAATACCCTCTCTCCGCCATCGGACGCGTCCGTTTCGGACCAGAAAGCGTCCGCCGCTCGCCCGGACCAACCGGGTCACGCCACGTGGCGCCCGAGCGCACATCGCCTCCTCCCTCCGCCGCCGGCCCGGGAAGCCCACCCCGGGCCCCCGAGGCCCGTGTCCGCCGCCACCTACCGCGAGGCGCGCCGCCCTCACCGTGCCGCCCCGCTGCCCATCGCCGGCGTTGACCACCGCCGCCTACCGCTCCGGCGACCGCCCGCGCCTCGCCTCTTCGCCTCACCAGATGCCACCGCGCCGCCGCCTCTCCGTCCGCGGCCACCGCCACCAGCTCCGGCCACTTCGCTGGCGACCGGCCCCCCTCCTCCTCCACGGCAAGTCCAGCTCCGACGAGCTCCCCATCGAACTCCGGCGCCGACCCCGGTGATCCTCGTGCCCGGCCAGATCCAGATCCAGATCTGAAACCCTAGGGTTGACTCCTTTTTTTCCCTAAGTCTGCAGATTATATTGCCATGTTCATCGTGCCGTAACTTTGCATCCGTAGATCTGTTTTGGGCATGTAGCATATCAAAATGTTCGTCTCAGAGAGCACATCTTTTCATCTCATTGCATCATTTTCATTTGAGTTCATCTTGTTGCCCGAAATTCTGTTGGAAGAGTGCTATTGGAGTTAATTGTCAGATCTGCTGCTCCAAATAGCTATTTGTCATTTCTGCCATGATTAATATGTGCATGATATGCCCCTGAGCTCTACATGAGTTTTGTTATATGCTTTGCCATCTTTACAGAGGTGCTATCCATGTTTTTTTGTGATGTGTGTGGTGACTAGCACAAACTTTCAAGGTGGTGCATTCGTTAATGCTGATTTCAGGGACTTAGCAATTCCACTAAGTCCTTGATCTGTTTTTATCAATATGCCATATGTTCATGTTATTTCCTAGTGATCCGTGCCTCTTTTGAGGATTATCAGTAAGGATGAGTTGTTAATCTTATAGTGATCTATCCATCCATGTCTTTGTTTGCAATTATGGAGCACCCTAGCTTGAGTCAATCGAGCTCTACTTTTGCTATTTCGTGAATCTGGACAGATTGTCTACTTATTAGCGATTTTGCGGAGGATGTTGTAGTTGATCCGTGCATGCTATGTTGTTGTTCTTGCCATGTCTAGCTTGTATAATGTGTATTATTGATGGGGGTATGCTTAGTTTGTCATGTCTTTCTCTGTAGTGAGTGCATCGAGCTCGTAAATATGCCTACTTGATATCTGATTTGCATGCTCCAATTTTTCACTAAGTCTGAGATCTGATTATGTTTTTGCCATGTTCACATGCTTGCAATTTTATTTTCTGATCCCTTTTGGCTCAAGGTCACTAAGGGACTTTTGTTAATCCCTTTGAGTAGCTCCATGCCATGCCTTGCTTTGCCATGTTAGGTTCCTGTAACATCTAGTTTTCATGCTTCAAAGTGTGCTACCTCATCTGAAATTCCAGGCTTGTGTTAATTTCACTAAGTCTGAAACCTGTTTACCAATTGCACTTTTGCCATGCTTGTTTGAACCTGTTAATGGATGAATTGGCCGTAGCTCAGTGTTCATCTTTTGTCAAGCATTATGAATGGATCTCTGCCATGTATTTTGTTGCCATGTTTGAGTACTATAGCTTAATTATCTTGATGCATTTAGATGGCTACTTGCTGTTTATCGCAGACCGGTGCCATATTTGTTTTGCTTGCCATTTCTAAACCGTGCATCCGATTCCGGTGTTCTTTATATCGATTTCTACCGAAATCACCTCACCTTTCCAGTGGCACTCTTGGATTTCCAAGTTGAGGCCAGGTTCATTCATTCCTTGTCAAATCTTGCATATGCATCACATATCGCATCCCGCATAGCATACCATGTTTGCATCATGTTGTTCGAGCATTTGCATGTGGTTGATTGTGTTCCTTTTGCTGTTTGTCTTGTTTGGGTAGAGCCGGGAGAAGAGTTCGCTGACGAGGAGCCCGTAGAGTTTGCTTTCGAGGATCCAGTCAACTCTGACAACTTTGCAGGCAAGATGATCATACCCTCAAAATCACTTCTATCTTTGCTTTGCTAGATGCTTGCTCTTTTGCTATGCCTATGCTATGATGCCTACCACTTGCTTATCATGCCTCCCAAATTGCCATGTCAAACCTCTAACCCACTATGTCCTAGCAAACCGTTGATTGGCTATGTTACCGCTTTGCTCAGCCCCTCTTATAGCGTTGCTAGTTGCAGGTGAAGATTGGAGATCGTTCCTTGTTGGAACATTATTTTCTTGTTGGGATATCATTATATTATCTTGTTATCTTAATGCATCTATATACTTGGTAAAGGGTGGAAGGCTCGGCCTTTTGCCTAGTGTTTTGTTCCACTCTTGCCGCCCTAGTTTCCGTCATATCGGTGTTATGTTCCCGGATTTTGCGTTCCTTACGCGGTTGGGTAATAATGGGAACCCCTTGACAGTTCGCCTTGAATAAAACTCCTCCAGCAATGCCCAACCTTGGTTTTACCATTTGCCACCTAGCCTCTTTTTCCCTTGGGTTTCCGGAGCCCGAGGGTCATCTTATTTTAAACCCCCCCGGGCCAGTGCTCCTCTGAGTGTTGGTCCACCTCGTCAGCCGCCGGTGGCCACCAGGGGCAACTCTGGGCTGGCCTACCGGAAGTTTAGACAATCTGAGTGTGCCCTGAGAATGAGATATGTGCAGCTCCTATCGGGATTTGTCGGCACATTCGGGCGGTGTTGCTGGATTTGTTTTAACTTGTCGAAGTGTCTTTTAGAACCGGGATACCGAGTCTGATCGAAATGTCTCGGGAGAAGGTATATCCTTTGTTGATCGTGAGAGCTTGTCATGGGCTAAGTTGGGACTCCCCTGCAGGGTTTTGAACTTTCGAAAGTTGTGCCCGCGGTTATGGGCAGATGGGAATTTGTTAATGTCTGGTTGTAGATAACTTGAACCTTAACTTAATTAAAATGAATCAACTGTGTGTGTTACCGTGATGGTCTCTTCTCGGCGGAGTCCGGGAAGTGAACACGGTGTTGGAGTAATGTTTGCCGTAGTTGGTTCTCTAGTTCTTCGTTCGTGCTTTGCCTTCTCTTCTCGCTCTCTTTTGCGAACAGGTTAGCCACCATATATGCTAGTCGCTTGCTGTAGCTCCACATACTACCTTGCCTTACCTATAAGCTTAAATAGTCTTGATTGCGAGGGTGCGAGATTTTTGAGTCCCCGTGGCTCACAGATTACTTCCAAACTAGATGCAGGGCCTGATGACTCCATTCCAGATGATGCGCTTGAGCTCAAGTGGGAGTTCGACGAAGACTCACGCCGTTACTATGTGTCTTTCCCTGATGATCAGTAGTGGTGCCCAGTTGGGGCGATCGGGACCGTGTCGCATGTTGGGTTGATCTTTTATTTTGGCACCGTAGTCGGGCCATGAGTGATTGGATGATGTAATGCTATTTTGTACTTTGTTTGACGTGGCGAGTGTAAGCCAACTATGTACCTTCCCCTTTTATTATCTATTTACATGGGATATTGTGAAGATTGCCTTACTTACGACATTGCTTTCAATGCGGTTATGCCTCTAAGTCGTGCTTCGACACGTAGGAGATATAGCCGCATCGAGGGCGTTACATCACTCCTCTATTTGTTAGGCATACCTCCTGTCGGTGTCAAAACTGGCGGATCTCGGGTAGGGGGTCCCGAACTGTGCGTCTAAGGCGGATGGTAACAGGAGGCAGGGAACACAATGTTTCACCCAGGTTCGGGCCCTCTTGATGGAGGTAAAACCCTACGTCCTGCTTGATTTATTCTTGATGATATGAGTATTACAAGAGTTGATCTACCACGAGATCGAAGAGGCTAAACCCTAGAAGCTAGCCTATGGTATGATTGTATGTTGTCCTACGGACTAAAACCCTCCGGTTTATATAGACACCGAAGGGGGCTAGGGTTACAAAGGTCGGTTACAAAGGAGAAGATATACATATCCGTATTGCCTAAGCTTGCCTTCCACGCCAAGTAGAGTCCCATCCGGACACGAGACGAAGTCTTCAATCTTGTATCTTCATAGTCCAACAGTCCGGCCAAAGGATATAATCCGGCTGTCCGGAGACCCCCTAATCCAGGACTCCCCCAGTAGCCCCCGAACCAGGCTTCAATGACGATGAGTCCGGCGCGCAGTGTTGTCTTCGGCATTGCAAGGCAGGTTCTTCTTCAATTTTCAAGTGTTTGTAAGCAGTGTCTGGCTCCATAAATGTCGAACCTCTTAGCTTCTGTGCCCAATAAGGGCTTTCTCCCATGCGTCGAATGAATACGAGGTGCCAGGGTGTTTTTACATTCGCCACCCTAGCCAGATAAATAAATTGTCTATTAAAGGGACGGGGATTCTTAGATCTGATCCATACCATCCTCCCCTAGTGAGAATCCATCAGAGTGCGTTTCGGAAAGATCCATTCCAGCATGGTCGACCTCCGCAGCTCCTCCTCCCGCCCTCGTAGCCCTAAGCCCGGTGATTGGGAGAGGTGTTCAGTCCTGCACTGTCGATTAGTCGAACTGCAGACTAAGGGATTTCTCCCTCCGGCGTATATGGTGCCCGTTCGAGCCGGGCTTGCCACCTACAATGGCGGGGAGCAAGCGGAGAGCTTTCCTGTCCCTCCATGGGGGAACGGGTTTGCCTTGTTCCTTATTAACTAAGGGGACTCAGATTTCCAATTCATCCGTTTCTCCGCGGGCTCCTGGAGTTCTATGGCCTCCAATTACACAATCTCACCCCTGCCTCCATTCTACATATCGCCGGCTATGTTGCTCTCTGCGAGTTGTTCCTGGGCTGCGAGGCTCACTTCGAGCTGTGGAAAAGGCTATTTTGCCTCGTCCCTCGCATACAGAGGAGATCACTTTATCAAGTGGGCGGAGCCGAAATATGGCGCATCACCGATACCGGATACCTGTCCGGTACCCCGAAGAAGCCATCTGAAGACTGGCCTTCAGAATGGTTTTATATGGAGGACGTTCCCCTTCCGGACCCTGTTCGGCAGGATCTTCCTGAGTTCAACAATGCTCCTCTGAAGAAGCGCCGAAGTTGGCGCCCACGGAGCCCCCAGGCGGAAGACAACGGAGAAGTCCTCTATCTGATGAACCGGATCAAAGCACTGGCTCAATCAGGATTGACAATAATCGAAGTTATGTCGATTTGCATAATGCGGGGAGTGCAACCACTTTAATATTGTGGGCACCCCTTGTGGTGTTATAACGGGGCGGATGACGCCACCCACTGTAGGCGTAAGGGTCCGGACAATGCTGCCGCTCTAGCGGAAGTTCTGTGCGAACTGTTCAAGGGTGAGGAAGAGGAGTTCACCCGTATCAAGCCACGGGATGGATTCTCCATGTACAATCCTCCAAGCTGGGTAAGTTATATCTCCCTGCTCCCATTTTTCCCGCATTCTTTGTCATAAGTATTCACCTTGCCACTTTGCGGCAGGAACTGCGAAAATCCATAAAGGAGGTCAGCAGCCCTTCTCCACAACCAGAGGACCCTGACCGGGCCCTCGACTCCGGACTTGAAGAAGATTCGGTTATATTCGTGGAGCTGATAGACCGGCAGTTCTATCAGTTAAGCTACGACGATGCCATGGTGGCCATTACGACCGACTATCCCGGACTGCTCCCTGCATCGCAAGTAAGAAAAACCAAAAATCCCAACTCCAAAACTAGGATCCCCTTTTAACCACTTCACCCACCATACACACATGGCATCGTTTATAGGGAAGGCATTTGGGATGCCCTACCGAACCCGCAGCAACTCGCCAACAAGAGGCACCGAGGCCGGGTAGGCCAAAAAGGAAGGCGGTCAGGACGGAGACGCCGGCGCAAAGGTATAAGAAAACCCCGCTCAGTGGTTGTCGTCTTTCTCGAAATGTAATGACGCCCGTGTTTCTTTAACAGAAAAAACGCTCGCCGGAATATGTCCGGCGATGTTGCCAATCACGCTTCCACCAGTCGGGCGCCAGGACCGGACATGGTGGCAGAAGCCGATATGGGGCGGGCGCCGGATAACCCCCCTACAGAGGATGCGGATAGATTATCTGCTACAAACTCAGAAGTCGATAGCGCCATGAATCATAGGCGCCGCCGGGCCGTACTCCATGACGCTTGTTTCTCACCAGTGGCGTTTGACGCCTTCAATTCTGGAGAGGCGTACCTCCGTGCTGCTCAAGATGGTCTAGCCAGAGCCACGGATCAGTATGTAAAGGATGTACGGGTGAGTAAATCTGACAATTTATATGTATCAGTAGCCCCTGAGACTTGAAACAGTTAGCAGAACTAATTTAAGGATCATCTTTATTGTGCAGGTTCTTACAGAGAAGAATACTAGGCTGTCACAGGAGCTAGAGGAATGCAAGACCCAACTACGGGCCGCTGTGGCCGCCTTGCAGGAACCAAAAAAGTTACCTGCTGGTAACATTTATTTTAAAGAATGATGGTTACCATATAACATGCCGCATGGCTGCAGATCTAACAACAGATGTTGCAGATGAATCCAGAGAGAATCCGGAGGACCAGCATGTTATGCGACAGCTAGAGGCTGGCAAACGCATGCTGACTGAGGTTAGGCAGGAGAAAAATAATCTTCAAGATGCCAATATTAAGCTGAACGTGGAACTAAAAGACGTTCGGGGCCAGCTTGCAGACTCCGAGAAGGAGAATAAGCGGCTTCGGCGTGGCATTTTCAGTAAGTGCTTGAACGAATCCTTTTAAAGGAGTTCGGCAAAGAAGCCGACTAACAGCATTATGTCTATAGGTATGCTGACGGGTCGTCCCGCGGAGGAAATGCCCGGGTCTGCGGGTGAACTTCTGTCCGAGCTGTCACATCTACATGAACAAGTTCGGCTGGTGATGCAGGGTGTTGCCCAGGCCTTGTGGCCGTCCGTCTCCCTGCCAGAGGGCATTGCCGAGCTTGCAGAGAAGCTCAAGGGATCACGGCGGCGCTTCCGATTATGGAAGATATCAGCCTGCCGACAGGGTGTCAGAGAAGCCTGGGCCATGGTGAAGATGCGGTATACCAAGGCAGACCCAAATCACATGGCCGAGGTCGGACCTGTGGGGCCCGACGGGAAAGAGATCCCCGTTATCTTAGTTTATGGGCAAGTAGAATTAGCCGCAAAGTATTCTCAATAGGATTGTAAGCTAGACCGCCTGTTGGATGGTATAGAAGAGGAATCTAGTCAGTCTGCATGACTATGTAATTAAAGTGACATGTATAATGCCTTCTAGCCGGATTGTAGATCATTTGTCGTTGCAGACCTTTTCGCTTCAACCTCCGGGCCCAATAGTCCGGAGTGTATCCGAATACCGCTCAGTTATATAAGAACCGGGGTATGTGTGGAGACCAGGCGTAGGGGTCATTAGTGCTTTATCAGTGATGAGGACATCAATACCATTGTTACACCCACAGCCCCTGCTGCTATACATACTGGACCGATTACTAGAGCTCGCGCACGCCAATTGAATTATCAGGTACTTTCGTTTCTTGGTAACGATTCTAATGTTCATGAGAATATGATGCTGCCTAAATTGGATACATTTGTTTTGCTTACAAATGAAGGGCCTAGCTTGGACAAGAAAGATGAACCTTGGAGCAAGTTCAAGCATGGAGATGATGGCATGCGCAAGGGGAACAAGAACGGAGTTACAAGTGATGACTCCAGGACTTTGAAGCCACCATAATGAGTGCATGAAGCATGGGATGAAATATACAAGATGACACTTCATAAATTTTGTCCAGAGGCTATTTTAGGTGCTGCGTCACCTTATTATTGGGCCAGACCCATGTATTTTCGAAGTACTTAAGTATTGGCTGTTTTTTAGAGTCCGTATGTGTGGGGAAACAATACTTAGGGTTGGTTTCGGACCCCTCCACCAAGGGCCACGAAATTCCCCCTCTCTCCATATATACAGCCCTTAGGGCATCGTTTAGACTTTGGGTTTTGTTTAGATTAAAAGTTCACCATAGCTGCAACTTCACGTACTTCGTTTGTGTTCAACAACCAGACCAAGGCGTCACAGAACCCCACCTTGATCAATAAAGCTTTCATCTTATATTCGCAATATCCAGATTGCAATCTCAGTTTTTTGCTTGTTCTTCGTTTGCTTGCAGGAAGCAGACCCTCGTGGTCAGGTTGATCGTGCTCCGGCGTGGTCAATAACCCTCGGAAGTTGGTTTAGCGATTGCTAAGGTGTGACGTCTCGCACGTTCGTAGTCGGATCGTCAAGGTCGACTCCCAAATAAAACGATAGCCACCATCTCATCGAAACATCGGGACACCTTTGCCTCTATCAAGTGGTATCAGATTTCCAGGTTGCTCGGTGAGACTTTATAGTTTTTCATAGATTAGATCGAGTCTGTTCTTCATACCTACAGTCCACGAAAAAGCCACAAAAAAATTAGAGTTAGTTCATCATATCCGAACCAATCTGAGCCTTTGCATAATCTTTTTAGGGTTTTTGCTTTGTTGAATTTATGGTTGCATCGTCGTGTCAAGTTGCTGGTCTTAGAGTCTAGTCTTTTAGAGTTTCGAGTTCTGGTCATAAGTTGTCACGCCGCCGCCGCACCATCATCATCGCCTTGCCATCTACCACCATTGCTTATCCGCCACCGCTCTGAATCTGTATCCATATACCATCACCGCTACCATATACCACCACCGCTGCCATATACCACAACCATATATCCACCACCAATCCGAGTTCTTCTCATATTAGGTTTGTTTTTGAGATCAATCTAAATTCCGATTCATGTTTCCTTGCCTGCGTAGGTCTCGAAAAAAAAGTCTGGAGACCCCCGGGCAGTTTTTAGGCCAAAATTTCGGCGACCAAAAATATTTTTTCCCTATCCTATTTTTAGGCTTTTCTGAGTCTTTTGAGCCACGTGACATCATAGTGATTTTTTGTCGCACTTCTTCGTCGTCGCTGCCCTGATTTCCGAAAAAAAGTAAAAAAAAATTCGTGCCTATCCTATCAGTTTGACGAGGGAAGAGTTTTGAGATACTCGCCATTATAGTGATTTTTTGCAAAAAAAGAGGAGCGCAAAAAATAAGGAGCGCAAAAAAAGAGAGCGAAAAATAAGTTCCAAAGTGTGCTTTTCCCTTGTTTACGTGCAGCGCCGTGATTTTGTTAGTGTTCTAGGCTCGCGTCTCTAGCACGGTCTAGCCTAGGACCAGCACAGTACCGTCGTTGAGCGTTTATTCAACTTTGCATCTCTGAATTGATTATTGCTGACCCCTTTTGCTACCATATTATAAGCCTTCCTAGCTCCACATATATTTACGTCGTGCGTTTGACTCTCCCTGGTAATCGCTCTATCCAAGCTTTCAGAGTTTTGACTATGACGGTTGCCGATCACCGCCTGCTGCTGGGTAAGAACTGGTAAGAATTTGAGATTTGCTTGACGGATTTGTGACACTCCACCACCGCCGTTTTCTACTAGTCTGTAGGTTCATATTCTTGTGTGTTTCTATTGCTGCTAACCATGGCAGGATCACAACCCGACGCGATTGACTGGGAGAACATGACGAATAAAGAGTTACATGATAAGTTTCAGCAAATGATGAGTGGACAGGTGGAAGATGTGCTAAACAGATTTGAAGAGGCCATGGAGAAGATAGATGGCATGGAGAAGACATTTGAAACAAAGCTCGATAACAAGTTTGCTGAATTGCTTTCGCGTTTTCCACCACCGGCTTCTCCTGCCGCACCTCTTTACCAACAGCAACAACACCGACTACCTCCACGTCGGGAAACAGCCCTCCGCCGAGCAAGCCGTGTCCCTCTTCAGCCTGGCCAAACTGCTGGTGCTGCTGTTGATACTTCTGTGGCTCCTGCTGCTGATGTGGAGGAGGATGATTATGTGGGAGATTACGAGGATGAGGTTGATCAAAATCAAAACTACGTGCAACCACCAGCACCACAACCACCAGGTTGTCCACATGCAAATAATGGCAATGTTAGGGCTCCCCCTCAGGTACGAGATCATGACCATCTCCCTAAACTGAAATTGAATATTCCACCATTTGAGGGTAGATATGTTCCTGATATGTATCTTACTTGGGAGTTAGAAACTGAACAACGATTTACATGTTTACAATATCCTGAGGAGAGACGTGTTCCTGCTGCTGTTTGTGCTTTCACTAGCTTTGCATGTGTTTGGTGGTCTGAACATTGTAGATTACATCCTATTCCAGCTACTTGGGCTACTTTGAAAACTGCTATGCGTACTCGTTGGGTTCCACCATATTATCAACGTGAATTACTTCAAAAATTGCAGCGATTAAGACAAGGAAAAATATCTGTAGAAGAATATTATCAGGAATTTCAAATTGGCATGATTAGATGTGGTATTGTTGAGGAGAATGAAGCTATGCTTGCACGTTTTATGGGTGGATTAAATAGAGAGATTCAGACCATTCTAGAGTATAAGGAGTATACTAATATCACTCGTTTATTCCATCTTGCTTGTAAAGTTGAACGTGAAGTGCAGGATCGACAGGCATTGGCGCAGACTAACTTTTCTGCAGGCCGACCTTCATCATGGACACCACGTGCATCATCTACTTCCACACGTTCTGCTACACCGGCACCTCCGTCGGCTGCCACCTCCAACCGTGATACAATAAAGCAGGCACAATCACCACTATCTGCCAAGAGCACACCTTCTGGGCCTGCAAAGAGCTCTTCTTCATCCATGGCATCAACAGGGAAAACACATGATATTATTTGTCGACATTGCAAGGGTGGAGGTCATTATGCGAGAGAATGCCCATCTAAGCGTGTGATGATTGTTACTGAGGATGGTGGGTATGAGTCCGCTAGTGACTATGATGAGGAGACTTTGGCTCTTATTACACGTGACGAACACGGTGGAGACGATTCTGATCATGAGACGCAATACATGGCTCCTGAAGATGCTGACAGGTATGAATGTTTAGTTGCTCAACGTGTTTTGAGTGTGCAGGTTACACAAGCTGAGCAAAATCAGAGGCATAATTTGTTCCATACAAAGGGAGTTGTGAAGGAACGTTCTGTTCATGTGATCATAGATGGAGGGAGTTGCAATAACTTGGCTAGCATGGAGATGGTGGAGAAGCTATCTCTCACCACAAGACCACATCCACATCCTTACTACATCCAATGGTTCAACAACAGCGGCAAGGTTAAGGTAACACGTACTGTTTGTGTGCATTTTAGTATCTCTACATATGCTGATTATGTTGATTGTGATGTGGTACCTATGCAAGCATGTTCCTTATTACTTGGTCGACCATGGCAATTTGATAAAAATTCTGTACACCATGGTAGAAACAATCAGTATACTCTTGTTCATATGGATAAAAATATTACTTTGCTTCCTATGACTCCTGATTCCATTTTCAAAGATGATATTAATAGAGCTAATAAAGCAAAACAGGAGAAAAATAAGAGTGAAAATCAGATTGTGGCAAAAGAATTTGAGCAACAAATGCAGCCTAATAATAAACAATCTAGTGTTGCTTCTGAAATTAAATTGAAAAGTGCATGTTTACTTGCCACCAAATCTGATATTGATGATCTAGATTTTAGCAAATCTGTTTGCTATGCTTTTGTGTGCAAAGAGGCATTATTTTCATTCGAGGACGTGCCTTCCTCTTTGCCTCCTGCTATCACTAACATTTTGCAGGAGTTCACTGACGTCTTTCCACAAGACGTGCCACCGGGACTACCACCTATTCGAGGGATTGAGCATCAAATTGACTTAATTCCCGGTGCATCATTACCCAATCGTGCACCATACCGTACCAATCCAGAGGAGACGAAGGAGATTATGCGTCAAGTACAAGAACTGCTCGACAAAGGTTATATACGCGAATCCCTTAGTCCTTGTGCTGTTCCTATCATTTTAGTGCCGAAAAAGGATGGTACGTCGCGTATGTGTGTTGATTGTAGAGGCATTAATAATATTACTATTCATTATCGTCATCCTATTCCTAGGCTAGATGACATGCTTGATGAATTGAGTGGCTCTACAATATTCTCCAAAGTTGATTTGCGTAGTGGAGACCATCAAATTCATATGAAATTGGGAGATGAATGGAAAACAACATTTAAAACTAAGTTTGGATTATATGAGTGGTTAGTCATGCCTTTTGGGTTAACTAATGCACCTAGTACTTTCATGAGGTTAATGAATGAAGTTTTACGTGCTTTCATTGGACGATTTGTGGTAGTTTACTTTGATGACATATTGATTTATAGCAAATCTTTGGAGGAACATTTGGAACATTTACGTGTTGTTTTTATTTCTCTACGTGATGCACGTTTGTTTGGTAACCTTGGAAAGTGCACAGACCGAGTATCTTTTCTTGGCTATGTTGTTATTCCACAGGGAATTGAAGTTGATAAAGCCAAGATTGAAGCTATTGAGAGTTGGCCGCAGCCCAAAATGGTCACACAAGTGAGGAGTTGCCTTGGCCTCGCTGGTTTCTATAGGCATTTTGTGAGAGATTTCAACACCATTGCTGCACCTCTCAACGAGCTTACAAAGAAGGATGTGCCTTTTGTTTGGGGTACCGCACAGGAAGAAGCCTTCACGGTATTGAAAGATAAGTTGACACATGCTCCTTTACTCCAACTTCCTAATTTCAATAAGACTTTTGAGCTTGAATGTGATGCTAGTGGAATTGGATTAGGAGGTGTGTTATTACAAGATGGCAAACCTGTTGCATACTTTTCTGAAAAATTGAGTGGGCCTAGTCTGAACTATTCTACTTATGATAAAGAATTGTATGCTCTTGTTCGGACCTTAGAAACATGGCAACATTATTTATGGCCCAAGGAATTTGTTATACATTCTGATCATGAATCTTTGAAACACATTAAAAGTCAAGCAAAACTGAACCGTAGACATGCTAAATGGGTTGAATTCATTGAGACTTTCCCTTATGTCATTAAACACAAGAAGGGTAAAGAAAATGTTATTGCTGATGCATTGTCTTGTCGTTATACTATGCTTTCACAACTTGACTTTAAAATATTTGGTTTGGAGACCATCAAAGATCAATATGTTCATGATGCTGAATTTAAAGATGTATTGCAGAATTGTAAGGAAGGGAGAACTTGGAACAAGTTCGTTCTTAACGATGGATTTGTGTTTCATGCTAAGAAGCTATGCATTCCAGCTAGCTCCGTTCGTCTTTTGTTGTTGCAGGAGGCACATGGAGGAGGATTAATGGGACACTTTGGCGTCAAGAAGACGGAGGATATACTTGCTACACATTTCTTTTGGCCAAAGATGAGACGGGATGTTGAGCATTTTGTTGCTCGCTGCACTACATGTCAAAAAGCTAAGTCATGACTCAATCCTCATGGTTTATATATGCCTTTGCCTGTACCTAGTGTTCCTTGGGAGGATATATCTATGGACTTTGTTTTAGGTTTACCTCGAACAAAGAAGGGGAGGGATAGCATATTTGTTGTAGTGGATAGGTTCTCGAAAATGGCACACTTTATACCATGTCATAAAAGCGATGATGCTGTTAATGTTGCTGATTTGTTCTTTCGTGAAATTATTCGCTTGCATGGTGTGCCAAATACTATTATTTTAGATCGTGATACTAAATTTCTTAGCCACTTTTGGAGATGTTTATGGGCTAAGTTGGGGACTAAGCTGCTTTTTACTACTACTTGTCACCCCAAACTGATGGACAAACTGAAGTAGTCAATAGAACATTGTCTACTATGATTAGGGCTGTTTTGAAGAATAACAAGAAAATGTGGGAAGAATGCTTGCCTCATATTGAATTTGCTTATAATCGTTCATTGCATTCTACTACTAAGATGTGCCCTTTTGAAATTGTGTATGGTTTCCTACCTCGTGCACCTATTGATTTGTTGCCTCTTCCATCTTCGGAGAAGGTTAATTTTGATGCTAAAGAACATGCTGAATTGATTTTAAAAATGCATGAGTTAACTGAGGAAAACATTGAGCGTATGAATGCTAAATATAAACTTGCTGGAGATAAGGGTAGAAAAAATGTTGTGTTTGCACCTGGAGATCTTGTTTGGTTACATTTGCGTAAGGATAGATTTCCTAATTTGCGCAAATCAAAGCTAATGCCACGTGCTGATGGTCCTTTTAAGGTGTTAGAGAAAATAAATGATAATGCATATAAACTTGAGCTGCCTGCAGATTTTGGGGTTAGTCCCACTTTTAACATTGCAGATTTGAAGCCTTATTTGGGTGAGGACGATGAACTTTCGTCGAGGACGACTTCATTTCAAGTAGGGGAGGATGATGAGGACATCAATACCATTGTTACACCCACAACCCCTGCTGCTATACATACTGGACCAATTACTAGAGCTCGCGCACGCCAATTGAATTATCAGGTACTTTCGTTTCTTGGTAACGATTCTCATGTTCATGAGAATATGATGCTGCCTAAATTGGATACATTTGTTTTGCTTACAAATGAAGGGCCTAGCTTGGACAAGAAAGATGAACCTTGGAGCAAGTTCAAGCATGGAGATGATGGCATGCGCAAGGAGAACAAGAACGGAGTTACAAGTGATGACTCCAGGACTTTGAAGCCAACATAATGAGTGCATGAAGCATGGGACGAAATATACAAGATGCCACTTCATAAATTTCGTCCAGAGGCTATTTTAGGTGCTGCGTCACCTTATTATTGGGCCAGACCCATGTATTTTTGAAGTACTTAAGTATAGGCTGTTTTTTAGAGTCCGTATGTGTGGGGAAACAATAGTTAGGGTTGGTTTCGGACCCCTCCACCAAGGGCCACGAAATTCCCCCTCTCTCCTCCATATATACAACCCTTAGGGCATCGTTTAGACTTTGGGTTTTGTTTAGATTAAAAGTTCGCCATAGCTGCAACTTCGCGTACTTCATTTGTGTTCAACGACCAGACCAAGGCATCACAGAACCCCACCTTGATCAATAAAGCTTTCATCTTATATTCGCAATATCCAGATTGCAATCTCGGTTTCTTACTTGTTCTTCGTTTGCTTGCAGGAAACAAACCCTCGTGGTCAGGTTGATCGTGCTCCGGCGTGGTCAATAACCCTCGGAAGTTGGTTTAGCGATTGCTAAGGCGCGATGTCTCGCACGTTCGTAGTCGGATCGTCAAGGTCGACTCCCAAAGAAAACAATAGCCACCATCTCATCGAAACATTGGGACACCTTTGCCTCTATCAATCAGACAAGTGCCCAACTAGCTATGTTATATTACATGGGTAGTAAGAAACATCTTCCAGGGAGAATAGTTCCGTTAAGGGTTCCTTTCCCTGGGTAAGCATGCCCTAAAGTGCATGGCCGGACTGCGATAGGAAACGCAGGAAAAACATCTGGGGCAGATATGGACAATAAATAAAAATCATCTTTTGTTCACCGACCGAATATTCCCTTAAGAACGCTAGCTTTCGGCTTCACCCAGTCTGAGATACACATCCGGCTGACCCGGCAGTAACAATCGCAGAGGTGCTCCCCTTATGCCCTAGCCGAATTAACGAGAACGTAGGGCATAAATACAAGAGCCAGGCAACCCAGCTTGGCCAAAACTTAAGTCATATCGATGCATATAATGGTGAAAAAAGGTACATGCGGAAGTATAAGACATGTGTTGGGCATGAGGCCCAGATAAATAAGTTAAGCTTCTGTGAAAGAAGCCCCCAAGTATGAAGAGTGCGGCTAGCGCATCTGTAATGTGCGAGCGAGGCACAAGGTGACCCTTGAAGGCCTAGAGAAATAATAAAAGAAAGAAAGAGAAACAAGACAAATAATGTATACGCGAAAAATGGACAAAGGGAGGGGACTAACTTAGAGTCCGGTGCTAGGCGTAGAATCTTCGGAGCCTGGCCGCGTTCCATGGGTTCGTCTCGAGTTGACTAGTCGATGCATCCCGCAGTTGGTACGCTCCACCGGTCAGAATTTGGTCAATAATGAAGGGACCTTCCCATTTGGGCTCGATCTTGTTCTTTTTCTTATCCGGCAGGCGTAGAACTAGTTCGCCAACGTTATAAGTTTTGGCCCGTACTTCTCTGCTTTGATATTTGCGAGCTTGTTGCTGATAAAATGCGGAACGGGCTTTGGCTACGTCGCGCTCCTCCTCCAGGGTGTCCAGACTGTCCTGCCTATCGAGCTCGGCTTCTCTTTCTTCGTACATGCGCACTCGAGGTGAGTCATGAATTATGTCACAGGGCAAGACTGCCTCTGCGCCGTACACCATAAAGAAGGGTGTATATCCGGTACTACGATTCGGCATGGTCCACAGCCCCCAGAGTACAGAGTGGAGCTCCTTTACCCAGTGCGTTAGACTCTATTAAGGAACGCACTAATCTGGGTTTAATGCCGCTCATTATAAGACCGTTTGCTAGCTCGACTTGACCGTTGGTTTGTGGGTGATAGACTGAGGCATAATCGAGCTTGATGCCCATTTTGCTGCACCAGAGTTTTACCTCGTCGGCCGTGAAGTTCGTGCCATTATTAGTGATGATGCTATGGGGGACGCCATAACGGTGTACAACCCCGGATATGAAGTCTATCACCGGTCCGGATTCGGCTATTTTAACAGGTTTGGCCTCTATCCATTTGGTGAATTTATCCACCATGACCAATAAGTATTTTTTCTTGTGGGTTTCCCCTTTAAGGTGTCCAACCATGTCAAGCCCCCAGACTACAAAGGGCCATGTAATGGGGATTGTTCGGAGGGCGGTGGGTGGCATGTGGCTTTGATTTGCAAAGAGCTGGCAACCGGCGCAGCGTTGGACCAAGTCCTGTGCATCTGCCCGGGCCGTTGGCCAATAGAATCCTATACGGAAGGCCTTGCTTACAAGAGCCCGGGCTGCAGCGTGATGACCACCGAGTCCGGCGTGAATTTCTGCCAAAAGATTCCGCCCTTCCTCTTCGGAGATGCACCTTTGAAGGACTCCGGCAGTACTTTTTTTGTACAATTCTCCCTCATGGACCCTGTAGGCCTTGGATCGCCGCACTATGCAGCGTGCCTCATTTTGGTCCTCCGGAAGTTCTTGTCTAGTTAGGTAGGCCAGGAATGGTTCCGTCCACGGGGCAATAATGGCCATTATTTCGTGGGCTGAAGGTGTTATTTCGGTGGTGGAGCCTCCGATTGTGTCAGAGAGTTCGGTATCGGGTACTTTGGCTGGGTCCGGACTGTTGTTACCTGTGTCCCCTTCCCATACTATGGATGGTTTGAACATCCTTCCCAAAAATATGTTGGGGGGGACCGCATCGCGTTTTGCGCCGATGCGGGCGAGGATATCCGCCGCCTAATTGTTTTCCCGTGCCACATGGTGAAATTCGAGCCCCTCGAACCGAGCTGACATTTTTAAGACGGCGTTTCGATAGGCCGCCATTTTCGGATCCTTGGCGTCAAAGTCTCTATTTATTTGGGATATTGCGAGGTTTGAATCCCCACGCACCTCCTGGCGTTGAATGCCCATGGAGACTGCCATCCGAAGACCATGCAACAGAGCTTCGTATTCGGCTGCATTGTTGGAGTCTGTATACAATATTTGCAGTACGTACTGAATGTTATCTCCGGTTGGGGACGTCAGGACGACGCCAGCCCCTAGACCAGCCAGCATTTTAGAACTGTCGAAGTGCATGATCCATTTGGAGTATGCGCCATACTCTTTAGGGAGTTCGGCCTCCGTCCATTCGGCGACGAAGTCAACCAATACTTGCGACTTAATGGCTCGTCGAGGTTTGTATGTTATGTCGAACGGGAGGAGCTCAATGGACCATTTGGAAATCCGGCCCGTAGCGTCGCGGTTGTTTATAATATCATTAAGTGGAACTTCTGAGGCTACTGTAATCGAACACTCTTGAAAGTAGTGTCGCAGCTTCCGCGATGCCATGAATACCGCATATGCTATCTTTTGGTAATGCGGGTACCGTGATTTGCATGGAGTGAGGACAGTGGATACATAGTATACCAGCTTTTGGAGAGGGAATTTATGTCCATCCACTTCCCGTTCGACAACGAGCACCGCACTTACAACTTGATGAGTTGCCGCAATGCACAACAGCATTGGTTCACCGATGTTTGGCACGGCCAGGATTGGGTTGGTTGCCAAGATGACCTTTATTTCTTCCAATCCGGTTGTGGCTGCGTCCGTCCACTCGAAGTGCTCGGTGCGCCGAAGGAGGTGATAAAGGGGTAAAGCCTTTTCTCCTAAGCGGGAGATAAAGCGGCTTAGAGCCGCCACACATCCAGTTAATTTCTGGATTTGTTTAAGGTCTGTTGGGGTAGCCAACTGTGACAAAGCTCGAATTTTGGCCGGATTAGCTTCAATACCTCTACTGGAGACAATGAAACCCAGGAGCTTTCCGGCTGGTACACCGAAAACGCATTTTTCCTGATTGAGCTTGATGTCGTATGTTCGGAGGTTATCGAATGTGAGCCTCAAGTCGTCTATCAAAGGGTCGACGTGTTTGGTTTTGACGACCACATCGTCTATGTATGCCTCTACTGTTTTGCCGATTTGTTTCTCCAGACATGTCTGAATCATGCGCTGATATGTTGCACCGGCGTTTTTGAGCCCAAAAGGCATTGTGTTAAAACAGAAGGGACCGTATGGTGTGATGAATGCCGTTGCGGCTTGGTCGGACTCCGCCATCTTGATTTGGTGGTAACCGGAGTATGCGTCGAGGAAACACAATGACTCGTGTCCTACGGTAGCATCAATGATTTGATCGATGCATGGGAGGGGGAAGGGATCCTTTGGGCAAGCTTTATTGAGGTCTTTGAAATCGACACAAAGGCGCCAGGATTTGTCCTTCTTTGGTACCATCACCAGGTTTGCTAGCCAGTCCGGGTGTTTTATTTCTCTGATGAATCCGGACTCCAATAACTTGGCTAGTTCCTCTCCCATGGCCCGTCTCTTAGCTTCGGAGAAACGTCGAAGAGCTTGCTTGACCGACTTGAATCCCTTTAGGATATTGAGGCTATGCTCGGCCAGCCTACGTGGGATTCCTGGCATGTCTGAGGGATGCCAAGCGAATATGTCCCAGTTCTCGCGCATGAACTCTCGTAGTGCGGCGTCCACAACAGGGTTTAACTGTGCCCCGATGGAGGCTGTTTTTGTAGGGTCCGTTGGGTGGACTTGGAATTTGACTATTTCATCGGCAGGTTTGAAAGAGGTGGACTTGGATCTCTTGTCAAGTATCACGTCGTCCCTGTCCACTGTGGAGCGTAGCGTGATTAATTCCTCGGCCAAGAGGGCTTCGGATAATGCCTCGAGGGCCAATGCGGCTGTGTTGTTTTCGGTGCGGAGTGCTGTGTCCGGATCGCTGTCTCCGGATCGCTGGCGAGAGTGATGATTCCATTGGGCCCGGGCATTTTGAGCTTCATGTACCCATAATGGGGTACGGATTGGAAGATTGTGAACGCCTCCCATCCTAAAAGAGCGTGATAACCACTGCTGAACGGGGCCACTTGGAATGTTATTTCTTCGGACCTGTAATTATCCGGCGTGCCGAATACCACATCTAGTGTGATTTTCCCAGCATAGCGTGCTTCCCGACTAGGGATGATTCCTCTAAAGGTTGTGCTACTTTGCTCAATGCGGTTCCGGTCTATTTCCATATTTTTAAGAGTTTCCTCATAGATGAGGTTTAATCCTCTGCCACCGTTCATGAGTACTTTGGTGAGTCGAAAGCCGTCCATGATTGGACTGAGGACTAGTGCGGCTGGTGCTCGGGCTGTTCGGAATTTAGGTTCGTCACTGGCATTGAAGGTAATAGCCGTGTCACTCCATGGATTTATTGCTGCTACATGGCAGATTTCGGCCATGCTGCGGAGTGTTCGCTTGCGCCTATTATTTGACGCGAAGGTCTCAAAGACTGTTAACACCACATTGTTATCCACGGGATGGTGCTCTGTGGTATTTGGGAGAAGAAGATCCACACCACTTTTGGCCACCTGCCGGAGTATCCGACATGCTCTAAGGCTGTGTGTTGGTATTGTATCCGCTGTACTATGAATTTTGCAGGGTCCGTTGAGCCATCCCTCCAGTACGGTTCCATGCCCTGTAGAGGGTTTTTGCTTTTTGGTAGTTGACCCGGGTGTATTGTGATAATGCACCCTATTATTTCGGACTAGGTTTGTATTCAGGGCCGGATTATCCCAAAAGTTTGTTTCGGTTTTCCAGACACTTTCCATCGCACAGTACTTTCGTACTATGGACTCCAAGTCAGCGAAGCGTGTTATCTCACGGCGATTTATGGCGTTAAGGATTCCCTTGTCCGTGCAATTATTACAGAAAAACAGGATTGCGTCTTCCTCGCGACAGTCCTTAACCTTGTTCATCGCAAGGAGGAATCTGACCCAATAGTGATGTACTGTTTCCTGGGGCTCTTGCCTGATGTGGGAAAGATCGCTTATGTTTGGGTGGGTGGGTGGAATTGAATCCGAACCCTTACCTGATTTGGGATCCAGGGGCCGAGGAGTTTCCAATTTTGGAAGTTCCGGTTCCGGGGTGTTACCCGATAATCCTGGCCCGCTGCCTGACTCTAAGTTCAGGGATTGGATGTTGTCCTCCCGCGAACGGGCGTCCGGCTCAGAGAGCTCGGGAATCCGGACATTGTTGGTCCTCAAGATAGAGGAAAGGTCGCCGCATTGTTCCTCCACCACTGCAATATGATGGGTGACCGGTGGAGAGTTAATCTCCCTTTGATCGGGTTTAAGCCCAATCCGATCATAGTCCGTAGCGACTCCCAAGGCGGCGATGCAATCCAAGAGCTCGTTTAAGGAGGCGAGCTCCATTGGATCCATCTGTTCGGCGAGTGCTGATTGACGTGGAGGCTGTTTTCGATGACCCGAGAAGTCATCGTCGGCGCGGCGGCCGAACAGGCGGTCATGATGAAACCGCCTAGCCGGAGAGTTTAGCCGACAGCCAAAGCTCCCCCAACAGTAGTACCGTCTTTAAAGACGAGACGAGACATCCTTCCTTCTGGCGACGACACAGAGGAACTCTCAATGAAAGCACCAATGTCGGTGTCAAAACCGGCGGATCTCGGGTAGGGGGTCCCGAACTGTGTGTCTAAGGCAGATGGTAAGAGGAGGCAGGGAACACGATGTTTTACCCAGGTTTGGGCCCTCTTGATGGAGGTAAAACCCTACGTCCTGCTTGATTTATTCTTGATGATATGAGTATTACAAGAGTTGATGTACCACAAGATCGAAGAGGCTAAACCCTAGAAGCTAGCCTATGGTATGATTGTATGTTGTCCTATGGACTAAAACCCTCTGGTTTATATAGACACCGGAGGGGGATAGGGTTACAAAGGTCGGTTACAAAGGAGAAGATATACATATCCGTATTGCCTAAGCTTGCCTTCCACGCCAAGTAGAGTCCCATCCGGACACGAGACAAAGTCTTCAATCTTGTATCTTCATAGTCCAACATTCCGGCCAAAGGATATAATTCGTCTGTCCGGACACGCCCTAATCCAGGACTCCCTCACCTCCCCTGCCTCTTATTACTATATCTAGCCGCTGTTTTGATGCTATTCGTTGTCTTGTTTCCAACAAGCTTGAGCTTGCTCGATTCAGAGCTCATTTGCAGAAGTTATGGCAGTTCTGGTTTTCCTTGGAGTATACTTGTTTTCATGGAAGTGGCATATGTTTGTACCAGCGGTAGTACCGCGGGGCCAGAGCGGCAGTACCGCGTATCGCCACAAGCGGTAGTACCACTGTCTCACAAAGGTAGTACCGCCCATGTCCATAAGCGGTAGTATGGCTCTGGTTCCGAGCTGGTACCGCCTCGACTCGAGACGTGGTTTTCTCGTGTCGGGTTCAGCGGTAGTAGTAGTGGCAGTAGGAGCAGTTGTGCCACTCGTGTGTGGTAGTACCGCTGGGCCAAGTGGTAGTACCGCCGCTGCCAACGGTAGTACCGCTGGCCCCAGTGGTAGTGCCGCTCATACGGCTCTACCTCGCCCTCTGCTTTGCTCTACTCTCTGTGTTCTACCGCCCGGGCGGTAGTACCGCTCCCCTGAGCGGTAGTACCGCTCGTGTGCGGACTGAGCACATAACGGTTGGATTCGGGAGCTCCTATAAAAGGGGGTCTTCTTCCCCATTGAGCCTTATCCTTTGAGCTCGTGTTCTTCCCCCATTGTTGACCTTCTTCGAGCTTGCTAACTCTCAATCCCTCCCTGGATTCTTGCTAGTTTTTGAGGGAAAAGAGAGAGGAGATCTAGATCCACATTTCCACCAATCACTTTCTCCTCTATGTGAGGGGAACCCCTTGGATCTAGATCTTGGAGTTCTTGGTGTTCTCCTTCTTGTTCTTCCTCTCATTTTCCTCCCTAGCATTAGTTGCTTCGGTGGGATTTGAGAGAGAAGGACTTGGGCATGGCATTTGGTGCATCAGTTTGAGTTCTCCACGGTGATACGTGGAAGTTACAAGTTGAGAAGCTTATTACTCTTGGGTGCTTGGTACCCTTGAGCTTGTTCCTCTTGGGTGCTTGGGCGCCCTAGACGGTTGGTGGTGTTCGGAGCTCAATCATTGTGGTGTAAAGCTCTGGGCAAGCGTCGGGGTCTCCAATTAGGTTGTGGAGATCGCCCCGGGAAATTTGACGGGTACCGGTGACCGCCCCCAAGGGTTGCCAAAGTGTACGGGTCCGGTGACCGCCCCCAAGGGTTGCCATTTGTATGGGTTCGGTGACCGCCCTCAAGGGTCCCTTAGTGGAATCACAACATCTTGCATTGTGCGAGGGCGTGAGGAGATTACCGTGGCCCTAGTGGCTTCTTGGGGAGCATTGTGCCTCCACACCACTCCAAACGGAGATTAGCATCCGCAAGGGTTTGAACTTCAGGATACATCGTCGTCTCCGCATGCCTCGGTTATCTCTTACCCGAGCCCTTTACTTATGCACTTTAATTTGTGATAGCCATATTGTTTCTTGTCATATATCTTTCTATCACTTTGTTGTTTATCTTGCTTAGCACAAGTTGTTGGTGCACATAGGTGAGCCTAGTTGTTGTAGGTTTTATGCTTGACAAATTAACCGCTAGGTTTATTCCGCATTTGTTCAAGCCTAAACCGTAATTATTTTAAAGCGCCTATTCACCCCCCTCTAGGCGACATCCTCGTTCTTTCACCCAGGATCCCATGCAGACTGGCCGAACACAGCCTCAACATAATCAAGGGGTTCAAACCAGTCAAGCAAACGCTACGGTGATTTTCTGCACCCAAACGACAAGCCATGGGGGAGGAGCTAGCTAAACTACTCGAGGCCAGGTTCATCACAGAAATCAAACACCTGGATTGGCTAGCCAACTTGGTCATGGTGCCAAAGAAGGATAAATCCTGGCGCCTTTGTGTTGATTTCAAAGACCTTAATAAGGCTTGCCGCAAGGACCCTTTCCCGTTGCCCCGCATTGACCAGATTATTGACACGACCGCGGGACATGATTCATTGTGTTTCCTCGATGCTTGCTCTGGATACCATCAGATTAAGATGAAGGAGTCGAACCAGGCCGCAGCGACATTCATTACCCCGTACGGGCCTTTCTGTTTCAACACTATGCCTTTTGGGCTTAAAAACGCTGGTGCCACTTACCAACGCATGACTCAAACATGTTTGGAAAAATAAATCGGCAAGACAGTGGAAGCATATGTGGATGACATGGTCATTAAGACTAAACACGTTGAATCATTGGTGGATGATTTTTGCCTCACATTTGACAACCTCTGAACATACGACATATGGCTCAATCTAGAAAAATGCGTTTTCGGTGTTCCAGCCAGAAAGTTACTAGGGTTCATTGTCTCCAATAGAGGAATTGAAGAAAACCCAACCAAAATCCGAGCCTTGTCGCAACTGGCCATACAAACAGACTTAAAGCAGGTCCAAAAATTAGCAGGGTGCGTGGCAGCTTTGAGCCGCTTCATCTCCAGATTGGGAGAAAAGGCATTACCACTTTATAGACTTCTTAGACACATCGACCACTTTGAATGGATGGATGCGGCTATAGCCGGATTAGAAGAAATAAAAAACTTATTAGCAGGCAACCCAATCCTAGCCGCCCCAAGTGTTGGCGAGCCTATGTTGCTTTATATATCAGAAACTCACCAGGTAGTGATCGTCATACTCGTCATCGAGCAAGGGGAAGATGGACATAAATTCCCCATCTAGAAAACAGTATACTACGTATCAGCGGTCCTTACATCATGCAAATCCCGATACCCTCACTATAAAAAGATAGCTTACACGGTCCTTATGGCATCCCGAAAGCTCCGGCACTATTTTCAAGAGTGTTCGATCATGGTGGCATCCGAAGTACCACTCAATGACATTATAAATAACAGGGACACCACAGATTGCATACTAAATGGGCCATTGAGCTCTTACCATTTGAACTAACATACAAGCCGTGTCGAGCTATTAAATCTCATGTGCTGGCCGACTTCATCGCCGAGTGGACGGAAGCCAAACTCCCTAAAGAGTACAATTCATACTCCAACTAGATCATGTACTTTGACGGCTCCAAAATGCTAGCCGGACTGGGGGCCGGTGTCATCTTGACACCCCCCACCGGGGGCACAATCCGCTACGTGCTGGAAATCATGTATACGGACTCCAATAACGCAGCCGAATACGAGGCACTTTTACATGGTCTCCGAATGGTTGTCTCCATGGGCATGCAACGCCTAGAGGTGCGCGGTGATTCAAACCTTGCAATATCCCAGATAAATGGAGAGTTCGATGCAAAAGATCCAAAAATGGTAGCATATCGAAACGCCGTATTAGAAATATCAGCTCGGTTCGAGGGGCTTGAGTTTCATCATGTTGCTCGAGACAGTAACCAGGCAGCGGACATACCCGCTCGAATGGGGGCCAAGCGTATACCTCTGTGGAAAGGCTCTTCAAGCCATCCATGGTGTGGCGGGACGAGAGCGGCAACACTAGTCCGGACCTGCTAACACTCCGAGCAGCCGAACAAGATACAGATATCATCGGGGGTTCGGATATCAAAATAACACCTTATACTCATGAAATTATGGCCGTTATCACTCCATGGACCGAACCCTTCCTGGCCTACCTTAATAGGCAGGAGCTTCCTGATGATCAAAATGAGGCCCGTTGCATGGTTGGACGTTCTAAAGCCTATAAAGTTCACGAAGGTGAACTATACAAGAAAATTGCTACTGGAGTCCTCCAAAGGTGCATCTCCGAAGAGGAGGGACGGAAACTCTTGGCTGAAATACATGTTGGTCTGGGCAGCCATCATGCTGCAGCTCGGGCCCTCGTAAGCAAGGCCTTCCGAAGAGGTTTGTTCTGGCCAACGACCTGAGGAGACGCACAAGCCCTTGTGCAACGTTGCGTAGGATGTCAGCTTTTCGCAAATCAAAGTCATATGCCTCCCACTACCTTATGGACAATCCCCATCGCTTGGCCTTTTGCGGTCTGGGGGCTAGACATGGTCGAACCCCTTAAAGGGGGAAGCCACAAAAAGAAATATTCACTGGTCATGGTGGATAAATCCACTAAGTGGATAGAGGCCAAACCAGTAAAAACAGCTGAAGTAGGGCCAGTGATCGACTTCATATCCAGCGTGGTACACCGTTATGGTGTCCCGCACAGCATCATTACTGATAATGGCTCCAATTTTACAGCCGATGAGGTGAAAAACTGGTGTGTTAACTTGGGCATTAAACTCGACTATGCATCCGTCTACCACCCTCAAACTAAATGCCAGGTTGAACGGGCCAATGGCTTGATAATGAGCGGCATTAAACCCAGACTACTGTGTACCTTGCAGGAGTCAGACAAGCATTGGGTTGAGGAACTTGATTCCATGCTCTGGGGGCTACGGACTACGCCTAATCGAACGACCGGACATACAACTTTCTTCATGGTGTACGGTGCAGAAGCTGTTTTGCCCTGTGACATTATTCATGACTCACCTCGAGTGCGCATGTACGAAGAGCGAGAAGCCGAGCTCGATCGGCAGGAAGACCTAGATGGCCTTGAAGAGGAGCGTTATATTTCAAAGGTTCGTCCCGCATTCTATCAACAACAGGCCAGGCGATACCAAAGTAGAGAAGTGCGGGCCAAGACATAAAACATCGGCGATATCGTCTTACGTCTCCCAAAGAAGAAGAAGGACACACTCAAACCAAAATGGGAGGGCCCCTTCATCATAGATGAAGTTCTCACAGGAGGAGCCTATCACCTTCGTAATGCATCGGATAATTGCCTTGAGCTGAATCCATGGAACGCTGCTCGGCTCCGACGGTTCTACGCCTAGTTCGGCCGCCTCCTTTATGTTTTTTGACTAGGCTCCTTTTTTCTCCTTTTTCTTTCTCCCTTTTTATTTCATTTATTTTCCCTTTTTATATCCCAGGGTATGTTCGGATCTACCGAACTGTTAGGGGGTACACATCTTTAAATGTATACACCCCATTATAACTGGGGGGCTTCTTCGACGAAGCTTATTACTAAAAGCTTGATTGTTTTCATTGCTTACGTCGTTCGCTCTATACATCTTTTGACATTATATGCACCTCTATGACTTAAAGTTTTTGCCAAGCTGGGTTGCTTGGCTCCTGTGTTTATACCCTACTGATAACCCACAAGTATAGGGGATCGCAATAGTTTTCGAGGGTAGAGTATTCAACCCAAATTTATTGATTCGACACAAGGGGAGCCAAAGAATATTCTCAAGTATTAACAATTGAGTTGTCAATTCAACCGCACCTGAAAGACTTAATATCTGCAACAAAGTATTTAGTAGCAAATTAATATGATAGTAGTGGTAACGGTGGCAAAGGTAACAGTAGCAGTTTTGTAGTGATTGTGACAGTGGCAACGAAAAAGTAACTTAGCAAAGATCAATATGTGAAAAGCTCGTAGGCAATGGATCAGTGATGGATAATTATGTCGGATACGATTCCTCATGCAATAGTTATAACATAGGGTGACACAGAACTAGCTCCAATTCATTAATGTAATGTAGGCATGTATTCCGAATATAGTCATACGTGCTAATGGAATAGAACTTGCATGCCATATTTTGTCCTACCCTCCCGTGGCAGCGGGGTCCTAGCAGAAACTAAGGAATATTAAGGCCTCCTTTTAACAGAGTACCGGACCAAAGCATTAACACTTAGTGAATACATGAACTCCTCAAACTACGGTCATCACCGGGAGTGGTACCGACTATTGTCGCTTCGGGGTTGCCGGATCATAACACATAGTAGGTGACTATAGACTTGCAAGATAGGATCAAGAACTCTCATATATTCATGAAAACATAATAGGTTCAGATCTGAAATCATGGCACTCGGGCCCTAGTGACAAGCATTAAGCATAGCAAAGTCATAGCAACATCAATCTCAGAACATAGTGGATACTAGGGATCAAACCCTAACAAAACTAACTCGATTACATGATAAATCTCATCCAACCCATCACCGTCCAGCAAGCCTACGATGGAATTACTCACGCACGGCGGTGAGCATCATGAAATTGGTGATGGAGGATGGTTGATGATGACGATGGCGACGAATTCCCCTTTCTAGAGCCCCGAACGGACTCCCGATCAACCCTCCTGAGAGAGATTAGGGCTTGGCGGCGACTCCGTATCGTAAAAGGTGATGAATCCTTCTCTCTCATTTTTTTTCTCCCTGAACGTGAATATATAGAGTTGGAGTTGAGGTCGGTGGAGCACCAGGGGGCCCAGGAGGCAGGGGGCGCCCAGGGGGGTAGGCGCCCCCCACCCTCGTGGACAGGGTGGGCCCCCTGGCCTTGATTCTTTCGCCAGTATTTTTTATATATTCCAAAAATATTCTCCGTTGATTTTCAGGTCATTCCGTGAACTTTTATTTCTACACAAAAATAACACCATGGCAATTCTACTAAAAACAGCGTCAGTCTGGGTTAGTTCCATTCAAATCATGCAAGTTAGAGTCTAAAACAAGGGCAAAAGTATTTGGAAAAGTAGATACGATGGAGACGTATCAACTCCCCCAAGCTTAAACATTTGCTTGTCCTCAAGCAATTCAGTTGACAATCTGAAAGTGATAAAGAAAAACTTTTACAAACTCTGTTTGCTCTTGTTGTTGTAAATATGTAAAGCCAGCATTCAAGTTTTCAGCAAAGATTATGAACTAACCATATTCACAATAACCTTTAGGTCTCATGTTTACTCATATCAATGGCATAATCAACTAGCGCGCTATAATAATAAATCTCGGATGACAACACTTTCTCAAAAAAATCATAATATGATATAACAAGATGGTATCTCACTAGCCCTTTCTGAGACCGCAAAACATAAATGCAGAGCACCTCTGAAGATCAAGGGCTGACTGGAAATTGTAATTCATGGTAAAAGAGATCCAGCCACAATCATACTCAATGTAAACTAATAATAATACATGCAAATGACAGTGGTGCTCTCCAACTGGTGCTTTTTAATAAGAGGATGATGACTAAACATAAAAGTAAATAGATAGGCCCTTCGCAGAGGGAAGCAGGGATTTGTAGAGGTGCCAGAGCTCGATTTTGAAATAGATATGAATAATATTTTGAGCGGTATACTTTCGTTGTCAACATAACAACCGAGAGATCTCGATACCTTCCATGCTACACACATTATAGGCGGTTCCCAAGCAGAATGGTAAAGTTTATACTCTCCCTACCACCAACAAACATCAATCCCTGGCTTGTCCGAAACAACGGGTGCCTCCAACTAACAACAATCCTGGGGGAGTTTTGTTTGCAATTATTTTGGTTTGATTTGAGCATGGGACTGGGCATCCTGGTTACCAACCATTTTCTCGTGAATGAGGAGCGGAGTCCACTCCTCTTGAGAATAACCCGCCTAGCATGGAAGATATAGACAGCCCTAGTTGATACATGAGCTATTCGAGCATACAAAACAGAATTTCATTTGAAGGTTTAGAGTTTGGCACATACAAATTTACTTGGAACGGCAGGTAGATACCGCATATAGGAAGGTATGGTGGACTCATATGGAATAACTTTGGGGTTTATGGAGTTGGATGCACAAGCAGTATTCCCGCTTAGTACAAGTGAAGGCTAGAAAGAGACTGGGAAGCGGCCAGCTAGAGAGCGACAACGGTCATGAACATGCATTAAAATTAATCAACACCAAATGCAAGCATGAGTAGGATATAATTCACCATGAAAATAAATATCGTGGATGCTATGTTGATTTTGTTTCAACTACATGCGTGAGCATGTGCCAAGTCAAGCCACTCGAATCGTTCAAAGGAGGATACCACCCTATCATACCACATCACAACCATTTTAATAGCATGTTGGCACGCAAGGTAAACCATTATAATCTCCTAGCTAATTAAGCATGGCATGAGCAACTATAATCTCTAATTGTCATTGCAAACAAGTTTCATTCATAATAGGCTGAATCAGGAACGATGAATTAATCATATTTACAAAAACAAGAGAGATTGAGTTCATACCAGCTTCTCTCATCTCAATCAGTTCATCATATATCGTCATTATTGCCTTTCACTTGCACAACCGAACGGTGTGGATAATAATAATAATAGTGCACGTGCATTGGACTAAGCTAGAATCTGCAAGCATTCAATACACAGGAGAAACAAGGTAATATGGGCTCTTTGTTAGATCAACAATAATGCATATGAGAGCCACTTCAACATTTTCATCATGGTCTTCTCCTCTCGACCCCCAAAGAAAAGAAAAGAAACAAAACTATTTACACAGGAAAGCACCCAACAAGCAAAAGAAGAACGAGAAATCTTTTTGGGTTTTCTTTTAATTATTACTACTACAGGCATGGAAAGTAAACTAGCTAAAAGATACAACTATTTTTTTTGTTTTTATTAAGGTTTTTTAAACACACAAGAGGAATGCTGGAAAAGAAATTAAACTAGCATGGATGATACAATGAAAAAGTATGAGCACCGACAACTGGCATGAGTGTGTGAACATGAATGTAATGTCGGTGAGAAATACGTACTCCCCCAAGCTTAGGCTTTTGGCCTAAGTTGGTCTATGGCCATGGCTGGCCTGGTGGATATCCGAAGTTGAAGCTGGGGTCGTACTGAGATGCAGCAGCTACTTCCTGAAGAGCTGTAGCCTGGAGGCGAGCTGCCTCTGTCCTCCTCTCGTACACATTCGCCTCCTCCCTGGTTATAACATATCTCCCTTTTGTCTGAAAGTCAAAGAAAATAGGAGCAAGGAGAGCAACATACGGTGTGCCATCTGACAAAGATTAGTCAGTACTGGAGGAACTGATCGTTCCTCTCAACAAACTGATGACGAACCATAGCATTATAATCTAGATAAGCAGGAGGCAATCCAATATCATTCTCATGTATGGGTATCTCAAGAAAATTAGCTACACGAGTTGCATAAATTCCATCAAACAAGTCTCCAGATAAACTATTAAGATGCAACCTACATGCAACAATGGCCCCCAAGTTGTATTGTTTATCTCCTAATACAACACTCTTGAGAACACTAAGATCAGGAACACACATGTGACATGCCTCATCCTTACCATTAATGCATCTACCTATAAAGAGAGCAAAATAATGTATGGTAGGAAAATGAATGCTCCCTATGGTAGCTTGTGTTATTTCTCTAGATTCCCCCACAGTGATACTAGCAAGAAATTCTTTAAATTCAGATTTGCGAGGTTCACTAACATTACCCCACTGCGGGAGTTTACAAGCAGTATTAAAATCTTCTAAGTCCATGGTATAAGATTTATCATACAGATCAAATAGGACAGTGTGAGAATTGCGTGATGATGTAAATTTAAACCTTCTCACAAAGGAATCAGTTAGGTGATAATATTGGGGGCACTTATCTGACACGAAGTCCTCAAGTTCAGCATTACGCGCATATGCGTCAAATTCCTCCTTAATTCCTGCTTGGACCATAAAATCTTCTGACGGCCATTCACAAGGGCGCACTTGAGCTTCTCTTGGTAGGTCATGGTCCGGCTCACGTATCGCGGGCCTGGGTCCTTGCTTCCTTGAGGAACCACCTTGGTACATTTTCCTAAACATATTTCTTCCTTTGAAAAATTTCTGAAATTTTTAGTAACTCAAAATAAAAGTGAGCCAAACTCAACAAAATTGATAGCAACTACTCCTACAAGTGCCTAGAGGCCATATCATGCATTAAAACTACTTTTGACCACAAAAATTTGACATGCAAGCTCAAGAACAGGGTCACCTAATCAGCAAATATTTGCAATAAATAAAGCACTAGAACAAAAACTAATTGGACCATTGGAGGACTCACATACCAAAGAACAATCCCCCAAAACAGTTTTGTGAATGGAACTTTGAGAAAGGAGATCAAAAATGGCAACAAGATGAGCTAGAACTCGGGTTTGAGCTGGTGGAAGATTTTTTCTGGAGGAAGACGAAGTGTGTGGATGCAAGAATAAGTGGAGGGGGCCCACGTGCGGTCCACGAGGCGGGGGGCTTGCCCAGGGGGGTGGGCGCGCCCTCCACCCTCGTGGGCACATGGTGAGGCCCCCTGGTATGTTCTCAGTGCCAATAATTCTTAAATATTCTAGAAAAAATCATACTAAATTTTCAGGGCATTTGGAGAACTTTTATTTTCGGGGTATTTTTTTATTGCAAGGATAATTCAAAAAACAGACAAAAAAACTATTTTTGCTTTATTTAATCTAAATAATAGAAAGTAAAAGGAGGGTAAGAGTTGTGCTTTCTAACTTCATCCATCTCATGCTCGTCAAAAGGAATCCACTAACAAGGTTGATCAAGTCTTGTTAACAAACTCATTCCGAATCGCATGAAACCGGAGAAATTTCGAATAACACTAGGTTACCTCAATGGGGATATGCACGTCCCCAACAATAACAATATCATATTTTTTCTTGACAGTAGGAAGAGGAAATTCAAAACCTCTAATACGTCTCCAACGTATCTATAATTTTTTATTGCTCCATGCTATTATATATTCTGTTTTGGATGCTTAATGGGCTTATTTATACACTTTTATATTATTTTTGGGACTAACCTATTAATCGGAGGCCCAGCCCAAATTGCTGTTTTTTTTGCCTATTTCAGTGTTTCGCAGGAAAAGAATATCAAACGGAGTCCAAACGGAATGAAACCTTCAGGAGCGTGATTTTTTGGAACAAGCGTGATCCAGAGGACTTGGAGTGGACGTCAAGCAACCAACATGGAGGCCACGAGGCAGGGGGCGCGCCTACCCCCCTGGGCATGCCCTCCACCCTCATGGGCCCCTCGTGGCTCCACCGACCTACTTCTTCCTCCTATATATACCTATGTACCCTGAAAACATCGGGGAGCACTGATACGTCTCCGTCGTATCTATAATTTTTTATTGTTCCATGCCAATATTATCGAACTTTCATATACTTTTGGCAACTTTTTATACTATTTTTGGGACTAACATATTGATCCAGTGCCCAGTGTCAGTTCCTGTCTGTTTCATGTTTGTGGTTTCGCAGAATATCCATATCAAACAGAGTCCAAACGGGATAAAAACGGACGGAGCTTATTTTTGGAAAATATGGAAAATTCGGAAGGAAAATCAACGCGAACCAGTGCCCGAGGTGGTCACGAGGCAAGGGGCACCCCCCTTAGGGCGCGCCCCTACGCTCGTGAGCCCACCGTAAGGCAGTTTACACTCTTCTTTTGCCGCAAGAAAGCTAATATTCGGAAAAAAATCACGGCGAAGGTTTCAGGCCAATCGGAGTTACGGATCTCCATATATATATATATATACGAAATGGTGAAACAGAGCCAGGAGAGAACGCAGAACCAGAGAGAAATAGAGAGATAGATCCAATCTCGGAGGGGCTCTCGCCCCTCCCACGCCATGGGAGCCAAGGACCAGAGGGGAAACCCTTCTCCCATCTAGGGAGGAGGTCAAGGAAGAAGAATAAGAAGGGGGGCCTCTCCCCCTTGCTTCCGGTGGCGCCGGAGCGCTGCCGGGGCCATCATCATCACCGCCATCTTCACCAACAACTTCACCGCCATCATCACCAACTCTTCCCCCCTCTATGAAGCGGTGTAACCTCTCTCTTACCCGCTGTAATCTCTACTTAAACATGGTGCTCAACGCTATATATTATCTCCCAATGATGTATGGCTATCCTATGATGTTTGAGTAGATCTGTTTTGTCCTAATGGCTATTTGATGATCGTGATTGGTTTGAGTTGTATGTTTTATTATTGGTTCTGTCCTATGGTGCTCTCTGTGTCGCGCAAGCGTGAGGGATTCCCGCTGTAGGGTTTGCAATATGCTTATGATTTGCTTATGGTGGGTGGCGTGAGTGACAGAAGCACAGACCCGAGTAAGTAGGTTGTTTGCGTATGGGATAAAGGGGACTTGATGCTTTAATGCTATGGTTGGGTTTTACCATAATGAATCTTTAGTAGTTGCGGATGCTTGCTAGAGTTCCAATCATAAGTGCATATGATCCAAGTAGAGAAAGTATGTTAGCTTATGCCTCTCCCTCAAATAAAATTGCAATAATGATTATCGGTCTAGTTATCGATTGCCTAGGGACAAATAACCTTCTTGTTGACAAAAGCTCTTTACTAAAACTAATTTAGTTGTGTCTTTATCTAAACAGCCCCTAGATTTTATTTACGTGCTCTTTACTTTCTTGTAAGCTTACCCCAAAAAACACCTACAAAGTACTTCTAGTTTCATACTTGTTTCCGGTAAACCGAACGTCAAGTGTGCGTAGAGTTGTATCGGTGGTCGATAGAACTTGAGGGAGTATTTGTTCTACCTTTAGCTCCTCATTGGGTTCGACACTCTTACTTATCTACAATTGATCCCTTATACTTGTGGGTTATCAAGACCTTTTTCTGGCGCTGTTACCGCGAGCAATAGCGTGGGGTGAATATTCTTGTGTGTGCTTGTTTGCTTTATCACTAAGTAATTTTTATTTGCTGTTCTTAGTTGTTCTTTATCTTTAGTTATGGATATGGAACACGGAATACCAAAAAAATTAGGTGTACTTTCTGCTCATGGAGATGGGGAACCTCCTAAAACCCTCGATGCTGGTTATGTGAAAGATATTATGTACTACTTTAATAATCCTGAGAAAACCCCATTCAATTATGTAATGGGATTAACGTTGGATCAACGTGAATACTTTAGGGATTACCGCTTGACACAAAAAGGGAAACTATTATGGGATCAAATTCATATATTGAATTGGTATGCTAGGCAACTATGCTTGAGATATGATTATACTTGTTGCTCTAAGGTGAAGGCTCCACACCTTCCCTTTTCATGTGAATTTAATGATAATGAAACCTTAGCTTCTTATGCTAATGGTATATATGATTACTATGATGTGGAACAAATAGAAGAATTTGTTGCTTTTATGGGTGCTTATGAAATTGAATCTATGTTTAAAGAGTTTGAAGATTTTGATGATGCTGTTTATAGACCTGAAAATTTAGCTATCCTGAAATATTGTTATGAGAATTATGAATACAATTACGAAACTAATGCGCTTATTAAGAAAGTCTCCGCTATCCAAGAAGAGACTAATATTTTGCAGGAATCTATGGAAGAAGAAGTTGATGAAACTGTGAGCTCATTGGATGAAAAAGATGAGGAGGAGAGCGAAGAACAAAAGGAGGAAGAGCAGATTAGCTACCCGTGCCCACCTTCTAATGAGAGTAACTCTTCAACTCATACATTGTTTAATTTCCCTTCGTGCTTACCGAAGGATGATTTCTATGATGACTGTTATGATCCCGTTGATATTTTTGAAATATCCCTTTTTGATGATGCTTGCTATGCTTGTGGCCAAGATGCCAATATGAATTATGCTTATGGAGATGAACTTGCTATAGTTCCTTATGTTAAACATGAAATTGTTGCTATTGCACCCACACATGATAGTCCTATTATCTTTTTGAATTCTCCCAACTACACTATATCGGAGAAGTTTGCACTTATTAAGGATTATATTGATGGGTTGCCTTTTACCGTTGCACATGATGATTTTGATAGATATAATATGCATGTGCTTGCTGCTCCTACTTGTAATTATTATGAGAGAGGAACTATATCTCCACCTCTCTATGTTTCCAATACGATAAACTTGCAAGAAACTGTTTAAACTATGCATTGGCCTTTACTAGGTGTGCATGAATTGTTCTTTTATGACATGCCGATGCATAGAAAGAGAGTTAGACTTCGCCATTGCTTGATATATGTTGCTTTGTGCTCACTACTAAATGCCAAATCATTGATAATTAAAATTGGCTTTGATATACCTTGGGATCCGGGTGGATTCACTACTTGAGCACTATATGCCTAGCTTAACGGCTTTAAAGAAAGCGCTGCCAGGGAGACAACCCGGAAGTTTTAGAGAGTCATTTATTTCTGTTGAGTACTTTCATATAGTTTAAAAACAACAAAAATAAAGAGGGAAACCCAAAACTTTTTCAAAAAGAAAAGTGAAAGTGAGAAAGACGAGCATTGTTGATGTGGGAGCTAGCCTTGAACTTTGTTCATGCTCATGGAAACTTTGTGAATCTTGATTACAGAAACTTTTCAATAAAAATAATTATCCCCTTGTACAATTCCATTGTATTATAAAAATAATGTGCCAAGGTTTGCCTTTAGGATGTTTACATTTGCTTGATGGTTTGTACGGTGCAGGACAGAAACTTTGGCTATAGTGAGCGATTTTACATTTTTAGCTGGAATGTCAAATGGTTCTGATTCTTTTGCCCTTCCTATACAAATTGTTTACTTTTCCTAATTTTGGCAGAATTTTGCAAGTATCAGAAGTATGGTGAATGTTCAGATTGCTACAGACTGTTCTGTTTTAGACAGATTCTGTTTTTGATGCATAGTTTGCTTGTTTTGATGAAACTATCAATTTATATCAGTGGATTAAGCCACGAAAAAGTTATATTATAGTATACACAATGAAAAAACAAAATATGAATTGGTTTGCAATAGTACTTAGAGTAGTGATTTTCTTTATTATACTAATGGATCTTACCGAGTATTCTGTTGAAGTTTTGTGTGGATGAAGTGTTTGATGATTGAGAAGGTTTTGATGTGAGAAGAAGGAAGAGAGGCAAGAGCTCAAGATTGGGGATGCCCGAGGCACCCCAAGTAAATATTCAAGGAGACTCAAGCGTCTAAGCTTGGGGATGCTGGGAAGGCATCCCCTCTTTCTTCAACAAGCATCGGTATGTTTTCGGTTCATTTCGTTCATGCGATATGTGCAAGTCTTGGAGCATCTTTTGCATTTAGGTTTTTACTTTTCTTTTATGCACCATGCTGGTATGAGATTGTCCTTGGTTGATTTATAGAATGCTCTTTGCACTTCACTTATATCTTTTGAGTATGGCCTTATAGAATGCTTCATGTGCTTCACTTATATCATTTGAAGTTTGGATTGCCCGTTTCTCTTTAAATAGACAACCGCCATGTATAGAATGCTCTTTTGCTTCACTTAGATTTTTTAGAGCACGGGCATATCTTTCGTAGAAAGAATTAAACTCTCTTGCTTCACTTATATCTATTTAGAGAGATGATAAGAACTGGTCATTCACATGGTTAGTCATAAAATCCTACATAAAACTTGTAGATCACTGAATATGATATGTTTGATTCCTTGCAATAGTTTTGCGATATAAAGATGGTGATATTAGAGTCGTGCTAGTGGGTGGTTGTGAATTGTAGAAATACTTGTGTTGAGGTTTGTGATTCCCGTAGCATGCACGTATGGTGAACCGTTATGTAACGAAGTCAGAGCATGATTTATTTATTGATTGTCTTCCTTATGAGTGGCGATCGGGGACGAGCGATGGTCTTTTCCTACCAATCTATCCCCCTAGGAGCATGCACATAGTACTTTGTTTCGATGACTAATAGATTTTTGCAATAAGTATGTGAGTTCTTTATGACTAATGTTGAGTCCATGTATTATACGCACTCTCACCCTTCCACCATTGCTAGCCTCTCTAGTACCGCGCAACTTTCGCCGGTACCATAAACCCACCATATACCTTCATCAAAACAACCACCATATATACCTACCTATCATGGCATTTCCATAGCCATTCCGAGATATATTGCCATGC
Source organism: Triticum urartu (assembly GCF_003073215.2). Lineage (NCBI taxonomy): Eukaryota > Viridiplantae > Streptophyta > Magnoliopsida > Poales > Poaceae > Triticum > Triticum urartu. The sequence continues at coordinate 209,518,707 of NC_053028.1, read as the reverse complement.
AACTTTCATCATCATCATATACATGACTTGAGCATTCATTGTCATATTGCTTTGCATGATCGTAAGATAGCTAGCATGATGTTTTCATGGCTTGTCCATTTTTCGATATCATTGCTACGCTAGATCATTGCACATCCCGGTACACCGCCGGAGGCATTCATATAGAGTCATATCATTGTTCCAGATATCGAGTTGTAATATTGAGTTGTAACTAAATAAAGGTGTGATGATCATCATTATTAGAGCAATGCCCCAGTGAGGAAAGGATGATGGAGACTATGATTCCCCCATAAGTCGGGATGAGACTCCGGACTTTACAAAAAAAAAGAGGCCAAAGAAGCCCAAATAAAAAAGAGGCCAAAGAAGCCCACCAAAAAAATAATAAAAATAATAATAATAAAAGAAAATAAAAAAAATGAGAGAAAAAGAGAGAAGGGGCAATGTTACTATCCTTATACCACACTTGTGCTTCAAAGTAGCACCATGTTCTTCATATAGAGAGTCTCTTGAGTTATCACTTTCATATACTAGTGGGAATTTTCATTATAGAACTTGGCTTGTATATTCCAATGATGGGCTTCCTCAAATGCCCTAGGTTTTCATGAGCAAGCACGTTGGATGCACACCCACTTAGTTTCAGTTTGAGCTTTCATATACTTATAGCTCTAGTGCATCCGTTGCATGGCAATCCCTACTCCTCACAATGATATCTATTAATGGGCATCTCCATAGCCCGTTGATACGCCTAGTTGATGTGAGACTTTCTCCTTTTTGTCTTCTCCACATAACCCCCATCATCATATTCTATTCCACCTATAGTGCTATGTCCATGGCTCACGCTCATGTATTGCGTGAAAGTTGAAAAGGTTTGAGAAACGTCAAAAGTATGAAACAATTGCTTGGCTTGTCATCGGGGTTGTGCATGCTGTGAATATTTTGTGTGGTGAAGATGGAGCATAGCCAGACTATATGATTTTGTAGGGATAACTTTCTTTGGCCTTGTTATTTTGAAAAGACATGATTGCTTTATTAGTGGGCTTGAAGCATTATTGTTTTTATGTCAAATGATAGACTACTGCTTTGAATCACTCGTGTCTTAATATTCATGCCATGATTAGACATATGATCAAGATTATTCTAGGTAGCATTCCACATCAAAAATTATCTTTTTTATCATTTACCTACTCAAGGACGAGCAGGAATTAAGCTTGGGGATGCTGATACGTCTCCGTCGTATCTATAATTTTTGATTGTTCCATGCCAATATTATCGAAGTTTCATATACTTTTGGCAACTTTTTATACTATTTTTGGGACTAACATATTGATCCAGTGCCCAGTGCCAGTTCGTGTCTGTTGCATGTTTGTGGTTTCGCAGATATCCATACCAAATGGAGTCCAAACGGGATAAAAATGGACGGAGCTTATTTTTGGAAAATATGGAAAATTCAGAAGGAAAATCAACGCGAACCAGTGCCCGAGGTGGTCACGAGGCAGGGGGCGCCCTCCTTAGGGCGCCCCCTACCCTCGTGAGCCCACCGTAAGGCGGTTTACGCTCTTCTTTTGCCGCAAGAAAGCTAATATTCGGAAAAAAATCACGGCGAAGGTTTCAGACCAATCGGAGTTACGGATCTCCATATATATATACGAAACGGTGAAACAAAGCCAGGAGAGAACGCAGAACCAGAGAGAAACAGAGAGATAGATCCAATCTCGGAGGGGCTCTCGCCCCTCCCACGCCATGGGAGCCAAGGACCAGAGGGGAAACCCTTCTCCCATCTAGGGAGGAGGTCAAGGAAGAAGAATAAGAAGGGGGGCCCTCTCCCCCTTGCTTCCGGTGGCGCCGGAGCGCTGCCGGGGCCATCATCATCACCGCCATCTTCACCAACAACTTCACCGCCATAATCACCAACTCTTCCCCCCTCTATGCAGCGGTGTAAACTCTCTCTTACCCACTGTAATCTCTACTTAAACATGGTGCTCAACGCTATATATTATTTCCCAATGATGTATGGCTATCCTATAATGTTTGAGTAGATCTGTTTTGTCCTAATGGCTATTTGATGATCGTGATTGGTTTGAGTTGTATGTTTTATTATTGGTGCTGTCCTATGGTGCTCTCCGTGTCACGCAAGCGTGAGGGATTCCCGCTGTAGGGTTTGCAATATGCTTATGATTTGCTTATTGTGGGTGGCGTGAGTGACAGAAGCACATACCCGAGTAAGTAGGTTGTTTGCGTATGGGATAAAGGGGACTTGATGCTTTAATGCTATGGTTGGGTTTTACCTTAATGAATCTATAGTAGTTGCAGATGCTTGCTAGAGTTCCAACCATAAGTGCATATGATCCAAGTAGAGAAAGTATGTTAGCTTATGCCTCTCCCTCAAATAAAATTGCAATAATGATTACCGATCTAGTTATCGATTGCCTAGGGACAAATAACCTTCTTGTTGACAAGAGCTCTTTACTAAAACTAATTTAGTTGTGTCTTTATCTAAACAGACCCTAGCTTTTATTTACATGCTCTTTACTTTCTTGCAAGCTTACCCAAAAAAACACCTACAAAGTACTTCTAGTTTCATACTTGTTTCCGGTAAAGCGAACGTCAAGTGTGCGTAGAGTTGTATCGGTGGTCGATAGAACTTGAGGGAATATTTGTTCTACCTTTAGCTCCTCGTTGGGTTTGACACTCTTACTTATCGAAAGAGGCTACAATTGATCCCCTATACTTGTGGGTTATCAAGCACCAAGAAAACCTAATTCCGCTGCTGCAACCTTATGTACCCAAGAGATCCCATCTTGGGGCCTTTTCCGGAGCTCCGCCGGAGGGGGCATTGATCACGGAGGGCCTCTACATCAACTCCATGGCCCCTCCGATGATGTGTGAGTAGTTTACCTCAGACCTTCGGGTCCATAGTTATTAGCTAGATGGCTTCTTCTCTCTCTTTGGATCTCAATACAAAGTTCTCCTCGATCTTCTTGCAGATCTATTCGATGTAACTCTTTTTGCGGTGTGTTTGTCGAGATCCGATGAATTGTGGGTTTATGATCAAGATTATCTATGAAGAATATTTGAATCTTCTCTGAATTCTTTTATGTATGATTGGTTATCTTTGCAAGTCTCTTTGAATTATCAGTTTGGTTTGGCCTACTAGATTGACCTTTCTTGCAATGGGAGAAGTGCTTAGCTTTGGGTTCAATCTTGCGGTGCTCGATCCTAGTGATAGAAAGGGAAATGGCACGTATTGTATTGTTGCCATCGAGGATAAAAATATGGGGTTTATATCATATTGCACGAGTTTATCCCTCTACATCATGTCATCTTGCTTAAAGCGTTACTCTGTTCTTATGAACTTAATACTCTAGATGCATGCTGGATAGCGGTCGATGTGTGGAATAATAGTAGTAGATGCAGGCAGGAGTCAGTCTACTTGTCACGGACGTGATGCCTATATACATGATCATACCTAGGTATTCTCATAATTATTCGTTTTTCTATCAATTGCTCGGCAGTAATTTGTTCACCCACCGTAATACTTATGCTATCTTGAGAGAAGCCACTAGTCAAAACTATGGCCCCCGGGACTATCTTCCATCATATTAATCTCCCGTCAACTAGCTATTTCTCGCACCGTTTATTTTGCAATCTTTACTTTCAATCTATATCATAAAATACCAAAAATAGGTATCTTATTATTATTATCTCTATCAGATCTCACACTTGCAAGTGGCCGTGAAGGGATTGACAACCCCTTTATTGCGTTGGTTGCGAGGTTCTTATTTGTTTGTGTAGGTACGAGGTGACTCGCGCGTGGTATCCTATTGGATTGATACCTTGGTTCTCAAAAACCGAGGGAAATACTTACGCTGCTTTGCTACATCACCCTTTCCTCTTCATCGGAAAACCAACGCATGCTCAAGAGGTAGCAAGAAGGATTTCTGGCGCTGTTGCCGGGGAGATCTACGCCAAGTCAAGACATACCAGGTACCCATCACAACTCTTATCCTTCACATTACATTATTTGCCATTTGCCTCTCGTTTTCCTCTCCCCCACTTCTCCCTTGCCATTTTATTCGCCCTCTTTTCCTTTCGTCCTCTCCTTCCGGTCGCTTTTTCTTCTTTTCGCTTGTTTGCTTGTGTGTTGGATTGCTTGCTTGTCATGATGGCTCAAGATAATACTAATTTATGTGACTTTGCCAATACCAACAATAATGATTTTATTATCACTCCGATTGCTCCTCTTACCGATGCTGAATCTTGTGAAATTAATACTGCTTTGTTGAATCTTGTCATGAAAGATCTGTTTTCTGGCCTTCCTAGTGAAGATGCCGCTACCCATCTAATCAACTTTGTTGATTTGTGTGATATTCAAAAGACGAAAGATGTGGATAATGATATTGTTAAACTTAAGCTATTTCCGTTTTCGCTTAGAGATCGTGCTAAAGCTTGGTTTTCGTCTTTGCCTAAAAATAGTATTGATTCATGGAATAAGTGCAAAGATGCTTTTATCTCTAAGTATTTTCCTCCCGCTAAGATCATCTCTCTTAGAAATGATATTATGAATTTTAAGCAACTTGATCATGAACATGTTGCACAATCTTGGGAGAGGATGAAATTAATGATACGTAATTGCCCTACATGTGGATTGAATTTATAGATGATTATACAAAAAATTTATGCCGGATTGAATTTTGCTTCTAGAAATCTTTTAGATTCGGTCGCGGGAGGCACTTTTATGGAAATAACTTTAGGAGAAGCTACTAAACTCCTAGATAATATTATGGTTAATTATTCTCAATGGCACACCGAAAGATCTACTAGTAAACAAGTTCATGCGATTGAAGAGATTAATGTTTTGAGTGGAAAGATGGATGAACTTATGAAATTGTTTGGTAATAAGAGTGCTCCTACTGATCCTAATGATATGCCTTTGTCTACTTTGATTGAGAATAATAATAAATCTATGGATGTGAATTTTGTTGGTAGGAACAATTTTGGTAACAACGCGTATAGAGGTCATTTTAATTCTAGGCCATTTCCTAGTAATTCCTCTAATAATTATGGTAATTACTACAACAATTCTTATGGAAATTATAATAAGATGCCCTCTGATTTTGAATCTAGTATTAAATAATTTATTAGTTCGCAAAAGAGTTTCAATGCTTTGATTGAAGAAAAATTGCTTAAGATTGATGAGTTGGCTAGAAACGTGGATAGTATTTCTATTGATATTGATTCTTTGAAACTTAGATCTATTCCACCTAAGCACGATATCAATGAGTCTCTCAAAGCCATGATAATTTTCATTGATGAGTGCAAAGAAAGAACCGCTAGGATGCATGCTAAGAAAGATTGCTTTGTGAAGGCGTGTTCTTCTAGTTTTTATGAGAATAAAGATGAAGATCTAAAAGTGATTGATGTGTCCCCTATTAAATCCTTGTTTTGCAATATGAATCTTGATAATGATGGGACTGGAGATGAGTCAACTTTAGTTAGAAGGCGTCCCAAAAATTCGGAGTTTTTAGATCTTGATGCAAAAATTGGTAAAAGTGTGATTGAAGAAGCTAAAACTTTAGATAGCAATGAACCCAATATCTTGGATTTCAAGGAATTTAATTATGATAATTGCTCTTTGATAGATTGTATTTCCTTGTTGCAATCCATGCTAAATTCTCCTCACGCTTATAGTCAAAATAAAGCTTTTACTAAACATATCATTGATGCTTTGATGCAATCTTATGAAGAAAAACTTGAGTTGGAAGTTTCTATCCCTAGAAAACTTTATGATGAGTGGGAACCTATAATTAAAATAAAAAATTAAAGATCATGAATGCTATTCTTTGTGTGATTTGGGTGCTAGTGTTTCCACGATCCCAAAAACTTTGTGTGATTTGCTAGGATTCCATGAATTTGATGATTGTTCTTTAAACTTGCACCTTGCGGATTCCACTATTAAGAAACATATTGGAAGAATTAATGATGTTCTTATCGTTGCAAATAGGAATTATGTGCCTGCAGATTTCGTTGTTCTTGATATAGATTGCGATCCTTCATGTCCTATTATTCTTGGTAGACCCTTCCTTAGAACGATTGGTGCAATTATTGATATGAAGGACGGGAATATTAGATTCCAATTTCCGTTAAGGAAGGGCATGGAACACTTCCATAGAAATAAAATTAAGTCACGATATGAATCTATTATGGGAGCCACTTATGGATTTCCTACCAAAGATGGCAATACCTAGATATATCTTCGCTTTTATGACTAGCTAGGGGCGTAAAACGATAGCGCTTGTTGGGAGGAAACCCAATTTTATTTTTATTCCTTGCTTTTTGTTCCTGTTTAGTAATAAATAATTTATCTATCCTCTGTTTTGGTTGTGTTTTTTGTGTTTGATTAGTGTTTGTACCAAGTAGAACCGTTGGGAAGATTTGGGGAAAGTCTTTTTGATCTTGCTGTAAAAAACAGAAACTTTAGCACTGACGAGAATTGCTGCCATTTTTTATTGGAGAGTGATATTTAGTTAATTATTTTTGCATATGATTAATAGATAAATTCCTCACTTCCAGAAATTTATTTTAGAATTTTTGGGGTTCCAGAAGTATGTGTTTGATACAGATTACTACAGACTGTTCTGTTTTTGACATATTCTGTTTTTCGTGTGTTGTTTGCTTATTTTGATGAATCTATGGCTAGTAATGGAGTTTATAAACCATAGAAAATTTGGAATACAGTAGTTTTAACACAAATATAAATAAATAATGAGTTCATTACAGTACCTTGAAGTGGTGTTTTGTTTTCTTTCGCTAACGGAGCTCACGAGATTTTCTGTTAAGTTTTGTGTTGTGAAGTTTTCAAGTTTTGGGTAAGGATTTGATGGATTATGGAACAAGGAGTGGCAAGAGCCTAAGCCTGGGGATGCCCGAGGCACCCCAAGGTAAAATCCAAGGACACCAAAAAGCCTAAGCTTGGGGTTGACCCAGAAGAAATCCCCTCTTTTGTCTTTGTCTATCGGTAACTTTACTTGGAGCTATATTTTTATTCACCACATGATATGTGTTTTGCTTGGAGCATCTTGTATGATTTGAGTCTTTGATTTTTAGTTTACCAAAATCATCCTTGCTGTACACACCTTTTGAGAGAGACACACATGAATCGGAATTTATTAGAATACTCTATGTGCTTCACTTATATCTTTTGAGCTATATAGTTTTTGCTCTAGTGCTTCACTTATATCTTTTAGAGCACGGTGGTGGTTTCATTTTATAGAAATAATTGATCTCTCATGCTTCACTTATATTATATTGAGATTCCTTCAGAACAACATGGTAATTTGCTTTTGATATTATAAAAAACTTTCATATAAGTGCATTGAATACTAAGAGAAGTTTGATACTTGATGATTGTTTTGAGATATGGAGATAGTGATATTAAAGTTGTGCTAGTTGAGTAGTTGTGAATTTGAGAAATACTTGTGTTGAAGTTTGCAAGTCCTGTAGCATGCACGTATGGTAAACATTGTGTAACAAATTTGAAACATGAGGTGTTATTTGATTGTCTTCCTTATGAGTGGCGGTCAGGGACGAGCGATGGTCTTTTCCTACCAATCTATCCCCCTAGGAGCATGCACATAATACTTGGTTTTTGATGACTTGTAGATTTTTGCAATAAGTATGTGAGTTCTTTATGACTAATGTTGAGTCCATGGATTATACGCACTCTCACCCTTCCATCATTGCTAGCCGCTTCGGTACCGTGCATAGCCCTTTCTCACCTTGAGAGTTCGTGCAAACTTCACCGGTGCATCCAAACCCCGTGATACGATACTCTCTATCACACATAAACCTCCTTATATCTTCCTCAAAACAGCCACCATACCTACCTATTATGGCATTTCCATAGCCATTCCGAGATATATTGCCATGCAACTTTCCACCGTTCCGTTTATTATGACACACATCATCATTCACATATTGCCTTGCATGATCATGTAGTTGACATCGTATTCGTGGCAAACCCACTGTTCATAATTCTTTCATACATGTCACTCATGAGTCATTGCACATCCCGGTACACCGCCGGAGGCATTATATAGAGTCATATCTTGTTCTAGTATCGAGTTGTAATCATTGAGTTGTAAATAAATAGAAGTGTGATGATCATCATTAATAGAGCATTGTCCCATAAAAAATGAGAGAAAGGCCAAATAAAAAAGAAGGCCAAAAAAAATAAAAAAAATAAAAAGGGGCAATGCTACTATCCTTTTTTCCACACTTGTGCTTCAAAGTAGCACCATGATCTTTATGATAGAGAGTCTCTTGTTTTGTCATTTTCATATACTAGTGGGAATTTTTCATTATAGAACTTGGCTTGTATATTCCAACAATGGGCCTCCTCAAGTGCCCCAGGTCTTCGTGAGCAAGCAAGTTGGATGCACACCCACTTAGTTTCTTTTGTTGAGCTTTCATACATTTATAGCTCTAGTGCATCCGTTGCATGGCAATCCCTACTCCTTGCATTGACATCAATTGATGGGCATCTCCCTAGCCCATTGATTAGCCGCGTCAATGTGAGACTTTCTCCTTTTTGTCTTCTCCACATAACCCCCTTCATTATATTCTATTCCACCCATAGTGCTATATCCATGGCTCACGCTCATGTATTGCGTGAAAGTTGAAAAAAGTTTGAGATCACTAAAGTATGAAACAATTGCTTGGCTTGTCATCAGGGTTGTGCATGATGAGAGCATTCTTGTGTGACAAAAATGGAGCATGACCAAACTATATGATTTTGTAGGGATGAACATTCTTTGGCGATGTTATTTTGAGAAGACATGATTTCTTAGTTAGTATGCTTGAAGTATTATTATTTTTATGTCAATATTAAACTTTTATCATGAATCTTTCGGATCTGAACATTCATGGCACAATAAAGAAAAATTACATTGAGAAATATGCTAGGAAGCATTCCACATAAAAAATTTTGTTTTTATCATTTACCTACTCAAGGACGAGCATGAATTAAGCTTGGGGATGCTTGATACGTCTCCAACGTATCTATAATTTTTGATTGCTCCATGCTATTATATATTCTGTTGTGGATGTTTAATGGGCTTATTTATACACTTCTATATTATTTTTGGGACTAACCTATTAACCGGAGGCCCAGCCCACATTGCTTTGCCTATTTTAGTGTTTCGTAGAAAAAGAATATCAAACGGAGTCCAAACGGAATGAAACCTTCGGGAGCGTGATTTTTGGAACAAACATGATCTAGAGGACTTTGAGTGGACGTCAAGCAACCAACGAGGCAGGGGCACGCCTACCCCCCTGGGCGCGCCCTCCACTCTCGTGGGCCCCTCGTGGCTCCACCGACCTACTTCTTCCTCCTATATATACGTACGTACCCTGAAAACATCGGGGAGCACCACGAAAACCGAATTCCACCGCCGCAACCTTCTGTACCCAAGAGATCCCATCTTGGGGCCTTTTCCGGAGCTCTGCCGGAGGGGGCATTGATCATGGAGGGCCTCTACATCAACTCCATGGCCCCTCCGATGATGTGTGAGTAGTTTACCTCAGACCTACGGGTCCATAGTTATTAGCTAGATGGCTTATTCTCTCTCTTTGGATCTCAATACAAAGTTCTCCTCGATCTTCTTGGAGATCTATTCGATGTAACTCTTTTTGCGGTGTGTTTTTCAAGATCCGATGAATTGTGGGTTTATGATCAAGATTATCTATGAACAATATTTGAATCTTCTCTGAATTCTTTTATGTATGATTGGTTATCTTTGCAAGTCTCTTCAAATTATCAGTTTGGTTTGGCCTACTAGATTGATCTTGCTTGCTATGGGAGAAGTGCTTAGCTTTGGGTTCAATCTTGTGGTGCTCGATCCCAGTGACAGAAAGGGAAATGACACGTATTGTATTGTTGTCATCGAGGATAAAAAGATGGGGTTTATGTCATATTGCATGAGTTTATCCCTCTACATCATATCATCTTGTTTAAAGCATTACTCTATTCTTATGAACTTAATAATCTAGATGCATGCTGGATAGCGGTCGATGTGTGGAGTAATAGTAGTAGATGCAGGCAGGAGTCGGTCTACTTGTCATGGATGTGATGCCTATATACATGATCATACCTAGATATTCTCATAATTATTCGCTTTTCTATCAATTGCTCGGCAGTAATTTGTTCACCCGCTGTAATACTTATGCTATCTTGAGAGAAGCCACTAGTGAAACCTATGGCCCCCGGGTCTATCTTCCATCATATTAATCTCCCATCAACTAGCTGTTTCTGGCACCGTTTATTTTGCAATCTTTACTTTCAATCTATATCATAAAAATACCAAAAATATTTATCTTATTATTATTATCTCTATCAGATCTCACACTTGCAAGTGGCCGTGAAGGGATTGACAACCCCTTTATCGCGTTGGTTGCGAGGTTCTTATTTGTTTGTGTAGGTACGAGGTGACTCGCGCGTGGTCTCCTACTGGATTGATACCTTGGCTCCCAAAAACTGAGGGAAATACTTACGCTGCTTTGCTGCATCACCCTTTCCTCTTCAAGGGAAAACCAACGCATGCTCAAGAGGTAGCAACGTCCAATAGTAATTGTTGGAATTTTTCTAATAGAATTGATACTATGGACTTGAGGTTGTTTCCTCGGAAAGTATACCATATGCTCATTACCATTAACATGAAAAGTGACATTGCCTTTGTTGCAATCAATAACAGCCCCTGCAGTATTCAAAAAGGGGCTTCCAAGAATAATGGACATACTATCGTCCTCGGGAATATCAAGAATAACAAAGTCCGTTAAAATAGTAACATTTGCAACCACAACAGGCACATCCTCACAAATACTGTCGGATGTGGGGTTCCGGCAAACCCTTAAGGTTCGAACACTGGGGTGCGCATGAAGTCTTTCCCTCCTACCAATCTACGCTCTAGCTCACTAGATCTCGCAGACGAACTCGACGAACTCACAACACAGAAAGACACGGGGTTTATACTGGTTCGGGCCACCGTTGTGGTGTAATACCCTACTCTAGTGTGGTGGTGGTCGATTGCCTCTTGGGCTGATGATGAACAATACAAGGGAAGAACTGCCTCCTGAGGTTGAGGTGTTCTTGTGCGTATGAACTTGTGGTGTCTCTCTGGATCTGATCCCCTCTGTAGTCTCCGTTCGTCCTCTCTTCTCTACTGTGGTGGCTAGTCCTATTTATAGAGGCCCTGGTCCTCTTCCCAAATATTGAGCGGGAAGGGAGCCAACAATGGCGGGCTAATTTGAAGGGGGGCAGCTAGTACAAGCTATCCTGACAAAAGTAGTCTTCGCCTGCACAAAGCTCTGGTGGTAATGCTGTCTTGGGCTCCACGATGACCTCCGTCTTGCAGTCCATGGTCTTGGTCTCGTTGCACCGAAATGGCAACCTTTGCCTGAGGCCTCAGTACTCCATGGCTGCGCTTTCCCCCTTTGCACCAAAGAGGAAACAAGGACACTGTGCGCGCTGGCGCCCGCCTGGCGCCCGCCTGGTGCCGATCGTCATGGCTCACGTCATGATAGCCTCGTGATGTTCGCCTTGCCTTGATATCTCCGCCCCTCGCGAGCCTGCCTGACTAGGACGCTTGGGAGGAGGTCTCGTGTCGTCCGCCTCGCGAGGCTTGGACCCTTGCGAGGGTCTTGGATGCTTTGTTGATGAAGATGGGCCGTACGGCCTGCTGGCTTCGGCAAGCCGCGGGCCGCAGGCAGGCAAGTCTGGGGACCCCCGTTCCCAGAACGCCGACAGTAGCCCCCGGGCACAAGGTGCGCGCGGGCTTGGCTTTGCGGCAAAGCCTAGGGTCAAGTTCGGAGCACCGCGGGCCCCAAAAGCTTGCGGCCTTGGTTGACGCGTGGCAGTTGATTGGACGTGGGTGTCTCTGCTTCCCCACGCTGCCTCGACGACAACACGACTTGACAAGTCCCTGCGACATGCAAGGGAAACCATCATTACCTACGATCGTGGGAGACGCCGGTTGGCCTTCTCTTGCTATAAATGGGGAGGGGGGCGGAGCCCTGTTGCCCATCTCTTCCTCGCTTGCCCGCTTATTCTTTTCTCCATTGCTTGCTCCGATGGTGCCAATCAGAAGGTTCTCCGCCGAAGAGAAGGGGAAAGCCCCTCGGGATATCCCGGAGCCACTTCCGCCGAAGAAGAGGTCGATCCATCGCCGTGACGAAGCGGTGATGCAGGTGGTGGCGAGGCCTTTGTGCGAGCGGCCTCCACCGGGGTACCCGCTACCCCTGTACGCCCAAGCCGTGGGCTCAAGAGCGAAGTGACGAGCAGCGCCACCCACGCCGCATCCGGGGTCGCCGTGCCACGACGACGCGTGCCGTCCACGCCGTGGACTCCTCGCGCGAGTTGGTGTTGTGGGCGCCAACGCCTCCGAACTCCTGGATCCGCTTCCCACGGTTCATCTCCGACGTGATGCCGCCGAGGGGCACTCTCGAGCTCTGGCTGCAGCATGCTGATTGCGGCGCTCTGGCGATCGGAGCGAAGATCGAAGCGGTCCCCACTAGCAAGGTCTTCATGACTCGCAGCTGGGGCGAGGTCGCACGGGTCTGTCGTGCGAGGGGCGCCCTCGCGATCCACTTCGAGTACGACGGCGCCTCCACGCTTTTCTTCAAGGTCTTCGACGCCGAGGGTCGCCGCCTGGAGTGCTGCTCCGAAGAGGAGCACGAGGCTGTTGCGCGCTCCGCTCGCGACCACTCCAGCAGCAGCAACCCTTGGGAGTCCAGCAGCTCTCCCGAGCTCTACGAGACTCCGGAGACGAGCGACGACAGCTACGTGCCCCCGAGCTCTCGCTGTGCTCGGAGCAGGGCTGCGGCGTCCGGCCGCCGCCGCCGCTGATCTGGATGGGGTTGGCGCCGGCCTCCCGTGGCCCGCTGTTGATGATGGCGTCCGCCATGGTAGGATGTAGATAGGATCCCCCTTAGCATCAGCTTTGGTTTCCTTCAAAGAATCATGAATTACCCCCTGGGGGCATGTAAGGATCTGCAATGCCTTTGTACTTCTCTTCCTTGTTACAAAGATTTGATGAACGCGTGTCCCGTTAAGGCTTGGACCCCCTTTCTTTCCTCGCGATAGCTTGTTGCTCTACGCTGACAGGTCCCGGTCCCAAGGCGGCTACAGCCGTCGCTGATATGCCAGGTCGTGATGCCATGGTCAAGGCCAGGAGGTGCGCGGCCCGAGGTCCAGTAAGAGCCCCTGAGGTGCTATGCTTAGGAGGTCCCCCTTAGCGCCCAAGCGGCCATGGTAAGGAAAGAAAGGAAGATGACTTGGCTGCAATGGGGTTGCGGCATGGTGCGAGCGACTACTAGGCCCAGATATTTAGCCGATCCGAGGACGGGACTTATCTTGCTGACTTCGCGGTGATTCCTGATGTTGCGCCAGGGCTGCGCGCCAACTTATGTGACATAGCTAGGCCGGTCCATACGAGTTTTCCTTCTCCTGAGCTTTTCTTAATGCTCTACGTCCTCAGGTCCCGACCCTCGAGTGAGCTCAGCCGCCACTGGTATGCGAGGTCGTGATGCCGTGGTCAAGGCCAGGGGTGAGGGCTGGAGAGCCAGTAAGAGGTCCTAAGTCGCGATGCTCAGGAGCCCCCCTTTTAACGCGCAAGCGAATCGCACGAGAGAAAAGGAGACTCGCGGTGCTGCCTGCTATCCTTCCTGCAGGGTTCCTATGGACGGGTGCAAGAAGAAACATGGTTTGCCATTACTGCCGCCTGCCTGCCGCTGGTTGGTCCGGATGAAGTGAAGGCACTGAGGGCCTGGTGAGGTGACGTGCACAGCGCGTGCCGCGAGCCACAACTCGACCACTCAGATTTGTCGGTCGTGGTAGGGACGGACCCATGCACCAGCGCCGTGCCTGTGTAGAGGCCCCGAGGGAGGCGATGATCGAGCGGGTGATAGCAGTTGGCAGGTTAAGCATGAAGAGCAGATCGACTTGGATAAATGCAGGAAGATACATGCCACTGGGTCTGGCCCGAGCGGCGTGGGGATGATGCAGCCCGAGGGGCGCCCCCAACAAGGTAAGCTAGAGACATAAGAAGAAGGGATACATGCCACAGGGACGGACCCACGTGGCCTGGGAATAATGCAGCCCGGGGGGTGCTCCCAGCTTAAATGAACTTGGAATATGTCACCTGGTTCTGTAGGCGAAGTAGAGTTGGTGCAGCTCAAGCCACACGTTGAAGGAATGGCTCCTCATGAGCCACCGGGACCCTGAGCCTCGGGAGGCCCTGGGGGCTCAGGAGGTTCCCTGAAGACCGTCGCCACCTCCTCCAGAACAGCGTGGAAACTGGCCTCCTGAGCCGCTAGGACCTGCTGCATGTTGCGCTGATAGGCCGACGCCACGCTCGGCAAGTCGAAGGGCATACGAACGCGGCTGTGTGGCGGACCCTCACAATGTCCCACACCCGATGGCCAGAAGCGTTCCTGAGATGCGGCCCTGTTGAGCCCTGGGATGTCGACGCAGGCGTGCAGCTTAGCACCCTCGCCCGGATGGTGAGGCGCGCTTGGTGAGCGGCTGTCACCGCGCATGGCTCTCGCTTTTTTGTAGCTCTTGGGTGATCTTGGTGATGAACTCGTGGGTAGTGGGCACTCCTTGCCCTGTGCTCTTCTGAGGGAAGCGTGCCGTGAAGCATGCTTCCAAGTGGTGCCCAAGCGCCTCCCTCATGAGGTTGGCAAGGTCTGAGGCTCTCCAGAAGAGAGCCCCCGAGCCCTTCCCAAGGAGGGCGCCGGGCGCGCTTTCCTATGCATTGGAGGGAGGCACCCCTGGAGCAGGCGCTGATCCTGACGTGATGCCATCTTCTTGGGGTCCTGCGCGGCGCAGCAACTTCTTCTTGGGGATGGTCTCCGGAGGGCCTTCACTTCTGCTGTCAGGGTTGTCGACTGCTGCGGCTTGGAAGGCGCGCTCAAGGGAGCGCACCGCATCCCTTTCTTCACATGGGACCGTGATGATTCCCCCGCTTCCTGGCATCTTGAGAATGTTGTAGCCGTGATGAGTGACCGCCATGAACTTGGCCAGGGCTGGGTACCCGAGGATGGCGTTGTACGACAGGCGGATGTGCACGACGTCGAAGTCGATGAGCTCGGTGCGGTAGTTCTTGCGCTCCTCGAAGGTGGCAGGCAGGAGGACTTGCCCTATCGGTGTGGTGGAACCGTCAGTCACTCCAGAGAAAGGCTTGGTTGGCTGGAGCTGCTCATAGGGCACTTGGAGGTTGTCGAATGTGTCGACGGATAGGATGTTGAGCCCTGCACCGCCGTTGATGAGAGTCTTGGTGACTTGCACATTGCTGATGACTGGTGAGGGAGTCCTGGATTAGGGGGTGTCTGGATAGCCGGCCTATAACCTTTGGCCGGACTCTCGGACTATGAAGATACAAGATTGAAGACTTCGTCCCGTGTCCGGATGGGACTTTCCTTGGCGTGGAGGCAAGCTTGGCAATACGGATATGTAGATCTCCTCCCATTGTAACCGACTCTGTGTAACCCTAGCCCTCTCCGGTGTCTATATAAACCGGAGGGTTTTAGTCCATAGGACGAACAACAATCATACCATAGGCTAGCTTCTAGGGTTTAGCCTCTTTGATCTCGTGGTAGATCTACTCTTGTACTACCCATATCATCAATATTAATCAAGCAGGAGTAGGGTTTTACCTCCATCGAGAGGGCCCGAACCTGGGTAAAAGCATTGTGTCCCTTGTCTCCTGTTACCATCCGCCTAGACGCACAGTTCGAGACCCCCTACCCAAGATCCGCCGGTTTTGACACCGACATTGGTGCTTTCATTGAAAGTTCCTCTGTGTCGTCACCTTTAGGCACGATGGCTCCTCCGATCATCAAAAACGATGCGGTCCAGGGTGAGACCTTTCTCCCCAGACAGATCTTCGTGTTCGGCGGCTTTGCACTGTGGGCTAATTCGCTTGGCCATCTGGAGCAGATTGAAAGCTACGCCCCTGGCCATCAGGTCAGATTTGGAAGCTTGAACTACACGGCCGACACCCGCGGAGACTTGATCTTCAACGGATTCGAGCCACAGCCGGGCGCGCCGCACTGTCACGATGGGTATGACCTAGCTCTGCCGCCGAACAGTACCCTAGAGGCCGCGCCCGCATCAGCTCCGACCCTTAGCTCGGATCCAACTGCGCCGATCAAGGACGGGTGGCTAGACACCGCCTCGGGGGCTGCAGTCTCAATGGCGATCGAGCCGAACACCAGCCTCATCCTCTGTGATGCCCGTGACTCCAAGGTGTCGGACTCTTTTCCGGACTCCGAACCTTCCGCGCCCCTGCCAATCGAATCCGATTTGGCGCCGATCATGGAATTCACCGCCGCGGATATCTTTCAGCACTCGCCCTTCGGCGACATTCTGAATTCACTAAGGTCTCTCTCTTTGTCAGGAGAGACCTAGCCGGACTGTGGCCAACAGGATTGGGATGCGGACGATGAAGAAATTCGATGCCCACCCACCACCCACTTCGTAGCCACTTTCGATGGTTTAACCGACATGCTCGACTTCGACTCCGAAGACATCGATGGTATGGACGACGATGTAGGAGACGAACATTAACCAGCGCCTATAGAGCACTGTAATGCCACCTCGTCATATGACATATATATGGTGGATACACCCAAAGAAGGCAATGGCGACGGAACAAGGGGGGATGACCCCTCCAAGAAGCAACCCAAGCGCCGGCGTCAGCGGCGCCGCTTTAAGTCCCGCCAAAGCAAAAACGGTGATGCCGGCACGGGAGATAATAACACCCTGGACAGTGCCGAAGACAATTCCCTCTAGCAAGATTTAGCGCAGGAGGATGGAGAAGCCAGCCCCCCTGAGAGAGCGGCAGACAGAGAAGAAGAGGATGATAATTACATGCCTCCCTCCGAAGACGAGGCAAGCCTCGACGACGACGAATTTGTCGTGCCTGAGGATCCCATCGAACAAGAGCACTTTAAGCAGGCTTATGGCCACGACGAATAGCCTTAAGAAAAAACAGCAACAGCTTAGAGCTGATTAAGACTTGCGGCCGAGGAATATGAACTCGAACGCCCCTCCAAGAGCTACCCAAAGCGCAGGTTGCTACCCCGTCTAGAGGAGGAAGCACTTAAGCCTACATCACTAGTGCATGATGCGGCTGACCGGCCACCTCTCGGCCGCGACAGAGAGTCCTCCTGGCCCTCCACTCAAGCCGCACCCTGGCGTCGCTCAAAAAATACCAAGGCACGAGGAAATGCGCTAGAACTGTGAGATATGTTGGAAGACAGGGCAAGGCAAACAAGATCGATCAATGGATCACGCGGGCGCCCCACGACACGAGATGATAACCGTCACGCCGGATACAGTAAATCCGGCCGGGACGAACACAGTAGACAAAGCTCATTTGAGCTACGTCGTGATATAGCCCAGTACAGAGGCGCCGCACACCCACTATGCTTCATAGATGAAGTAATGGATCATCAAATCCTAGAGGGTTTCAAATCCGTAAACATTGAATCATACGATGGCACAACAGATCCTGCGGTATGGATCGAGGACTATCTCCTTCATATCCACATGGCCCGTGGCGATGATCTACACGCCATCAAATACCTCCCACTCAAGCTTAAAGGACCAGCTCGGCATTGGCTTAACAGCCTGCCAGCAGAATCAATTGGTTGTTGGGAGGACCTGGAAGCCGCATTCCTCGACAATTTCCAGGGAACTTATGTGCGACCACCAGACGCCGATGACCTGAGCCACATAATTCAAGAAAAATCAAATCGTCGACTATCCAGACACAGAGGCCCTAGCAGCCTTCAAGCATAACATCCATGACGAGTGGCTTGCCCGGCACCTTGGACAGGAAAAGCCGAAATCTATGGCAGCCCTCACGACACTCATGACCCACTTTTGCGTGGGAGAAGACAGCTGGCTGGCTCGTAGCAATAACATGACCAAGAGCCCTGGTAATTCGGATACCAAGGACAACAATGGCAGGTCGCGTCGCAACAAGCACAAGCGTCGCATTAACAGCGACAACGCTGAAGATACGACAGTTAATGCCGGATTCCGAGGCTCTAAGCCCGGTCAGCGGAAAAAGCCATTTAAGAGGAACACTCGAGGCCCGTCCAGTTTGGACTGTATACTCGATCGCTCGTGCCAGATACATGGCACCCCCGAAAAACCAGCCAATCACAGCAACAGGGATTGTTGGGTGTTCAAGCAGGCCGGCAAGTTAAATGCCGAAAACAGAGACAAGGGGCTGCATAGCGACGAGGACGAAGAGCCCCGGCCGCCGAACAATAGTGGACAGAAGGGCTTCCCCCCACAAGTGTGGTTAGTGAACATGATATACGCAACCCACATCCCCAAAAGGGAGTGGAAGTGTGCACTCAGGGATGTATACGCGTTGGAGCCAGTCGCCCCAAAGTTCAACCCAAGGTCCTCCTGCCCGATCACTTTTGATCGAAGGGACCACCCCACTAGCATCCGCCATGGCGGATTCGCCGCATTGGTTCTAGACCCAATCATTGACGGATTTCACTTCACTAGAGTCCTTATGGACGGCGGCAGCAGCCTTAACCTGCTTTATCAGGATATAGTGCGGAAAATGGGCATAGATCCCTCAAGGATTAAACCCACAAAAACAACCTTTAAAGGCGTCATACCAGGCGTAGAGGCCAACCGTACAGGCTCAGTTACACTTGAAGTGGTCTTCAGATCCTCGGATAATTTCTGAAGCGAGGAGTTAATCTTCGACATAGTCCCGTTCCGCAGTGGCTATCACGCACTGCTCGGACGAATCGCATTTGCAAAGTTCAATGCGGTGCCGCACTACGCATATCTCAAGCTCAAGATGCCAGGCCCTCGAGGAGTCATTACGGTCAATGGAAACACCGAACGCTCTCTCCGAACGGAGGAGCACACGGTGGCCCTCGCAGCGGAAGTACAAAGCAGCCTCTCAAGGCAATTCTCCAGTCCGGCTATTAAACGTCTGGACACCGTCAAGCGCGCCCGGAGTAACCTACAACAAGACCGCCTGGCACGTTCCGAGCAAGCGTAGCAATACGGCCCCAACCCCAGCCCTCACAAAACTGCGAAATCAGTACTATGCATACATAACTATGCTCTGAAAATACCATGGGCACAGGGGGAGGGGCACGACCACGACATGCCCAAAAATGCGGCTCAACCGCACTAGGGGCTCCCGATTTTGTCATTATTTCCTAATTTCAGGACTCCACTCTTCGGAAGGCCTGTCCGGCAGTACAACCGCCGAACACACGATGCAACAACCAAGGAGGCAGAAAGCTACGTCGAATTCCCAGGTGGTCTCTATAACGAGCAAAATACCAGTCTTACATACCGTATCGCAGGTCGCCCTGGAGGGGGACATGTCAAATAGTCCCATCTCTTGCTTATCGCACTATTTGTATCGTTCTACTTTCACAACAGCCTTTTAAAATAAACAATGTTTAGCTTCAGCTTATTATTGCATTCTTTATTCATTTCTTTTTCAATACATATGTTTAGTTATGACATTTAGCACCCGTACACTTTGGTATGGTCCATACGCCAGGGGCTCGAGCACCCCATAATACGGCGTGAGAAGTCCGAACACTTTCACAAAGTGCGGCCCTCCGAACTTATAGCATTATATGTATCAGCTCCGAATCATGTATTTGGTCAATAGTTGGGTTTGCCCGGCTCCCATGTTTTTTTACCTTACGTTCCGCTATATCGGATAAGGTAGCGCTGGGAGAACTACTGCGATTGTGCCCCAGTTGAGCTGGGCTAAGCACCTCAGTAGAGAAAGCTAAAACTGACTGTCATGATAGGGCGAGAGCTGGTCGCTGTTCGGGAGGTTTCGAGTCCCTAAAGACTTACGCCGCTTAGAGCGAGGAGTCGGCTTTGTCCGGTCTAGGCGTGTATAGCACCCCGAACTCGGTCTTCCGAACACTAGGGGCTTCGCCGAAATTTAAAATTATAGAATTCTCTGGCTAAGTGAGAGTGATAACGCATTATAGTCTGATTGCCTTGTTCATTGTGCTGAGCACCTCCCTCGAAGGACCCAAGAATGGGAAAAAGAGTGCTCAGGTTTATCCCGAACACCCCAGCACTCGTGGCATGGGGGCAGAAGCCGACGACTCGCCATCTCTCAGACTCGATAAACGACCGCATAGAAGGTAATATTTTAAATTAAAACAAGCGTTGCATAGCGCATATGAACAAGTTTTCAGCGTACATGATAAAACGAACAAGTTCACTCAAATATTACATATTTGGAACATTCGTCCGCCATAAGGAGGGCGCCCTTCAGGACGCCCTCATAATACATCTCGGGGTGGCGATGCTCCTTGCCCTGCGGTGGCCCGTCCTTCACAAGCTTCTCCGCATCCATCTTGCCCTAGTGCACTTTAGCACGGGCAAGCGCCCTACGGGCACCTTCGATGCAGACGGAGCGCTTGACGACTTCAAGTCACGGACAGGCATCCACCAGCCGCCTCACCAGCCCGAAGTAGCTCCCAGGCAGGGCCTCTCCAGGCCATAGCCGAATTATAAGGCCCTTCATGGCCTGTTCGGCCACCTTATGGAGCTCTACCAGTTGCTTCAGCTGGTCGCTCAAGGGCACCGAGTGTCCGGCCTTAGCATACTGAGACCAGAACACCTTCTCCATCGAGCTTCCCTCCTCGGCCCGGTAGAAGGCGGCAACATCTGACACGCTACGGGGCAAATCTGCGAATGCTCCTGGAGAGCTCCGGATTCGGGTAAGTAACAATTAATTCACTTTCACGTGCTTGCTTTGCATAAAGAATGCCTTACCCGCCGCTATCTTCTTCATCGCCTCAACTTCCTGGAGGGCTTTCTGGGCTTCGGCCTTGGCAGACTTGGCGCTTTCAAGGGCCGCCGCGAGCTCGGACTCTCGCGTGTTTGAGTCAAACTCCAAACTCTCATGTTTTTCATGAGAGCCTAGAGCTCTTGCTGCATCTCGCCAACCCGCGCCTCATGTTTCTCCCGCTCGGTCGCTCCATGGCCGCCTTCTTTTTGGCCTCGGAAAGCGCTTGCTTAAGGGTCGCCACCTCAGTCGTGGCCCCTAGGACACCAATAGTGATCCTGTCATTTTTTGCAACTGCATCTTTTTAAATATACTCCACAAGGTATTACTTACCTTCTTTTTCCTCGAGCTCCTTTCTAGCAAGGCCGAGCTCTTGCTCGGACTGCTCGAGGCTCTGCTTCAGCGCATCCACCTCCGCAGCCAGTGCGGCAGAGGCCAGCAGCGAAGCCTACATACGCATATTGACATAATTATGTTAGACTCCTGCGAATGTTGTTAGATCCTCTATTCGGCTTTTCTTTCTGAACGCCAAACAGAGCATCAGGGGCTACTATCTATGTGGTAATATTTTCACATATTTTTCACATACCCCAAAGCCTGTTAGTAGGCTGGCACAGGCTTCAGTCAGCCCGCTTTTGGCGGACTGAACCTTCCGGATCACCGCACTAATAATAGTGTGGTGCTCCTCGTCGATGGAGGCGCCGTTAAGCACCTCCAGCAAATTATCCGGTGCCTCCGGTTGGACGGAGGTCACCGGTGTCGTAGGCTTGCCCTTCTTACTAGGGGGCCGCCTGCCGGACTCCGGAACTATTGAAGGTTCCAGTGCGGTGTCTGGCCCAGGGCCGGACTTGGAGCCCTTGGGTTTTTTCCCCTTTGCGCCTGGAGTCCGGGAGGTCGCCTTGCGGCGCCTCCAGGACCACCTCCTCTTGGCTTGGAACCTTTTGGGACAACACCTCGGCGTCGTCCGTAGGGCGGGGGGAGGTAGCGGTCGGAAGTGAAAAACTATTCACATCCGACGAATCCAGGGAGCCGCTCGACGACACATCGAGCCGGGCTTTGGGCGGACTGCATAATTATATTCGGCGTCAGGAGAAGCTGTGCAATAAAGGAACGCCATGAGTCACTCAGGTATCCGAATACTTACGATTTTGCCAGGGGCTTGGCCCTGAGCGGCCACTCCTCTTCGCCGTCGTCGGCGTTGGTGGAGTAGTCCGTAGGGAGGGTCCTCCCTTTCTTGGACCCTCCGGCCTCCCCAGTTGGGGCGGCCTTCCTTTTTCTTTTCTCCCCCTGCTGGGGAAGAAACCTCTCTTTCCTCCTCCTCGTCTTCATGGGAGGAGTGCGCCTCGGAGTCATCGGACGATGAGTCCGACTCCACCGGGCACCGGGAACTCTTTCTGTTTCCCGTGGCCTTCTTCTTGGCCTTCTTCTCCGGCACCACGTAAGGTGCCGGAACCAACAGCTCCACCAAGCGGGCGTCCGCTGGGTCTTCGGGCAAAGGAGCCAGACAGTTGATCTGTTCGGCCGTCCTCTGCCAGTCTTGTCAAAGGCATGGGGGCTTAGATCCCGCATAGAGTCAAACTATGAAAGACAAATATCCTGTAAGAGGTAAAAACAGCTTACCGCGTTGGCTTGATGCTGCGCGCTGAATCCGTGATCCTCAGTAGCGGATGCGGGAGCCTCGGCGCCCTTGAATAACACCTTCCAGGCATCTTCATACGTTGTGTCAAAGAGCCTTCTCAGAGTTCGGTGCTGGGCCAGGTTGAACTCCCACAAGTTGAAATCCCGTTGTTGGCACGGGAGGATCCGGCGGATGAGCATGACCTGGACTGCGTTAACAAGTTTGAGCTTCTTGCTCACCAGGTTTTGGACGCATGTTTGGAGTCTGGTCAGCTCTCCTTTTTTACCCCACGGCAGGCCCTTCTCTTTCCAGGAGGTGAGCCGCATAGGGATTCCGGATCGGAACTCGGGGGCTGCGACCCATTCAGGGTCACGCGGCTCGGTGATGTAGAACCACCCCAATTGCCACCTCTTTATGGTCTCCACGAAGGAGCCCTCGAGCCATAGGACGTTGGGCATCTTGCCCACCATGGCGCCTCCGCACTCCGCCTAGCGGCCGCCCACTACCTTCGTCTTGACATTAAAGGTCTTCAGCCATAGGCCAAAGTGGGGCCGGATGCAGAGGAAGGCCTCACACACGACGATGAACGCCGAGATGTTGAGGATGAAGTTCGGGGACAGATCATGGAAGTCCAGGCCGTAGTAGAACATGAGTCCCCAGACAAATGGGTGGAGAGGGAAGCCTAGTCCGCGAACGAAATGGGTGAGTAACACCACCCTCTCATGGGGCCTGGGGGTGGGGATGAGCTGCCCCTCGTCTGGGAGCCGGTGCGCGATGTCGTTAGACAAGTACCCGGCTTTCCTCAGCTTCTTGATGTGTCCCTCCATAACAGAGGAGACCATCCACTTGCCTCCCGCTCCGGACATGGCTGGAGAAGGTTGAGGTGGGGAATGCGGACTTGGGCGCTGGAGCTTGAGTGCGCGAAAATGGATGAGCAAAGGAGGAAGAAGGAGTGGATGGAAAGGCGGATCCTTATCCCCTTATATGGGCGGATGAAACTATGCGTCCCCACCAGCATGGTAAAACTCGCTTATCTCCCAAGCACCGTAATCAATGGCGCGATTGGGTTACCCACGCCCGTATTGATGAGAATCCCGGGATAAGGGGACACGATCTCTGCTTCGACAAGACGTGCCAAGGAAACTGCCTCGCAAAACGCGCTGAGGTGGGACAGTAAAAATGGTTCAAATAAAGGCTTGGCTGTGGCATGCTGACACGCTACGGAATACGTCAACAAATTACATTTGTGTAAATATTATTCTCTCTACGACAGTATGTGGAACTTATTTTGCGGAGCCGGACACTATCCTTGTGTTCAAAATCTTCTATGAAGTATTCGGAGGAGGAACCCGCCTTGCAATGCCGAAGACAATCTGCGCGCCGGACTCGTCGTCATTGAAGCCTGGTTCAGGGGCTACTGAGGGAGTCCTGGATTAGGGGGTGTCCGGATAGCCGGACTATAACCTTTGGCCGGACTCTCGGACTATGAAGATACAAGATTGAAGACTTTGTCCCGTGTCCGGATGGGACTTTCCTTGGCGTGGAAGGCAAGCTTGGCCATATGGATATGTAGATCTCCTCCCATTGCAACCGACTCTGTGTAACCCTAGCCCTCTCCGGTGTCTATATAAACCGGAGGGTTTTAGTCCATAGGACGAACAACAATCATACCATAGGCTAGCTTCTAGGGTTTAGCCTCTTTGATCTCGTGGTAGATCTACTCTTGTACTACCCATATCATCAATATTAATCAAGCAGGAGTAGGGTTTTACCTCCATCGAGAGGGCCCGAACCTGGGTAAAAACATTGTGTCCCTTATCTCCTGTTACCATCCGCCTAGACGCACAGTTCGGGACCCCCTACCCGAGATCCACCGGTTTTGACACCGACAACTGGGGAGCACAGCATAGGGAGTGTGCCAGCGGTGGCTGCACACTTGAGCTGATCCGCCGAGTTGAAGGTGATGGCGCATTGGGACCACCTGAGCGGTCGCGTGGCCTCGAGCTTGGGGAGCGCCGCGTTCATCTCGCGAGCGAACTGTTTGAAGATGCGCTGAGAGGCTGGAGCCTGAGCACCGCCCAAGATGCAAGCGATCGCACGCGGCTCTTGGAAGCCCCCAGCCCCCTCGTCCTGGTGGTGGTCGTTGTTCCTTCTCGGTGGCGGCAACGGGGGAAGACCAGCGTTGCCCTGGGGGTGATCCTCACGAGGCCGGTCCCTCCAGGCGCCCTCGCGAGGTTGGTCCTGCCAGCGGTCCTCACGAGGCCGGTTGCGCCACTCCTGGCGCGGGACATGGTCGTCCCAGCGTCCACCTCCGCGTCCTCCTCCATGGCCATAGCCCCGGCCGTTGCACTCGGTGCGTCGACCGAAGCGTCCCTCCCATATGGCTCTGAGCTCTTGACAGTCACTGGTGTTGTGGGTGTTTAGGTTGTGGAAGGCGCAGAACGAACGGCTGTTCTTGGATGACTCGGGCTGAACTCTGCCTCGCTTGGTGTCGGGCGCCGCTGTGAGCACCACTGATTCTTTGCGCTTCACGTCCTTGGCCTTGGCCTTCTTCTCCTCCACTCCTACAGCTGGCAGCTCAAGGAGAGAGAGGCGCCCCTCCTCAGCTCTTGCGCACTTGGTCGCCAGGTTGAACAGCTCCTGAGATGTGCTAAGCTCCTCGTGGATAGCCAGCTCTTCCTTCATCTTGACGTCACGGACGCCGTCTGAGAACGTGGAGATAATGGCTTCGTCCGTGACCTTGGGGATCTTGAGGCGGGTTTTGTTGAAGCGCTGGATGTACTGCTGGAGGGTCTCGCCTGGCTGTTGCTTGATGCGGCATAGATCACCCGCGGCCGGTGGGCGGTCGCGAGTGCCCTAGATGTTGGCGACGAAGCGGTTGCGCATCTCGTCCCAGGAGGAGATCGAGCCGTGCTGCAGGTTTAGGAGCCAGGAGCGGGCCCCATCCTTGAGAGCCATGGGAAACCAGTTCGCCATGGCTTTTTCGTCGCCGTTGGCTGTTTCGTTGCTCAGCTCATAGAGCTGCATGAACTCTGCTGGGTCTGAGGTGCCGTCGTATCGAGGAGGTAGATCTGGCTTGAACTTGCCTGGCCAGGCGACGCTACGCAGTTCGGGGGTGAAGGCATGGCAGGCAGCCGTGGTCGCCGGGGCCTGCTTCGGAGGCGGAACCTGGTCTTGGCGAGGTCCGCGCTGCGCCACTACAGGCGGCGCACGGTCTTGACGAGGTGGCGCGAGGAGCGCCGGCGCAGCTTCTTGCGTCCGCGGGATTTCTTGGCAACTTGTTTCTTCACGCGCGGGCGCCGGGCACGGTGGATCATGCCGTGGAGGCGCACGTCTTGGTGCCAAGGCACCGTCTTGGGGTCGAGGCGGTGGGGGCACGCCATGAGCCCCGTCGCCCGCGGCTGGTTGAGGGGGAGGTAGAGAGTTGGACGGCGCCGGAGAGCCCCCCGCGGCACGGACGAGCTCGGCGACGCGGTCGAGCCACTCCTCATAGAGGTTGTCGACAGGGCGGTAACGCAGGAGTTCGTTCGCCGTGATGAGCGCGGCCCGTGCCTCCATGGGAGCGCTGTGTGCGTGAGATGAAGAACCAGCAGGGGTGAGTGATGGAGTAGCGGTGCGGCCGTCCTATCGCACTAAAGGATGCAGCAAAGATGCCTGCTGCTCATTCCCCACCGGGTCAGTGGCAGCGTTGGCGGCGGTAGACGGAGAACGACGAGGCGGCCCGCCGACGGGAGCCATCTAAGCGACGCGGGTGGCGAGGGCAGCCCGACGCTCAGCTCGAGCACGACAAGCGTCCTCCATGGAGACGACGGGGCGACGGAGCGATGAACTGATGGAAGGGAAGCTATGACGCACCCCTACCTGGCGCGCCAAATGTCGGATGTGGGGTTCCGGCAAACCCTTAAGGTTCGAACACTGGGGTGCACGCGAAGTCTTTCCCTCCTACCAATCTATGCTCTAGCTCACTAGATCTCACGGACGAACTCGACGAACTCACAACACAAAAAGACACGGGGTTTATACTGGTTCGGGCCACCGTTGTGGTGTAATACCCTACTCCAGTGTGGTGGTGGTGGATTGCCTCTTGGGCTAATGATGAACAATACAAGGGAAGAATTGCCTCCTGAGGTTGAGGTGTTCTTGTGCGTATGAACTTGTGGTATCTCTCTGGATCTGATCCCCTCTGTAGTCTCCGTTCGTCCTCTCTTCTCTACTGTGGTGGCTAGTCCTATTTATAGAGGCCCTGGTCCTCTTCCCAAATATTGAGCGGGAAGGGAGCCAACAATGGCGGGCTAATTTGAAGGGGTACAGCTAGTACAAGCTATCCTGACAAAAGTAGTCTTTGCCTGCACAAAGCTCTGGTGGTAACGCTGTCTTGGGCTCCACGATGACCTCCGTCTTGCAGTCCATGGTCTTGGTCTTGTTGCATCAAAATGGCAACCTTTGCCTGAGGCCTCGGTACTCCGCGGCTGCGCTTGCCCCCTTTGCACCAAAGAGGAAATAAGGACGCTGCACGCGCTGGCGCCCGCCTGGTGCCGATCGTCATGGCTCACGTCATGAGAGCCTCGTGAGGTTTGCCTCGCCTTGATATCTCCGCCCCTCGCGAGCCTGCCTGACTAGGCCGCTCGGGAGGAGGTCTCGCGTCGTCCGCCTCGCGAGGCTTGGACCCTCGCGAGGGTCTTGGATTCTTTGTTGATGAAGATGGGCCATACGGCCTGCTGGCTTCGCCACGCCGTGGGCCGCAGGCAGGCAAGTCTGGGGACCCCCGTTCCCAGAACGCCGACAAATACCGACAGGTATAGCAGTTGATTTGTCAGCCATTTGCAAAGATATTTCATTAGGTATCAACTTATTCAAATCAAGTCTACGATATAAACAGAGAGGCATAACACTAACACCGGCTCTGAGATCACATAAAGCAGTTTTAACATAGTTTCTCTTAATGGAGCATGGTTTAGTTGGTACTCTGGGATCTCCTAGTTTCTTTGGTATTACACCTTTAAAAGTGTAATTAGCAAGCAAGATGGAAATTTCAGCTTCCGGTATCTTTTTTTATTAGTAACAATATCTTTCATATACTTAGCATAAGGATTCATTTTAAGCATATCAGTCAAACGCATACGCAAAAAGATAGGTCTAATCATTTCAAGAAAGCGCTCAAAATCCTCATCATCCTTTTTGTTGGATGGTTTAGGAGGAAAAGTCTTGGATTTCTGAACCCATGGTTCTCTTTCTTTACCGTGCTTCCTAGCAACAAAGTCTCTCTTATCATAATGTTGATTCTTTGATTGTGGGTTATCAAGATCAACAACAGGTTCAATGTCTACATCATTTTTATTACTAGGTTGAGCATCAACATGAACATCATCATTAATATTATCACTAGGTTCATGTTCATTACCAGATTGTGTTTCAGCATCATAAAATAGAAATATCATTGGGATTCTCAGGTGTGTCAACCACAGGTTCACTAGAAGCATGCAAAGTTCTATCATTTATCTTTTTCTTCTTCTTAGAAGAACTAGGTGCATCAACATTAATTTTCTGAGAACCTTGCTGAATTCTCTTGGGGTGGCCCTCAGGATACAAAGGTTCCTGAGTCATTTTACCCCCTCTAGTCATAACTCTAACAACATTATCATTTTTCTTATTATTTAATTCATTAAGCAAATCATTCTGAGCCTTAAGTACTTGTTCTACTTGAGTGGTAACCATAGAAGCTTGTTTACTAATAAGTTTAAGTTCACCTTTAACTCTAGACATATAATCACTCAAGTGTTCAATCATATAAGCATTACGTTTCAATTGTCTACCAACATAAGCATTGAAGTTTTCTTGTTTAACAATGAAATTATCAAACTTATCCAAGCATTGGCTAGCAGACTTATTACGAGGAATATCACCTTCATCAAATCTATAGAGAGAATTTACCTTTACTACCTGTGTCGGGTTATCAAGACCATGTATTTCTTCAATAGGTGGTAAATTCTTAACATCTTCAACTTTAATACCCTTTTCTTTCATAGATTTCTTTGCCTCTTGCATATCTTCAGGACTGAGAAATAGAATACCCCTTTTATTCGGAGTTGGCTTAGGAGTTGGCTCAGGAAGTGCCCAATCATTTTCATTACTCAAGATATTATTCAATAGCAATTCACCTTGATCAAAAGTTCTTTCCCTGAAAATACAACCAGCACAACTATCCAGGTGGTCTCTGGAAGCATTGGTTAGTCCATTATAAAAGATATCAAGTATTTCATTTTTCTTGAGAGGATGATCAGGCAAAGCATTAAGTAATTGGAGAAGCCTCCCCAAGCTTGTGGGAGACTCTCTTCTTCAATTTGCACAAAATTATATATTTCCCTTAGAGCAGCTTGTTTCTTATGAGCAGGGAAATATTTAGTAGAGAAGTAATAAATCATATCCTGGGGACTACGCACACAACCAGGATCAAGAGAATTAGACCATGTTTAGCATCACCCTTTAATGAGAACAGAAATAACTTAAGGATAAAGTAATAGCGAGTTTTCTCGTTATGGTGGCTATATCATTTAATTTAGTAAGATGTGCCACAATAGTTTCAGATTCATAGCCATAAAAAGGACCATATTCAACCAAAGTAATTAACTTAGGATCAATAGAGAAATCATAATCCTTATCAGAAATACAGATAGGTGAAGTAGCAAAAGCAGGGTCATATTTCATTCTAGCATTCAAGGATTTTTCTTTCAGCTTAGCTAATAATTTCTTAAGATCATGTCTATCATTGCAAGCTAAAAAGTCTCTAGAAGTTTCTTCATCCATAACATAACCCTCGGGAACAACAGGCAATTCATATCTAGGGGGAGAATCTTCATCATCACTTTCATCAATATTATCAGTTTCAATAATTTCATTCTCTCAAACCCTAGCAAGTTCATCAAGAAATTCACCTAGTGGCACAGTATTATCAAGCATAGAAGTAGTTTCATCATAAGTATCATGCAAAGCAGAAGTGGCATCATCAATAACATGCGACATATCAGAATGAATAGCAGGAGTAGGTGTCACAAGTTTACTCAAAACAGAAGGTGAATCAAGTGCAGAGCTAGATGGCAGTTCCTTACCTCCCCTCGTAGTTGAGGGAAAAATCTTGGTTATTTTATCTTTCAAGTTCTTCATAGTGATTAGCAGATATAAATCCCAAGTGACTCAAAGAATAGAGCTATGCTCCCCGGCAACGGCGCCAGAAAATAGTCTTTATAACCCACAAGTATAGGGGATTGCAACAGTTTTCGAGGGTAGAGTATTCAACCCAAATTTATTGATTCGACACAAGGGGAGCCAAAGAATATTCTCAAGTATTAACAGTTGAGTTGTCAATTCAACCGTACCTGGAAGACTTAATATCTGTAGCAAAGTATTAAGTAGCAAAGTAATATGATAGTAGTGGTAACGGTGGCAAAGGTAACAGTAGCAGTTTTGTAGTGATTGTGACAGTGGCAACAGAAAAGTAACTTAGCAAAGATCAATATGTGAAAAGCTCATAGGCAATGGATTAGTGATGGATAATTATGTCGGATACGATTCCTCATGCAATAGTTATAACATAGGGTGGCACAGAACTAGCTCCAGTTCATCAATGTAATGTAGGCATGTGTTCCGAATATAGTCATACGTGCTTATGGAAAAGAATTTGCATGGCATATTTTGTCCTACCCTGCCGTGGCAGCGGGGTCCTATTGGAAACTAAGGAATATTAAGGCCTCCTTTTTATAGAGTACCAGACCAAAGCATTAACACTTAGTGAATACATGAACTCCTCAAACTACGGTCATCACCGGTAAGTATCCCGATTATTGTCACTTCGGGGTTAACGGATCATAACACATAATAGGTGACCATAGACTTGCAAGATAGGATTAAGAACTCACATATATTCATGAAAACATAATAGGTTCATATCTGAAATCATGGCACTCGGGCCCTAGTGACAAGCATTAAGCATAGCAACATCAATCTCAGAACATAATGGATACTAGGGATCAAACCCTAACAAAAATAACTTGATTACATGATAAATATCATCCAACCCATCACCGTCCAGCAAGCCTACGATGGAATTACTCACGCATGGCGGTGAGCATCATGAAATTGGTGATGGAGGAAGGTTGATGATGACGATGGCGACGGATTCCCCTCTCCGGATCCCCGAACGGACTCGAGATCAGCCCTCCCGAGAGAGATTAGGGCTTGGTGGCGGCTCCGTATCGTAAAATGCGATGAATCCTTCTCTCTCATTTTTTCTCCCTGAACATGAATATATATAGTTGGAGTTGAGGTCGGTGGAGCACCAGGGGGCCCACGAGGCAGGGGGCGCCCAGGGGGGTAGGCGTGCCCCCCACTCTCGTGGACAGGGTGTGGGCCCCCTGTCGATGATTCTTTCGCCAGTATTTTTTATATATTCCAAAAATATTCTCCGTCGATTTTCAGGTCATTCCGAGAACTTTTATTTCTGCACAAAAATAACACCATGGCAATTCTGCTGAAAACAACGTCAGTCCGGGTTAGTTCCGTTCAAATCATGCAAGTTAGAGTCCAAAACATGGGCAAAAGTGTTTGGAAAAGTAGATACGATGGAGACGTATCACCTACGTTCCCGATTGTTTGGCTAGGGTGTAAAGGGAGCACCTCTGCAATTATTATAACCGGGTAATCCGGACCTGTACCTCAGACGGGTGAAGCCGAAAGCTAGAGTTTTTAGGAGAATAATTGGCCTCACATTCCTCGGTCCATTTAAACTTGGTGTCCTTCTTCAATAACTCCGTCATGGGCTTTGCGATCTTGGAAAAATTCTCAATGAATCTCCGATAATATCTTGCAAGTCCAAGGAAACTGTGTATAACCAACTGAGGTGGGTGCCAACCACTCTATGACAGACTGAACCTTGGAAGGGTCTACTGCTATACCTTCTCCTAATATAACATGTCCGAGAAATCCAACTTCCTTCAACCAAAACTCACATTTGCTGAACTTGGCATATAACTGATGCTCCCTAAGCTTCTAGAGAACCAAGCGCAAATGTTCCTTGTGTTCTTCTTCATTCTTTGAGTATACCAATATATCATCAATGAACACCACAACAAACTTATCCAAGAACTCCATGAACACCTTATTCATCATACTCATAAAGTAGGTAAGGGCGTTAGTCAAACAAAAAGACATGACAGTGTACTCATATAGCCCGTACCATGTGGTAAAAGTTGTCTTAGGTATATCCTGTTCTCGGATCTTCAGCTGGTGGTATCCTGATTGAAGATCGATCTTGGAGAATACTTTAGCTCCCTGCAGCTGGTCAAACAAATCATTGATCATCGGTAGTGAGTATTTGTTCTTGATAGTCACCTCATTCAGTGCACGATAATCAACAACCATTCTCAAAGATCCATCATTCTTCTCAACTAAGAGTACCAGGGCTCCCAAAGTGATGAACTTGGTCGAATATAACCTTTCTCCAATAACTCCTTAATCTGCTTCTTAATTTCCTCCAGATCATTTGCGGGCATCCGATACGGTTTGAGGGAGTCCTGGATTAGGGGGTCTTCGGACAGCCGGACTATATCCTTTGGCCGGACTGTTGGACTATGAAGATACAAGATTGAAGACTTCACCCCGTGTCCGGATAGGACTCTACTTGGCGTGGAAGGCAAGCTAGGCAATACGGACATGTATATCTCCTCCTTTGTAACCGACCTTGTGTAACCCTAGCCCCCTTCGGTGTCTATATAAACCGGAGGGTTTTAGTCCGTAGGACAACATACAATCATACCATAGGCTAGCTTCTAGGGTTTAGCCTCTCCGATCTCGTGGTAGATCAACTCTTGTAATACTCATATCATCAAGAATAAATCAAGCAGGACGTAGGGTTTTACCTCCATCAAGAGGGCCCGAACCTAGGTAAAACATCGTGTCCCCTGCCTCCTATTACCATCCGCCTTAGACGCACAGTTTGGGACCCCCTACCCGAGATCCGCCGGTTTTGACACCGACATTGGTGCTTTCATTGAGAGTTCCTCTGTGACGTCACCGTAAGGAAGGATGCCTCATCTTGTTGTTAAAAACAACATTACCGCTGGGGGAGCTCTGGCTGTCGGCCAAATTCTCCAGCTAGGCAGTTTCGTCATGACCGCCTGTTCGGCCGCTGCACCGACGATGACTTCTCGGGTCATCAAAAACTGCCTCCACGCCGGCTCAGAATTCGCCGAGCGGATGGATTCAATGGAGCTCTCCTCCGTAAACAAACTCTTGGATCACATCGCCACCTTGGGAGTCGCTACGGACTATGATCGGATTGGGCTTAAACCCGATCGAAGGGAGATTAACTCTCCACCGGTCACCCATCATGTTGCGGTGGTGGAGGAACAATGCGGCGATTCTCCCTCTATCTTGAGGACTAACTATGTCCGAATTCCTGAGCTCTCTGAGCCGGATACCCGTTTACGGGAGAACATCACCCAAACCCTGAACCTAGAGTCAGGCAGCGGGCCAGACTCATCAGGAAACATACCGGAATCCGAACTTCCAAGATCGGAAACCCCTCGGCCCCTGGGTCTCAGATCGGGTAGGGGTCCGGACTCAAATCCACCCACCCACCCAGACATAGTACGAAAGTACTGTGCGATGGAAAGTGCCTGGAAAACCAAAAATTTTTTTTGGGATAATCCGGCTCCGAATATGCACCCGGTCCGAGGTAAAAGGGTGCACTATCATAAGACACCCGAGTTCATTACAAAGAAGCAAAAACCCTCTACAGGACACGGAACCGTATTGGAGGGATGGCTTAACGGACTCTGCAAAATTCATAGCACAACGAATACAATACCAACACACAGCCTTAGAGCATGTTGGATACTCCAGCAGGTGGCCAAAAGTGGCGAGGATCTTCTTATCCCAAATGCCACAGAGCACCATCCCGTGGATAACAATACGGTATTAACAGTCTTTGAGACCTCCGCGTCAAATAATAGGCGCAAGCGAACACTCCGCAGCATTGCCGAAATCTGCCACGTAGCAGCAATAAATCCATGGAGTGACACGGCTATTACCTTCAATGCCAGTGATGAACCTAAATTCCGAACAGCCCGAGCACCAGCCGCACTGGTCCTCAGTCCAATCGTGGACGCTTTCGACTCACCAAAGTACTCATGGACGGCGGCAGCGGATTAAACCTCATCTATGAGGAAACTCTTCAAAAAATGGAAATAGACTGGAACCGCATTGAGCAAAGTAGCACAACCTTCAGAGGAATCATACCCAGTCGGGAAGAACGATGCGCTGGGAAAATCACACTAGATGTGGTATTCGGTACGCCAGAGAACTATAGGTCTGAAGAAATTACATTTCAAGTGGCCCCGTTCAACAGTGGATACCACGCCCTTTTAGGACGTGAGGCGTTCACGATCTTCCAAGCCGTACCCCATTATGGGTACATGAAGCTCAAAATGCCCGGGCCCAACGGAATCATCACTCTCACCAGTGATCCAGACACAGCACTCTGCGCCGAAAACAAAACAGCCACACTGGCCCTCGAGGCATTATCCGAAGCCCTCTCGGCCGAGGAATTAACCACGCTACGCTCCACAGTGGACAGGGACGATGTGATACTCGACAAGAGATCCAAGTCCACCTCTTTTAAACCAGTGGATGAAATAGTCAAATTCAAAGTCCACCCAACGGACCCTACAAAAACAGCCTCCATCGGGGCACAGTTAAACCCCGCCATGGACGCCGCACTACGAGAGTTCCTGCACAAGAATTGGGACATATTCGCCTGGCATCCCTCAGACATGCCAGGAATCCCACGCAGGCTGGCCGAGCATAGCCTCAATATCCTAAAGGGATTCAAGCCGGTCAAGCAAGCTCTTCGGCGTTTCTCCGAACCTAAGAGACAGGCCATGGGAGAGGAACTAGCCAAGTTATTGGAGGCCGGATTCATCAGAGAAATAAAAGACCCGGACTGGCTAGCAAACCTGGTGAATGTACCAAAGAAGGATAAATCCTGGCGCCTTTGTGTCGATTTCAAGGACCTCAATAAAGCTTGCCCAAAGGATCCCTTCCCCCTCCCCCGCATTGATCAAATTATTGATGCTACCGCAGGACACGAGTCAAGGTGTTTCCTCGACGCATACTCCAGTTACCACCAAATCAAGATGGCGGAGTCCGACCAAGCCGCAACGGCATTCATCACACCATACACTCCCTTTTGTTTCAACACAATGCCTTTTGGGCTAAAAAACGCCGGCGCAACATATCAGCGCATGATTCAGACATGTCTGGAGAAACAAATCGGCAAAACAGTAGAGGCATACGTAGATGATGTGGTCATCAAAACCAAACACGTTGACTCTCTAATAGACGACTTGAGGCTCACATTCGACAACCTCCGAAGATACGACATCAAGCTCAATCCGGAAAAATGCGTTTTCGGCATACCAGCCGGAAAGCTCCTGGGTTTCATTATCTCCAGTAGAGGTATTGAAGCTAATCCGGCCAAAATCCGAGCTTTGTCACAGTTGGCTACCCCAACAGACCTCAAAAAAATCCAGAAGTTAACTGGATGTCTGGCGGCACTAAGCCTCTTTATCTCCCGCTTAGGAGAAAAGGCATTACCTCTTTATCGCCTCCTTCGGCGCACCGAACACTTCGAGTGGACGGACGCTGCCACAGCCGGATTGGAAGAAATAAAAGTCATACTGGCAACCAACCCAATCCTAGCCGTGCCAAACATCAGCGAACCAATGCTATTATACATTGCGGCAACTCATCAAGTTGTAAGCGCAGTGCTGGTCGTCGAACGAGAAGCGGACGGACATAAATTCCCTCTTGAAAAGCCGGTATATTATGTATCCACTGTCCTCACTCCATGCAAATCATGGTACCCACATTATCAAAAGATAGCCTATGCGGTATTCATGGCATCCCGGAAACTGCGACACTACTTTCAAGAGTGTTCGATTACAGTAGCCTCGGAGGTGCCACTCAATGATATTATAAACAACCGCGATGCCACGGGCCGGATTGCCAAATGGGCCATTGAGCTCCTCCCGTTCGACATAACATACAAACCTCGGCGAGCCATTAAATCGCAAGTATTGGCCGACTTTGTCGCCGAATGG
This sequence comes from Triticum urartu, assembly GCF_003073215.2. Classification (NCBI taxonomy): domain Eukaryota; kingdom Viridiplantae; phylum Streptophyta; class Magnoliopsida; order Poales; family Poaceae; genus Triticum; species Triticum urartu. Next base: position 209,483,068 of record NC_053028.1, on the reverse strand, counting down.
ACAGAAGCCGAACTCCCTAAAGAGTACGACACATACTCCAATTGGATTATGCACTTCAACGGCTCCAAAATGCTGGCTGGACTGGGGGCTGGCATCGTCCTGACGTCCCCAACCGGAGATACAGTTCAATACGTACTACAGATACTGTATACAGACTCCAACCATGCAGCCGAATACGAAGCCCTGTTACATGGTCTTCGGACAGCAGTTTCCATGGGCATTCAGCGCCTGGAGGTGCGTGGGGATTTGAACCTCGCAATATCCCAAATAAATGGAGACTTTGATGCCAAGGATCCGAAGATGGCGGCCTATCATAACACCGTCCTAAAGATATCAGCTTGGTTCGAGGGGCTCGAATTTCACCATGTCGCTCGGAAAAACAATCAGGCGGCGGATATCCTCGCCCGCATCGGTGCAAAACGCGATCCGGTCCCCCCCAACATCTTTCTAGAGAGGTTGTTTAAGCCATCCGTGGTATGGGAGTGGGACACCAGCAACATTAGTCCGGACCCGGCCACAACACTCGATACCGAACACTCTGACATAATCGGAGGCTCTGCCACCGAAACAACACCTTCAGCCCACGTAATAATGGCCATCATAGCCCCGTGGACAGAACCATTCCTGGCCTACCTAACTAGGCAGGAACTTCCAGAGGACCAAAATGAGGCACGCTGCATAGTGCGGCGATCTAAGGCCTACAGGGTCCATGAGGGAGAAATGTATAAAAAAAGCACTACCGGAGTCCTTCAAAGGTGCATCTCCGAAGAGGAAGGGCGGACTCGGCGGACTCGGACTCGGCGGACTCGGCGGTCACCACGCCGCAGCCCGGGCTCTTGTAAGCAAGGCCTTCCGTATAGGATTCTATTGGTCGACGGCCCGGGCAGACGCACAGGACTTGGTCCAACGCTGCGCTGGTTGCCAGCCTTTTGCAAATCAAAGCCACATGCCACCCACCGCCCTCCAAACAATCCCCATTATCTGGCCCTTCGCGGTCTGGGGGCTTGACATCGTTGGACCCCTTAAAGGGGGAACCCACAAGAAAAAATACTTACTGGTCATGGTGGATAAATTCACCAAATGGATAGAAGCCAAACCTGTTAAAACAGCCGAATCCAGATCGGTGATAGACTTCATATCCAGGGTCGTACACCATTATGGCGTCCCCCACAGCATCATCACTGACAACGTCACGAACTTCACGGCCGATGAGGTAAAACTTTGGTGCAGCAAAATGGGCATCAAGCTCGATTAAGCTTCAGCCTATCACCCACAAACCAATGGCCAAGTTGAGCGAGCAAAGGGTCTTATAATGAGCGGCATTAAACCTAGGTTAGTGCGGTCCTTAACGGAGTCTAACACGCACTGGGTAGAGGAGCTCGACTCCGTACTCTGGGGGCTGTGGACCACGCTGAATCGTAGTACCGGATATACACCCTTCTTTATGGTGTACGGCACAGAGGTAGTCTTGCCCTGTGACATAATTCATGACTCACCTCGAGTGCGCATGTACGAAGAAAGTGAAGCCGAGCTCGATAGGCAGGACAGTCTGGACACCCTGGAGGAGGAGCGCGATGTAGCCAAAGCCCGTTCCGCATTTTATCAGCAACAAGCTCGCAAATATCAAAGCAGAGAAGTACGGGCCAAAACTTATAATGTTGGCGAACTAGTTCTACGCCTGCCGGATAAGAAAAAGAACAAGATCGAGCCCAAATGGGAAGGTCCCTTCATTACTGACCAAGTTCTGACCGGTGGAGCGTACCAACTGCGGGATGCATCGACTAGTCGACTCGAGACGAACCCATGGAGTTTGCATAGAACCCTTGGTCCATATGGACTTCATTTAAATGGTTGCTAGATGCATTATTGCAATCATAACATCATTACCATGTTCATGATCATAATGTTGCATATGCTTGTGTTTGATTTTCGACACCGTTCCTCCTCGATAGGTCCTGCTCCGGAGAGTGTTCGAGAGTACCTGTCTTAGGAGCAGTGCCCCCCTGTTGATCTACCAGGCAAGCACCCCCCCTTGTTCATTCCGATACAATCCTACTCTCTCGCTCCTGCTCTCATTTGTTGCATTAGGACAACAACGATTCAACTGCTACTTTATGCTGCGGTAGTTGAACCCATTCCTCTGCATGACCTGTCATTGCCACAGTAAATAGTTAAAACCCACTAGCATGTGTAGGAGTTGATTGAGCCATGTTGTGTTCCTACCATGTTTTGCCTGCTATTTCTTAGAGTATGTCAGGTCTGATTCATCGGGAATGAATTGGAGTGTTATGATATGATCCGGTGCTGAGAGTTAAGCGTGTGAACATGATTTGGTAAAGGTAGCGGTGAGAGGCCATGTAGGAGTACATGGTGCGTTGTCTCATTGGGACCGTCCTTAAGAACTGAGTTCTGTGTAAGTTGTCCAATGACTAGCTACTACCACACATTGGGCTCGGGCGCTCCAAGCTCTCTCGACTTATTAACCGCCTTGAACTCTGTCCAGGAGTTGCAATAGTTTTCTGGTGTTTGTAGGTAGTGCTATTTTTCTACCGAGGGGCACCCGACAAGGTGGACTTGGGACAGACTAGGCACACGTGCCCGGTGTACCGAGTGGCACCCGGATGGTGGGCTCCGGGAACCCTGTACACATCGTTTGGGGCCGTGAGCGAAACCTCGGCCAGATCTCCTTGCGGATGGAACCCGAATAGGCGATAAACCTGGACTAGAGTCTTGTGTGGTTAGTCAGGTCGTGGCCGACACCCTCGCCAGGCTTCCGCTTGAAGGTTGCCGAGATACATGACGGGTATATGGTGATAAGTGGTGAGAGCGTGTGTGATGAAGTACACCCCTGCAGGGTTATCATGATCTATTCGAATAGCCGTGTCCTTGGTTATGGACTTCTTGGATGCTTACGTGGTACATAGACAACTTTAAGTGGATACTCTAAAATGCTCAAGACAAGTGTGAGTGCTATGGATGGCCTTCTCGTAAGGAGACGAGGATGGATCCATAGTAGTGTATTGATGTGGTGATTAGTGGACTCGTGTGCGCTACCTCATCCAAAGAAGTTTCTCATTGTCGTAGAACAGGATAGCCACTGAGTCAAAGCTGGCTTGCTGCAACTAAACCCCACATTACCTTCTTGATACAAATGCATGTATGATAGGATCTGATGTAAGTCTTGCTGAGTACCTTTGTACTCACGTTTGCTTTATTTATGTTTTGCAGTGAGACATCTGTCTCACTAGTAGTACCGCTTGGACTTCGACGAGTAGCTTGTTACCTCAGCTACGATCTTGTACCTTGGAGGGACTTGTAGATAGTCAGGCTTCTCGGCCTTTTTCTTTTGTAGTTGTCTGTACTCAGACATGTAATGCTTCCGTTGCTTGTATGCTCTGAATTGATGGGTCATGTGACCCCTGTTTGTATTTATGCTATGTGGCTCTTCTGAGCCTTTATCTATATGATTGCGTTATGTTGTGATGCCATGTTGTACATCACATACTTGCATGTTATGCGTACGTGTGACGTGTATTGCTATGTGTGGGATCCGACAATCTAGTTGTTTATCCTTGGCAGCCTCTCTTATGGGGAAATGTAGTCTAGTGCTTCCTTGAGCCATAGTAGTCCGCTACAGCCCGGTTCACCGGAGTCCTGCTAGCCCAGCACTACTGCTCAGAACACTTGACTGGCCGGCATGTGTTCCACTTCGTTCCTATGTCTGTCCCTTCGGGGAAATGTCACGCGGTGACTTCCGGAGTCCTGTTAGCCCAGTGCTACAGCCCGGATTCACTACGCTGTTGACCGACATGCTCGATGTGATTCATGTATGCCTGTCTCCATAGGTCTGTGCCGCTTTGGGTTCACGACTAGCCATGTCGGCCCGGGTTCTCTGTCATATGGATGCTAGCGACACTATCATATACGTGAGCCAAAAGGCGCAAACGGTCCCAGCCATGGTAAGGCGACACCCTGGGGATACCGTGCGTGAGGCCGCAAAGTGATATGAGGTGTTACATGCTAGATCGGTGTGACTTAGAATCGGGGTCCCGACAGCTTTGGTATCAGAGCCTGACTGCCTGTAGGATTACCAAGCCAACCTGGTCGAAGTTGAGTCTAGAAATTCTTTAGCTATATAGGGGAATTGATTGTGGAAGGGAACGTAAGGCTCTTTTACTCCTTATACCTCAGGGCTTCTGATCTGAGTCATCCTATCTTTCCTACGGGGTTAAGGAACTAGGCTTCTCTTCTGTCTATCAGGATCACGTGTTACTACTCCATAGTCTCTTAGGATTAGTTGATCAGAGTCATATCCCAGTTCGAGTACCTCCGGTGTAGTCTGTTTAGTAATGTCTCAGAACCTTGAGTGATGATGTTGAGTATGGTACTACCCCATCGTTTGCAGGATGTCTCATTCTGAGCATTTTACTGCCGTTATGCTGCCGGAATTGTCCTAGGAGTTTGAGAGATACTAAATTCCTGTGCTATCTTCTGCATCCTATAGTTGAGGCTGAATCCATCCTTGTTTTCCTTGGTTTCGTTCTTCAGGATGTTGCCGGTTAACCGAAGTTCTGTTGCTCGTAGCCGGAACCATGGAGATGGTAGGGATGAGGATCCTCCCGACCAGTCTTCGTTGACAGAGTTCATGCTAGAGATGGAGAGGAACAAGCATGATTCTAACCGCTTGTTAGCACGTATCGAGGAGAACACTGCACCCTAGTGCAAAGAGTCAGCGACCATCTATGATTTCGTTGGTTTGAAACCACCTACCTTCCATCATTCCATTGAACCACTCGATGCAGATGACTGGCTCCGTAGTATCACTCACAAGCTGCGTTCTGCAAACGTAGCTGAAGGTGACAAGGTCACCTATGCTGCATATCACCTGGAAGGTCCTGCTAGTCTTTGGTGGCGGAAATATGAGGCTATGCTTCCAGCCGGCCAGATACCGACCTGGAGAGATTTCACTAAGGCTTTTCGCGAGCATCACATTCCTCTAGCTCTCATTGACCGCAAGAGAGAAGAGTTCTGTAGTTTCACCCAGGGTAAGATGGCTGTTAATGCTTACAGTAGAGAGTTTGAGAACCTCGCCCGCTATGCTACAGAAGAAGTGTCCACGGACGCCAAGAAGCAGGCTAGGTTCCGGAAGGGTCTCAACCCCAAGTTGCGTCGTGATCTCCACTTGCACCATTGCAATACATTCCAGGCTCTTGTGAACAAGGCCATTAACGCAGAGACAGCTCAGCTCACCTATGAGGAGTCTCGTAAGCACACCGTGGTTTGGGTTCTTCTTCCGGTTCTACTTCGCAGAAGCGCCGGATTTGGGTTCCGAACTCTGCTCTTCCACCCGGATATACACCGAGGCCTTCTTGTGTGGCACCTCACCCAATTCAGCAGTATGCTCCACCCAGACCTATTGGTAGACCCCTTGTCAATGCGGGTCCACGTCCAACTCCGCTCTTCCTTACATCACTTATAGCCCTCAAGTCTACAGATATTAACATCATCTTAGGTATGGACTGGATGAAAGCTCATTATGCCAAGATTGATTGTTACACTAGGTCTGTTCAGCTTACACACCCATCTGGCAAGATAGTCACTGTCTCCACTAGAGTTGCAAAGCGTCAGCTCTATTCTCTTAATGCCAACCCTCTTCCCGACCTTGAAGATATCCCGGTAGTCCGTGACTTTCCGGATGTTTTTCCAGAGGAACTGCCAGGTATTCCACCTGACAGAGATGTAGAATTTGTCATAGATCTTATCCCAGGAACCGCTCCAATCTCTAGGAAGACCTTACAAGATGGCACCCTTAGAACTAGCTAAGCTTAAGAAACAACTCGATGAATCCTTGCAAAAGGGTTTCATCCGTCCTAGTTCTTCTCCCCGGGCTTGCCCCGTCCTCTTCGTCAAGAAGAAGGATGGTACGGACCGGATGGTTGTAGATTATCGTCCCGTTAATTTGGTCACGATAAAGAACAAGTATCCGCTCCCCAGGATCAACGACTTGTATGATCAGCTCGCTGGATCCTCAGTCTTTTCCAAGATGGATTTGAGGTTAGGCTACCACCAAATCAAGATCAGAAATGGGGACATTCCTAAGACGGCTTTTGTCACTCGTTATGGCCAGTATGAGTACACCGTCATGTCCTTCGGTCTAACTAATGCTCCAGCTACATTCTCCCGCTTGATGAACTCGATCTTCATGGAGTACTTAGATAAGTTCGTCGTGGTTTACCTCGATGATATCCTTATTTACTCGAAGAACGAGGAAGAGCATGCCGAACATCTTAGACTTGTGCTAGAAAAACTCAGAGAGCACCGCCTTTATGCCAAGTTCTCCAAGTGCGAATTTTGGTTGCCAGAAGTGACCTATCTCGGCCACGTAATCTCTAGTAAGGGCATTGCTGTCAATCCCGAAAGAGTTCAGGCCGTTCTTGATTAGATTCCGCCTGAAACAGTTAAGCAAGTTAGGAGTTTCCTTGGTCTAGCCAGTTATTGTCGCTGCTTCGTTGAGAATTTCTCCAAAGTGGCCAAACCTCTCACGGAACTTCTCAAGAAAGATAAAAAGTTTGAGTGGTCCCCACAGTGTGAGCACGGTTTTCAGGAACTGAAAAGACGCCTGACTTCTGCTCCCATACTTGTGCCACCGGACTTCACTAAGGACTTTGTTATCTATTGTGATGCCTCACGACAGGGACTAGGTTGCATTCTTATGCAAGATCGCCATGTGATTGCCTATGCATCTCGACAGTTGCATCCACATGAGGAGAATTATCCTACACATGATCTAGAGCTTGCAATCGTAGTCTATGCACTTAAGACCTGGCGACATTACCTCCTTGGTAAACGTTGCGAGATTTACACTGATCACCAGAGTCTCAAATATATCTTCACCCAACCAGATTTGAACCTTAGGCAAAGACGTTGGCTGGAGTTGATCTCAGATTACGACTTAGGGATTACCTACACCCCAAGCAAGGGGAATGTCATGGCTTATGCGCTAAGTCGTAAGTCCTATTGCAACAATCTCATGTTGCAGCAGGGCCAACCACTTCTCCATGAGGAATTATGTAAGCTTAACCTCCACCTTGCTCCTCACGGATTCTTTTCTACCTTGGTGGCGAAACCTACTCTTGTGGATCAAATCATCTCTGCTCAAAAGCAGGATACGGGAATTTCCCGGATCAAGAGAAACATTAACAAAGGAGTTGGTGGTAGTTTCTCTATAGATGATCGTGGTGTTGTTTTCTTTGAGAGTCGCTTGGTGGTTCCCAAGAATCAACATCTTCGACCATTAATCCTTAAGGAGGTGCATGAATCTCCTCTCACGATTCATCCCGGTAGTACTAAGATGTATCAGGACCTACGCCAGAGGTTCTGGTGGACTAGGATGAAGAGAGAAATGGCTCAATTTATTGCTAACTGTGACGTTTGTCGTCGCGTGAAGGCAGAGCATCAGAGACCTGCTGGCACCCTTCAACCTTTAGCTATTCCTGAGTGGAAATGGGATAAAGTTGGTATGGACTTCATCACCGGTTTTCCCAGGACCAAGAGAGGGAATAATGCTATCTTCGTAGTCATTGATCGTCTTTCCAAAGTGGCTCACTTCCTACCTATTCGAGAGAGTATCACTGCTAGTCAGCTCGCTGACTTATATATTTCTCGAATAGTGTCACTTCATGGTGTTCCACTAGAGATCAATTTAGACCGTGGTAGTCTTTTCACTTCTCATTTCTGGGAGAGTTTCCAAACTGCCATGGGCACCCATCTTTCCTTCAGTACCGCTTTCCACCCTCAATCAAGTGGTCAGGTGCAAAGGGTCAACCAGATTCTTGAAGACATTCTTAGAGCTTGTGTTATCTCATTCGGTATGGATTGGGAGAAGTGTCTCCCCTTCGCCGAGTTTGCTTATAACAACAGCTACCAATCCAGCCTCAAGAAAGCTCCTTTTGAGGTTCTGTATGGACGAAGATGTCGAACACCTTTGAACTGGTCAGAAACAGGTGAAAGACAATTCTTTGGACCGGATATGATCCAGGAGGTAGAAGAGCAAGTTCGCATCATTCGTGAGAACTTGAAAACAGCCCAATCTCGTCAAAAGAGCCAGTATGACCTTAGTCATAAGGAAGTGGCTTATGAAATTGGCGACAAAGCTTACCTTCGGGTTACCCCTTTAAAGGGTACCCATCGATTCGGTATCAAGGGCAAGTTGGCTCCTCGTTACATTGGTCCCTTTCTCATTCTCGCTAAACGAGGAGAGGTTGCCTACCAGTTGGAACTACCACCACATCTTTTTTGAGTTCATGATGTTTTCCACGTCTCTCAACTCAGGCGTTTCTTCTCGGATCCCATCCGCGGAGTGGACCACGATACGCTTGATCTCCAAGATAACCTCACATATCGAGAGTAGCCTGTTCGCGTTCTTGATCAAGCAGAGCGTGTCACTCGATGTCAGAACATCAAGTTTCTCAAGGTTCAGTGGTCTCATCATTCTGAGAGAGAAGCTACTTGGGAGCGAGAAGATCGTCTTCGATTGGAGTACCCCACCTTCTTTCCATCGACCCCTGAATCTCGGGACGAGATTTTTTCAAGTGGGGGCGAGTTGTCACATCCCTAGTTCTGGTATGACCTAGACCAGCTAGCCATTTGTGCATCATGTTTAAATTCCATTTAAATTTGAAATGGGGATTTGTGAAACCCTTAGAATCATTTCTGGAAATAATCCAGATAAAAATTTCTCCAAAATGGTCCAAGAAAATGTTCATGTTACTCTCTGAAAATATTGGTCAGAGGTTAAAATCAAACCAATATTTTAAGGAACTCATAAATATTTATTTTGGACATTTGGAGTTAATCCAGTAATTATTTGCGTTGGATAAATATTTTTATATATATGAAATATTGTCCAACAATTCTGAATTTTGGTGAGGAGCTTTGGAATAATCCCTTAGGTCCCTGCAAAAATTGTCAGAATTAAATAAAATGATTTGGTATTCTTATCAAATCAAAACAAATGGCAGATAAATAGAAAAGAAACAGAAATGGTAAAAACCCACCTGTGCTTACCTGCGGCCCAGCTCCTGTGCTGCCCAGCACTATGCAGCCCAGCAGCAGCCCAGCCCACCTGTCCCCCCTCCCCTGTCGTCTTCCTCCCGCCAGGAGGACAGCGCGTGTGGCCGCCGCGCGCGAGCACGCGCCGGCCACCTCCTGCTTCCCCGCTCGCTGCTGGAGGCCCCCGATGATGCCACGCACTCCCCTCGACTCTATCTCACTCTCTCTCGCTCTCCCTCCTCCCCTGGATCCCTCTCTCTCGACCCGCCCAAGCGCTGCCGTCGCCGCTGCTCGCCGTTGCCGTAGCCACCGACTTCCCCTCGCCTCTCTGTTGTGTCCAGAAGCTCCGCCACGTCCGTGTCTACCTCTCCGTCGAGCCACGCGCCTCGGGAGGCCCTGGAGCGCCTCCATCGCCGTCGTCTTCATCTCTGGCCGCCGTGGATCCCCATCGCCGCACCGTCGACCTCAGCGCGTCCCCGAGCTTGCTGACGACATCTACGACCTCCCCGTGAGCTCTACTTCGTTCTTCCCTCCTCCCCGTGCTCGTTTGCCCCGCCTAGCTAGCTCAGTTGCCGCGCCCGAGACCTCATCGCCGCCGGCCATGGCGCCCCCGTGGCCAGAGGCCGAACCAGCCGCTCCCGCGCACGTCACCGTGCTCCTGGTGACACCAGGAGGCCGTAGAGGGCCTCCGCAGTTCCTGCCGTGCCCCGTAGCTCGCTTCCGCTCAGAGCCGTGCCCTGGCCGCCACCGCGAGCTCTGCTCCAGCGAGCTCAAGCCACCCCCGCAGCCCCCGCTTGCTCCAAACGATGCGGGCGAGCCCTGGCTCCTCGCCCGTGGCCTCCGCCGCCCAAATGGTCGCCAAAATGGTGATCCCGAGCCCTCCGTCGCGTTCGGCCTCGCCGGCGGCTAAACGCCGGAGGGGTTGACCGGGTCTAACCCCCCCAGTTGACCCAGGTTTGACCCGTGTGGGTCAGTGACAGATGGGCCCCGGCGCCCCTTAATTTGTAGTTAGGATTAATTAACCCTCTGTTAATTAACCATGACACTGACGTGTGGCCCCGACACGTCAGATTTGACCTGGACAGCCATGTTGACCCGCTGATGTAGTGATGACGTCATGCTGACGCAGTTATTCTTTTTCTGGAATTATTTTTAAACAGGAAATTCCAGAAAATGTTCAAAACTTCAAAAATTCATAGAAATTCAACCGTAGCTCAGATTGAAATAATTTATATATGAAAAATTATCAGAAAAATTCAATCTATCCATCTGTACCACTTTCATGCATGTTCAACCAACTTATACCACTGTATAAGTGAAAACATGATAATGGCATTTTAAGTGCTAAATATGAAGTTTGCATATGAACCCTTTGTCCATATGGACTTCATTTAAATGGTTGCTAGATGCATTATTGCAATCATAACATCATTACCATGTTCATGCATCATAATGTTGCATATGCTTGTGTTTTGATTTCCGACACCATTCCTTCTTGATAGGTCCTGCTCCGGAGAGTGTTCCAAAGTACCTGTCAGAGGAGCAGTGCCCCCCTATTGATCTACCAGGCAAGCAATCCCCCCTTGTTCATTCTGATAAAATCCTACTCTCTCGCTCCTGCTCTCATTTATTGCATTAGGACAACAATGATTCAACTGCTACTTTATGCTGCGGTAGTTGAACCCATTCCTCTGCATGACCTGTCATTGCCACAGTAAATAGTTAAAACCCACTAGCATGTGTAGTAGTTGTTTGAGCCATGTTGTGTTCCTACCATGCCATGCCTGCTATTGCTTAGAGTTGTGTCAGGTCTGATTCATCGGGAATGAATTGGAATGTTATGATATGTTCTGGTAATGAGAGTTAAGCGTGTGAACACGATTTGGTAAAGGTAGCGGTGAGAGGCCATGTAGGAGTACATGGTGGGTTGTCTCATTGGGACCGTCCTTAAGAACTGATTTCTGTGTAAGTTGTCCAATGACTAGCTACTACCACACATTGGGCTCCGGGCGCTCCAAGCTCTCTCGACTTATTAACCGCCTTGAACTCTGTCCAGGAGTTGCAATAGTTTCTGGTGTTTGTAGGTAGTGCTATTTTTCTACCGAGGGGCACCCGACAAGGTGGACTTGGGACAGACTAGGCACACGTGGCCCGGTGTACCGAGTGGCACCCGGATGGTGGGCTCGGGAACCCTGTACACATCGTTTGGGGCCGTGAGCGAAACCTCGGCCGGATCTCCTTGCGGATGGAACCCGAATAGGCGATAAACCTGGACTAGAGTCTTGTGTGGTTAGTCAGGTCGTGGCCGACACCCTCGCCAGGCTTCCGCTTGAAGGTTGCCGAGATACATGACGGGTATATGGTGATAAGTGGTGAGAGCGTGTGTGATGAAGTACACCCCTGCAGGGTTATCATGATCTATTCGGATAGCCGTGTCCTTGGTTATGGACTTCTTGGATGCTTACGTGGTACATAGACAACTTTAAGTGGATACTCTAAAATGCTCAAGACAAGTGTGAGTGCTATGGATGGCCTTCTCGTAAGGAGACGAGGATGGATCCATAGTAGTGTATTGATGTGGTGATTAGTGGACTCGTGTGCGCTACCTCATCCCAAAGAAGTTTCTCATTGTCGTAGAACAGGATAGCCACTGAGTCAAAGCTGGCTTGCTGCAACTAAACCCCACATTACCTTCTTGATACAAATGCATGTATGATAGGCTGATGTAAGTCTTGCTGAGTACCTTTGTACTCACGTTTGCTTTATTTATGTTTTGCAGATGAGACATCTGTCTCACTAGTAGTACCGCTTGGACTTCGACGAGTAGCTTGTTACCTCAGCTACGATCTTGTACCTTGGAGGGACTTGTAGATAGTCAGGCTTCTCGGCCTTTTTCTTTTGTAGTTGTCTGTACTCAGACATGTAATGCTTCCGTTGCTTGTATGCTCTGAATGATGGGTCATGTGACCCCTGTTTGTATTTATGCTATGTGGCTCTTCTGAGCCTTTATCTATATGAGTTGCGTTATGTTGTGATGCCATGTTGTACATCACATACTTGCATGTTATGCGTACGTGTGACGTGTATTGCTATGTGTGGGATCCGACAATCTAGTTGTTTGTATCCTTGGCAGCCTCTCTGATGGGGAAATGTAGTCTAGTGCTTCCTTGAACCATAGTAGTCCGCTACAGCCCGGTTCACCGGAGTCCTGCTAGCCCAGCACTACTGCTCAGAACACTTGACTGGCCGGCATGTGTTCCACTTCGTTCCTATGTCTGTCCCTTCGGGGAAATGTCACGCGGTGACTTTCGGAGTCCTCTTAGCCCAAGTGCTACAGTCCCAGATTCATTGCTGTTGACCGACATGCTCGATGTGATTCATGTATGCCTGTCTCCATAGGTGTGCCGCTTTGGGTTCACGACTAACCATGTCGGCTCGGGTTCTCTGTCATATGGATGCTAGTCGACATTATCATATACGTGAGCCAAAAGGCGCAAACGGTCCCGGGCCATGGTTAGGCGACACGTTGGGATACCGTGCGCGTGAGGCCGCAAAGTGATATGAGGTGTTACATGCTAGATCGGCGTGACTTAGAATCAGGGTCCCGACAAAGTTGGGTTTTCCCGGATCCCATGTTTTGGTACCTTACGCTCCGCTATATCGGCTAAGGTAGCACTGGGAGAACTACTGCGATTGTGCCCCGGTTCTGCTGGGCTAAGCACCTCAGTAGAGAAAGCTAAAACTGACTGGCATGATAAGGCGAGAGACTGGTCGCTGTTCGAGAGGTTTCAAGTCCCTAAAGACTTATGCCGCTTAGAGCGAGGAGTCGGCCCTGTCCGGCTTAAGGCGTGTATAGCACCCCGAATTCGGCCTTCCGAACACTAGGGGCTTCGCCGAAATTTAAAATTATAGAATTTTATGGCTAAGTGAGAGTGATAACACATTATAGTCCGATTGCCTTGTTCGTTGTGCTGAGCACCTCCCTCGAAGGACCCAAAAATGGGAACAAGAGTGCTCAGGTTTATCCCGAACACCCCAGCACTCGTGGCATGGGGGCAGAAGCCGATGACTAGCCATCTCTCAGATTTGATAAACAGTCGAACAAAAGGTAATATTTTAAATTCAAACAAGCATTGCATAGCGCATATGAACAAGTTTTCATAATACAGGATTACACGAGCAAGTTTATTCAAATATTACATCTTTCACACACTCGTCCGCTACAAGACGTGCACCCTTCAGGACACCCTCATAGTACATCTCGGGGTGGCGATGCTCCTTGCCCTGCGGCGGCCCTTCCTTCTCCAGCTTCACGACGTCCATCTTGGCCTAGTGCACCTTCGCACGGGCGAAAGCCCAGCGTGCACCTTCGATGCAGACGGACCGCTTGATGACTTCCAACCATGGGCAGGCATCCACAAGCCGCCTCACCAGGCCGAAGTAGCTGTTGGGAAGGGCGTCGCCAGGCCACATCCGGACTATAAAGCCCTTCATGGCCTGTTCGGCCACCTTGTGCAGCTCGACCAGTTGCTTCAGCTGGTCGCTCAAAGGCATCGGGTGTTTGGTCCCAGTATACTGAGACCAGAACAGCTTCTCCGTTGAGCTTCCCTCCTCGGCCTGGTAAAATTGTGTGGCATCCGACACGCTGTGGGGCAAATCTGCGAATGCTCCTGGAGAGCTCCAGACTCGGGTAAGTAACAAGTAATTTACTTTCACATGCTTGCTTTGCATATTGAATGCATTACCCGCCGCTATCTTCTTCATCACATCAATCTCCTGGAGGGCCTTTTGGGCTTCAGCCTTGGCACTCTTTGCACTCTCAAGGGCCGCGGCAAGCTCGGACTCTCACGTCTTCAAGTCAAGCTCCAACGCCTCGTGCTTCGTCACGAGAGCGTGGAGCTCTTGCTGCACCTCGCCCACCCGTGCCTCTTGTTTTTCCCACTCGGTGCGCTCCTGGGCCGCTTTGTTTTCGGCCTCGGATAGTCCTTGCTTCAGGGTTGCCACTTCGGTCGTGGCCCCTGGCAAATTAAAGATGATCCTGTCATTTTGCAATCGCATCCTTTTTGTATATATACATATCTATAGACTAGGTATTACTTACCTTTGTTCTCCTCGAGCTGCCTCTTGCCAAGGCCGAGCTCTTTCTTGTACCCTTCGAGGTCCTACTTCAGTACGTCAACCTCCGCAGTCAGTGCGGCAGAGCTCAGCAGCGAAGCCTGCATACGCATATAGACATACTTATATTAGACTCCTCCAGATATTAGTTGATCCTCTATTCGGCTTTTCTTTTTGAACACCAAACAGAGCATCAGGGGCTACTGTCTATACGGTAATATTTTTCCTATATTTCAAAGACTTACCTCAAAGCCTGTCAGAAGGCTGGCACAGGCTTCAGTCAGTCCGCTCTTGGCGGACTGAACCTTCTGGATCAGCGCACTCATAATAGTGCGATGCTCTTCATCGATGGAAGCGATGTGAAGCGCTCCCAGCAGATTGTCCGGTGCCTCTGGATGGACAGAGGTCACCGGCACGGGCGTCTTACCCCTTTTGGAAGGAGGCCGCCTGCCCGAGTTCGGAACCACTGGAGGTTCCTGCGCAGTGTTCGGCTGAAGGCCGAACTCGGAGCCCTCGGGAGCCTTACTCCCTCTGCTCCCGGAGTCCGGAAGGTCGCCTTGAGGCACCTCTGAGACTGTCTCCCCTCGACCCGGTGCCTCTTGGGACAGTACCTCGGCATTGTTCATAGGGCAAGGGGAGGTGGCAGTCATAAGTGGATCGCTATCCATATCCGACGAGTCCAAGGAGCCGTCCGACGAAGATACGTCGATACGGGCTTGGGGCGGTCTGCATAATCATATTCGGCGTTAGGAGAAGCAGTGCGACAAAGGTATGCTATGAGTTACTCTAGTATCCGAATACTTACGACTTCGCCAGGGGCTTGGCCCTGAGCAGCCACTCGTCTTCGTCTTCGGCGGCGGTGGTGGAGCAGTCCGGAAGGAGAGTCCTTCCCTTCTTGGACCCTTCGCCCCCCCGGTTGGGGCGGCCTTCCTTTTCTTATCTCCGCCGGCTGGAGGGGGAGCATCTTCATCTTCCTCCTCGTCTTCGTGGGAGGAGTGCGTCACAGAGTCATTGGACGATGAATCCGATACCACCTGGCATCAGGAACTCTTTCGGGTTCCCTTGGCCTTCTTCTTGGTCTTCTCCGGCACCTTGTAAGGAGCTGGAGTGAGCATCTCCGTCAAGAGAGCGTCCGCAGTGTCTTCGGGCAGAGGGCCCGGACAGTTGATCTTCTCCGATGCCCCCACCCAGTCCTGTCAAAGGCATGGGATCTCAGACCCTGCACGTGGTTAAGCTGTGGGAAGTAAAAATCCTACCAGATGTACAAAACTTACCGGATTCGCAGGGCGCTTCGCGCTTAGCCCGCGGTCCTCGATGAGAGAGGGAGGGACCTCGGCGCCCTTGAACAGCACCCTCCAGATGTCCTTGTGCATCGTGTCAAAGAGCTCGCTCAGAGTCTGGTGCTGGGCCGGGTCGAACTCCCACAAGTTGAAATCCCGTTGTTGACACGGGAGGATCCGGCGGAAGAGCATGACCTGGACTATGTTGACAAGCTTTAGCTTCTTGCTTGCCATATTCCGGATACATTTCTGGAGTCCGTCCAGCTCCACCGATGAACCCCAGGATAGGCCCTTCTCTTTCCAGGAGGTGAGCCGCATGGGGATTCCGAATCGAAACTCGGGGTCCACCACCCAGTTGGTGTCGCGTGGCTCGCTGATGTAGAACCACGCCGATTGCCACCCCTTTATGGTCTCCACGAAGGAGCCTTCAAGCCATATAACATTGGGCATCTTGCCCACCATGGCTCCGCCGCATTCCTCTTGTTGGCCTCCCACCACCTTCGGCTTGATATTGAAGGTCTTCAGCGACAGGCCGAAGTGGGGCCGGATGCGGAGGAAAGCCTCACACACAACGATGAACGCCGAAATGTTGGTCCCGTGTCCGGATAGGACTCTACCCGAGATCATTTGCGGGCATCCGATACGGTCTCTTTGATATTGGTCCAGTGCCTGGCAACAACTCTATCAAAAACTCTATGTCTCGATCTGGTGGCATGCCAGGTAGTTCCTCCGGGAATACGTCGGGATAATACTTCACAACTGGTACTTCCTCCTGAACAACTCCAGAAAGTGTATTTACTTGAGTCCTCCTTGGCGCATGCCTAGACACATACTTGATCTGTTTCCCTTCTGGGGTGGTGAGAAGAATTTACTTACTCACGCAATCGATATTTCTTCCATACATTGATAGCCAATCCATGCCTAGTATCACATCCAATCCTTGTGATTCTAGAATAATTAGGTCTGAGGGCAAAACATGCCTACCTATGGTCAATGGCAACTGAAAACACCCTCTGCTAGCCATGTACTACGCTCCAGGTGAGCTTACTAACATAGGTGTCTTAAGGGCTATGGTGGGCAACTTAAACTTATCCGCAAATCCCCTTGATATGTATGAATGCGATGCACCAGTGTCAAAAAGGACAATAGCTATAAATGACTTAATAAAAAACTTACCAATAACTGCATCAGGCCGCTCTTCAACTTCCTCCACGTTGACATGGTTCACCTGTCCTCTGGTGAAAGGATTGGGCTTCTTTCCAGAGCTTCCATTTCCATTAATAATTCTTCACCTCAACACAACCATTGGTGTAATGTCCAGTCTTCCCGCACTTGAAACATGTAACGTGACTCAGATCCTTCTTGGCGGGGGTTGCTGGGTTGGAACGGCTCTTACTGTTGTTTCCTCCATTCCCATTTTCATTCTTAGGGCCATTGTGGTTATGTGAACTTCCTCCATTGTGAGAATGGCCTCCATGGTTATGATGGGTCTGTCCTCTCGAGTTCGGAGTAAAATGAGGCTTCTGCTAGCTCCAAAGTTGTACTTCCCCTATCCATACTTGCGTTTGTGGCTCTCTATCCGCTGCTGCTTGCCTTCAATCATGAGAGCCATGTCTACCAGCTCCTGATAGTTGGTGAATGTTGCCACCATCAACTGCATACTCACCTCATCATTCATCCCCTCCATAAAATTCTCCTGCTTCGTGGCATCTGTGGCCACATCATCTAGGGCGTAGCGAGCTAACTTGCTGAACTCATCCACATACTATGCCATAGTACGATTTCCCTGGCGTAAGTTGCGGAACTCATGCTTCTTCATACTCATAGCTCTGGCTGAAACATGTGCAGTGCGGAAGGCTTGTTGAAATTGATCCTGAGTGACATTGGCCACGAGGAAAGTGGCTGTGTAGTTCTCCCACCTTGAGGCTGCGGGTCCATCCAGTTGATGTGCGGCAAAGCGCACCTTCTCAGCATCTATGCAACCTGCGGTGGTCAGATCCCTTCCAATCTTGCGGAGCCAGCCATCAGCAACAATCAGCTCGGTGCTGCTAGAGAACACCGGCGGATTCAACCTTAGAAAGCGGGTTAAGTTGTCAACTGTGGGTGGTGGCGGTGGGTTCTTGTTGTTGTTGTTGTTGTTGCCTTGGTTCTGGACTAGCAACTGCATCAAGGCATTCTACTGTTGGATCAACTGAGTGAGCTCTGGTGGGAAGGCGAATGCAGGGTCACATCTCGGAGGCATCTGATAGGTTTAGAGGGGTGAGAACTAAATAGAGTGAGGTCTAAAGAGAGATTTCACTACCCATATGCACATGAGACAAACAAATTCATTCCACACCACTCAATATCAAACAAGATTCGTACAATCGATCTAAGTTACCATTACAAAATCTCGCGGACTATTACTATATACATGGAAGTACTCTAATGGTAATTTGGTGGTCGACTAGAAATTTTGATCGGTGGAAGACTCCATAATATTAGCTCCAGCTTCGTCTTCATAATCATCATCGCTGCCGGGGTCAGAGTCTATGTCGTCTAGTATGATGTAATCTTCTGAACGAATGTCCACTCTAGGTTCGGGACCCCCCATGAATATTCCTAGCTTCTTATTCAGGTCTTCATTCTGCTTCAGTAGTACAACAATTTCCTCTTCATATCCATCGCGTGTAGGCTTGAGTTCCCCTTCTAGCTCCATATTCCAGGTCATCACATTCTTTGTGTCTATCATGTTGGCGCACATCTGGTTCTCGTAGCGTCTAATGTGCTGGTTCAACTCTTGTATGTAGGCTACAATGGATTTATCCTTCCTGGTGCGAATCATCTCACATTGCTCATCTCGGCGTCCACATATCTGGTAGATGGTGTCCTTAAGATCCTTGTTGTACACTTCTCCTATGCGTCCAATGACGATGTGGGCGTCCATGCTCTTTCCTAAACTCCAGGTTGGTGCATCAAAGGAAAACTTGATGGGCTTGGTAACTGGTGTAAAAGTCCTTGGAACACGAACTTGAATTGTCCAGTGCTCCTCTTCTGGTAAGGTGGCAGTGTAGGTTCCGATGAAGCTTGGTATGCCGATGTTCAGGTACCTAGTGACTTCCTTCAAGTGTCGTCCGAAAGAGGTGTCGTCATCCGGTTAAGTGAAATTGTTCCTTGGGTCCGCCATCTATAGAGTAGAAATGGAGAAGAGTTAGAAATGAGTAGAGAAGAGTACCCTGTGGCTTTTCCTAGTGGTCGCGTTCTACAGTCAGCGTGTGCTCTGATACCATCTTGTAGTGACCCGATCCCAATGGACCGTAGTCTCTGTGCTTAAGTGTCATCCCTGGATCAGTATTGCTGACACACACAGTACTCGAGGATTTATTGCAGAGTTCAATCACACACTTATTACATCGAGTGTCTCAAAAAGAGAACTATTACAATAATATGGCTTTAGGCCAGCTAAAATAAAATAACTGTGGAAGCTTCAAAGATAAACGAGTCCATCAACTCCACGGCAAAACTGAGTGCATGCCAACGACCTATCGCACCTTACTCTTCGTCTGAAAACTTTGCAACATGATACGTTGCAGCCGTGTAGGTCAGCACATGGAATATGCTGACCTGATAACACTATAGAGCAATGAACAAATAACAACTATCACTACATGCATATTTGGCAGGTGGAGGCTCTATGGTTATCATTTGCATAAAGCTAATTTTTTCCTACAACAAAGCAATAGATTTTTACTTAACTACAAAGTTTATGACATTATTGAGAAGGTACCCCCAACTCAATCCCAATATAATGATACCAACCCAAAAAATTCATTAAGTATAGTGATGAGATCAAACAATAATTCAAGTACCAGATACTCAAGATGTCCATAACCGGGGACACGACTAACCATGATTAGTTTGTACACTCTGCAGAGATTTGCGCACTTTCCCCCACAATACTCGATCTCCTCTGTTGAATTTCTTGCATTGCCTGATGTTTGAGAAACGGATGATCGAGAGACAGTCTTTCCAAAAAGGTCCCCTTAACCGATAGATAGGCTGGTACACCTATAATCCCCTACATCTGCTAGCCCATCATGGAAAGGTTTACCACAACTTACTCAACTATGCCAAATCCCATAATGGCTTGTGGCTGCACACGAAAGTTTCTAGCATTAAAAATCTTATGATCCCTTTGAGCCTGGGTGGCATTCCATAGGATGATCACACGGGTTCCCTGGGATCTCCTAGGACAACACTGGATTCCCCAGGTGCCCACAACCAATCCACCCAGATGTGTATTAAAGTAGCCACCTTAAGTTTCCCTTAGTTAAATATAAGTCTCACATCTTTCATGAATCTCACATACCAATCCACGTCTACGAGCATAGCAAAGTAGTATGAGCATAACGTATAATACCCGAGGTTTGATATAAGACAATAGGTTCCTACCTCATCAACTACTTCCCACACCCACATGTTATCAAATCCTACTCATGCAATGTTTGAGGGTTTAAACTAATGCATAAAAATTGGGTAATAAAGGGGATATGATCAAAGTGTTACTTGCCTTGCTGACGATCGGAAAACCCTAGAGATTCATAGTAGCAAGTCTCGCACTCCGAAAACTCTATCATGAACAAACAATGGCATACATAAGCACTCAAGCATAAGATGCACAAGTAGAACCAAAAGAATATATCTAAACATTAAGTTCAAGTGAAGAGCTTCGATTCGCAAAAAGAATCAATCGAAACGGAGTTACGAACCACAAACTACGATAAAAAAAGTTCAATTTCAAATATGCTTGAAACCAAATTTTATATTTCCAAAAACATGTTCAAGTTATTAATCTGGACAGAGGGAAACAAGAGGAAGATTTTGGCGTTGGTTTCGTTGAATTTGGATAAACGAGCATAAAGTAGTGAGGGATTTAAGATCAGAGACTAATTTGAAAGAAAACTAATCGCGGATAGGTCCCTGGCCGAAAATAAAACTAAAAAGAAAAATCTAACGAACGGACGTTCGCTAACAGAAACTAACAAACAAAAACATTCTCTAACAGATCTAAACAAACGAACATTCGCTAGTTAACCTACCCTAATAAAATAACCAATCTAAAACAAAAAACCGAATCTAGAAAAAAATGGGGCCGTTTATGGCAGTTTACCAGTTCGCGAAATAAACTGGCGGCGGCGGCATCGAACTCCAGTTCCGGCGGCGTGGCTCCGGCGGCTGCAGGGCGGGGTGGTGCGGCGCGGCTTGGGACGGCGGCGACAAGGCGGCGGCGAGCGGCGCGATAGCAGCGGCAGCGAGCGGCGCGGCGCGGCAGCGAGCACCGGCGGCAGGCTGCGGCGGGGCTGGGTGGAGGAGAGGCCGGGGGGTGTTGGCAGCGTATAAAGATGGGGCCGGGGGTGGTCCGACTTGGAGGAGGGGCCGGGCGGTGAGGCGGCGGCTCGGACTCTGGTGGAGTCCGGCTCGGCCACGCGCTGGGAGGCAGCGGCGCTGACGGGCCGGCTGGGCATTCGGCCCAGTTCGATCCGGAGCCCCTTTTTTAAATAACTTTTCGCCGTGAAGAAAAAATTCCAAATAAAATAAAATAAAAGTCCTAAAATTCTAGAAATAATTTTCACCGTCCTCTCCTAATATTTAGGACAAAGTGAATATTTTTCTGGGCTAAATGCAATTTTTAAAAATGCACAATTTTCCCTAATTTAACCGAATAAAATTTCAAATAAAATTCAAAAAAATTATTCGAAATTAAATTTCCATTATTTCTTAGCTATTTTGAAGAAGTCATATTATCTTCTCTCACTATTTTATTTATTTTTGAAATAATTGGAAATATAATTTCAAATAAAAATCACCTTGATCCAAATTACCAAATTTAAAAAAAAATCAAAAATGGGATTTTATGAAAACCGCCAACTCTCTCAATTGGTCCTTGAGTTGCTTAAGGTCTCTAGGATCAAAATGTCCAAATAAAACCAAATTCAAAATGCACAAAAATGGATGCATATGATGACCTAATGATTAACATCCAAATTGAAAATTGGGATGTTACAAGTAGTATTTATAACTGAGTAGTAATACGCTCCTAAGTGGGATACCGTTTAGGTTTTGATCAGTGTGAACAGGTTTGTAATTTAGAATGTGACGAGACGCATGCTCAAAATTTACTGACGGTTATAAGCGCGACACTATTCCTGGAAGGCGTAACGTGGGCACGTATGCCTTCTCGTCCGCGTATGTGGCGTTTGCACCATACGGTGCACCGCAATAGGCAATGTCAGCACACGTCTTGTTCCAACAACCGTGCGCGCTTGTTATTACCATCGCGCATGCTTCTTTTAATTAGAATGTGTGTGCCCGTCTAGCGCACACACGTTGATCTATCTAACTGTTTTAGTTTGTTGTGGCTAATCGCAAACAGTTCATCCATGTGAAGTGTATGCCATCAATCGCAGACACTTTGATCTGGCTGACCCATTTCTGTTCTGTTGCCTAATCGCAAACAGTTAATCCTTCTGAAGCGTATGCCCTCAATCACACATACCTTGATCTGGCTGACCGTTTCTTTTGTGTTGCCTAATCACAGACAGTTCATCCGAGTGAACCGTATGTTGTATATCGCACAAGCCTTCATCAGGCTGCCCGTTTCTTTTGTTCCGCCTCATTGCAACTAGTTCATTGGACTGAACCGTATGCCCTGCATCGCACACACAACTAAAATCTGAATCGTGTTTGATGGCTCCGCCATCGCAAACGTTTTGCACCTTTTTTGACGGTTCTTCTACACCACCGTTTGCGATTATTGCATCACACACAGTTTCGTCGAAGGGTCTCTGATCGTAGTGTCACATTAGCAGCATCCTGCAGTAGTGACAGCTATGGTTTAGCCATTACGATCTCGAGGTAGATCAACTCTTGTAATCCCTATTCTCATTGAATACATCAAGCATGACGTAGGGTTTTACCTCCTTTAAGAGGGTCCGAACCTAGGTAAACATTGTGTTCCCATCATCCCTTGTTACCCTCGATGCTCAGACGCACAGTTCGGGACCCCCTACCCGAGATTTGCCGGTTTTGACACCAACAGAGATGATCTCCGACGACTCTTCATCGGAGGGGAAGGAAGAAGACGGTGATGACTTGGAAATGGTCTTTGCCATAATATTCAACGAGGATTTTCAGAGGCCAAGAGTATGATCACAATTCGGTCGTATGCATATCATTCGATATAGAGCAGAGGGTCAGACCAAGATTATGAGAGATTACTTCAACCCCAATGCAACCTATCCTAAGAAGTATTTTCACTGGTGACTTTGGATGCATAGAAGTCTCTTCCTCACCATTGCAAAAGTTGTGGAGAAGCATGATGATTGGTTTAAGTTAAGGAGGAATGCATCGGGGAGATAAGTGCAAGCCCATTGATGAAATGTATCACAGCTATTCGAGTGCTTGCGTATGGTTATTCAGCTGATGTCGCTGACGACTATGTCCGCACTGAAGAAGATACGGTCTTGGATGCAGTTCGAAGGTACACAAAACTCGTGATTGACATCTTTGGACCAGAGTACTTGAGGGCACCCACCGATGAAGACACCGAGAGGCTCTTGGGATTGAGTGAAGAACGAGGATGGCCTAGGATGCTTGGATCAATTGACCGCATGCACTGGACATGGAAGAATTGTCCTGCAGGATAGAAAGGTCGGTACAAAGGCGATTGCAAGGTTTTAAAATCATTCTTGGGGTTGTTGCATCGGAGGATATGTGAATTTGGCATTCCTTTACTGGATTGTCTGGATCTCATAATAACCTGAATGTGCTTTCGAGATCGCCGTTGTTTCCAAGGCTTCTTGCCGAAGAAACTCCTCCTTGCAACTATGTTATCAATGATCGTCAGTAAACGATGGGTTTCTACCTTTTAGATGGCATCTTTCCTCCATGGGCCACATTTGTCAAGACAATGTAACATCCTAAGGGTAACAAGAGATCTCAGTTTGCAATGCATCAAGAGTGGACAAAGAAGGATATTTTTTTGGAAATGGAGGCATGCCCCCGGCCTCTGCATCATGATGATGCATGCAACCGTCTTATTAATCATCTAGAAAGTATCAACATAAAAGTATTACAGCTCGCAAATGGAGCAAAAATAAAAAGGGAAAATACATGCGGACAAGGATAACCGGTACGATAAAAGAAGGATAAGCTCCCTAGACTCCTATCCTGTTATGCAAGCACCATCCGAACCGGTTGAATATACCCCGATCTACCATCTCCCATTGGTTGCACCCAGTAACCAAAGGCTCCCTGGAGTCCATAGGAGTGAGTAAGGACCACGTACGGATCCAAGCTGTAGCTTTGAAAATGACCTGCAAAAAATTTAAAGTATTTTGTCTGCTAAAAATCATATCATTCCTGCAGTTCCATATAGCCCATAATAGTGCACATATTCCAATCCGAATACGAGCCGCAGTAATCTGCAAGCCCAGCTAACTACGTCCCAAACAAAGACGCCATATCTACTGGACGATTAATATTGAAATCTATATGAATCGTTCTCCAAAGTAACTTGGCAAGTGGGCATTCAAGAAATAAGTGTTGTATTGTTTCATCATGATCACAAAAACAACACCGCAGACTGACTACCCATCACCTCTTAATTAAGTTGTCCTTTGTAAGTATCACTTGCTTGTGGACAAACCACATGAAGATTTTAATACGCAAAGGAATCTTAACCTTCGAAATGTGCATAGACCTTGAGAGGGGCCCAGAGTTAATCAGATCCATATAGAAAGATTTCACCGTAAACATACCATTCTTAGTTAACTTCCATTGTGTTGAATCCGGCTGGTCATAGAGTTGAACTTCTATCAATCTCCGAACCAAGTGCATCCAGCCCGTCCATCTCTCGCCAACTAACACACGTTTGAACTAGATGTTCAAGGGAATTGTTTGAAGGACGGTGCCAACATAATCCTCCTTATGTTGCACAATATGATATAGAGTAGGATATTGGATGGCCAGAGGTGCCTCACCCAACCACGTATCCTCCCAAAATCTTGTTGGCATCCCATGGCCAACCAAGAATTTGACCCTACGAAAGAACAGGTCCTTCGTTCGCATAAGTCCCTTCCAGAACGGCGAGTCAGTCGGTCTCATGGTAACCTGGGCTAGTGTTTTCGAGTGCAAATACTTATTGTGCAGGATTTGAGACCACAAGCCCTCCGGCTCAGTCTCTAATCTGTATAGCCATTTGCTCATAAGGCATTTGTTCTTAATTTCTAAGTTCTCAATACCGAGACCCCCTTGGTCTTTAGGTCGGCAAAGGATATCCCATCACGCGAGACGGTATTTCCTCTTGGCCTCATCAGACTACCAAAAGAAGCAAGATCGAAAGAAATCAAGTTGCTTCCGAACCCCTTTCGGGATTTCGAAGAACGAGAGTAGGAACATCGACATACTAGTCAGTACTTAGTTAATCAGGACTAGCCAACCTCCATATGACATAAGCTTTCCCTTCCAACAGCTAAGTTTTTTTCAAATCGTTCTTCAATACATTTCCATTCTTTATTGGATAGCTTACGGTGATGGATCGGTATGCCCAAGTAACTGAATGGTAAAGAACCTGATTCACATCCGAACAATTGTCTGTACGTGTGATGTGGAGAGAGCTTTCGGTGTGATTTAGAACCGCTTTGCCATTATTCAGGGCCCTACCGAGTATTGGAACCCCAATGTCCTATGGAAAATAATGACACGTTGCATCATCTTGCATAATATGATCCTTGAAGATGAGAGGGGGTGCAAAAGAATTTTTGGTACATCTCCCATGGGGATCTTGTTGAGCCGGAGTACGATGCAAATAGGATATAGAGATTCCTTGTAGCGCATCAAAGCATCGAGAACCGAGAAGACCATACTCATCTCCAAGATTATCTTATTGAGCATCAATAACAACTCCATAGTACTTCATAGTTGTGCTTTTATCATGCTCTTTACTTCATTTAAACACTTTTCTATGTTTGACTTTGAATAATTTGGTTTGTAAACTTTGAATTTGTAATATTCATGAATTATGTGAACCTTAATTATTATATTTGGATTTAATATGTGTGAAAATATGTAGCTGGAATGTAGTATGTAAACTAAAAATAGGATGATTTGGCGAAATAATAGGGAGATAATTTTAAGGGATCGGCTAGGAATCGCTTTTATTTAGCGGACCAAATATATGGAGTTAAAGGATAAGATGTCGTTTGAGGGGCTAAATCACA
Source organism: Triticum urartu (assembly GCF_003073215.2). NCBI lineage: Eukaryota > Viridiplantae > Streptophyta > Magnoliopsida > Poales > Poaceae > Triticum > Triticum urartu. Next base: position 209,457,363 of record NC_053028.1, on the reverse strand, counting down.
AGGGATCAGTTAGATATGCTCTTATATTTTTTGTTTTGAAAAGTTTAAAAGCACACAAAATAAGAAAAGACTCTCAAAAACTTCCGGTTTGTCTTCCATGCCACACTTTTTTAAAGCCATTAAGTTAGGCAGAAAGGTGCATTTTTTGTATTTTGCATTTTTTACTTTCAACCCACAACTAAAAATAAAATAACGAGAAAATAAAATCTACTCAATGATATAAGTAAACAAGCATACAAGAAAATATTCGCCCTACGTTGTTGCTCCCGAACAATGGCTCCAGAAAAGTGCTTGATAATCCCCAAGTGCAAGGAATCATCGTAGAACTTTCCAAAGATGAAAGTGGTAAGTATGGAGTGTCGAACCCACAATGCGCTAAAGGTAAGATCAATAATCTCCGGACCGTTTTGCCACTAATACAACCCTACGTACACCGAGCGTTTGCTTTTATCTAGAAACAAGAAATAAAACTATGAAGTGAGTATAAAGGGATAGCTTTGCAAGATAGTGAAGAACATAAACATAAAATCAAGTGCTTACTAAATGAAATTATAATATAATACACTATAATGCAAATAACGAGTGTGGAATAGTGGTGGTATGGTGTGCGGAATTGTCCCTAGGCAATTAGCTAATTTACTAACATGTGGCAAGTTTTTTGTGGGAAAGGCCTCAACTAGCATGCCATCCCTTACTTGGAATTCTATGCACGTTTGATTGAAATTATTAGCAAGCATGCACAACTACTAACAAGTTCATTAAGGTAAAACCCAACTATAGCATTCAAATATATTGGTCCCTTGCAATCCCGTATGTATCAATTTCTATGGTAAGGAGAAGTTTTTGTCGATCTCGCACCCTAATGCATAGGCCTATGAACATACAACTAACACTATAGTGTGAACCACACATTGTGCTCATATGATGGGCACCAAAGGACAGTAACATAAACACAAGCAATTTATACCAATCATAGCAATTCACCAAATAACCAGTAGGACAACAGTAATCTACTCAAACACAATAGCGATGACACAAATCATTGGATAGTAATTCATAGCATCAAAACACCATGTTCAAGTAGGGGATTACAGCGGGTTATGGGAGAGTGGACCACTGAGTAGAGATGAGGAAGGTGATGAAGACGACGATGTTGATGAAGACGATCACTGCGGTGATGGTTCACCCGGCGGTACTCCGGTGCCATCGAGAGAGAGGGGGGAGAGGCTCCCTTGAGGCTTGCTCCTCTGTGGCCTCCCCCTTGATGGGGAGAGATTCTCCCCTCTGGTCCTTGGCTTCCATGGCGCCCGAAGGGGCAAGAACCCTTCTGAGATTGGATCTCCCTATCTGTTTTATTCTCTGTTTCGCTCCTATTTTCTGGCTTTTCATCATTTCTTTTATAGCCGGATATCCATAATTCCGATTGGGATGAAAATTTAAGGGGATTTTCTTTGGAAATTAGCTTTGTTGCGGCCAAAGAACAACTCCAACCGACTTAAAGGTTGCCCACATGGGCCAGGGGTGGTCGCGCCTGAAGGAAATATGCCCTAGAGGCAATAATAAAGTTGTTATTTTATATTTCCTTATATCATGATAAATGTTTATTATTCATTCTAGAATTGTATTAACCAGAAACTTGATACATGTGCGGATACATAGACAAAACACCGTGTCCCTGGTAAGCCTCTACTAGACTAGCTCATTAATCAAAGATGGTTAAGTTTCCTAACCATAGACATGTGTTGTCATTTGATGAATGGGATCACATCATTAGGAGAATGATGTGAGGGACAAGACCCATCCATTAGCTTAGCATAATCATCATTAAGTTTTATTGCTATTGCTTTCTTCATGACTTATACATATTCCTTTGACTATGAGATTATGCAACTCCCGAATACCGGAGGAACACCTTGTGTGCTATCAAATGTCACAACGTAACTGGGTGATTATACTCATTTAACAGTCCAAAGACTACCTCTCGGCATGATTCCCAATCATCCGTATCAGCTCTCAAGGCTACCTTTAAGTCTATCCAATCCTATCAACTAAACATGAATACAACACTTACGCAGTTTAATTTGGACATGGTCTTGATCATATAGTGTGACTTCATATGAACTATGTCTCATTACCACCAAGGAATCAGCTATTCGAATAGATTTGAAACTCTGCAGAGTTTGTACACCTTACCCACACCACGGGAAGTCTGACAAAACCCGCTTACAACATGACACTCTTATCATATCACTGACCTCCCACGGCTAGCCCTATGTGAGAGAATCTGGATCCCTCCCACCCCGTGGCACAACTAATCCACTACGGGTTTCGGTAACTTTCTCTATGCACATCTCACAACCCAGGCTCTCGTGACTAGACGACAATCCCCCGGCCAAGGGGATACTTACTGTCCAACCATACCTCTTTGGTGACACATGAAAGGGTTAAATAATGAATTCAATTCTATTACAAATAAACCTTTTATAGTCATTTCTTTATTTCTAACGTCTTTATCGAATATGATCATTCCTAAAACCAAAGTCTGTCCATCCAAGATGATCATGTCTACATGAAAGCAAGAGTAGAATGCGGCGTCCTCTACTACTATAATTATTCAAGATTTCTACCCATATTACTACTCTCAACTAACATGTTCTCATCAATCAACTAAGCTTCAACATCAACCTAAAAACTAGTGAATGCTACTGTCCAACTACCATCTAAATAAATGACACCAGCATAGCAAACATTCTACCACAAAAATAATCTAAAACTTAACTTAATTACTTCCACAAAATAAAAAAATTGCATTTTTTAACCCATGGCCTACAATGCCATCAAGCAAATGGAGGTGGTGGCTCGCCTTGCTCAAGTGAAGTGCAACACAACTCCTGGTGTTCACCTCCTATATTAATTCCTAATGGAAATAATTTAAAACTCCTTTTGTAACTAACACATAAAGTCAAATATTTTATCCATAAATTTCAGATAGGTCAAATAAATACCAAATTAAATCAAAAATTTAAGAATTTCATAAGAAAATTTTAGCAAAATTAATCAACTAAAAAGGATCTATAGTTTAAAAGTTATCACTAGTCAAAGTTGGGTCAACAGAACAATTTAAATAAAACTAAAATGATTTAAACAGAAAACGCGGACACGTTGAAGGCGTATTTCAGAAATGCGCCTTCACTTATGTGCCGCTTCGGGATGAAAATGAGTAGCCAGTAGGTGGGCCCCACTTGTTGGGGTTTTGTTTAAAATTGCACGATCAGTGGAGTAGTGGCTCACTGGTGACAGTTAGCTGGCGTAGAGGGCACAACGGAGCTCAGGGGTGGGTGCGTTGGAACGATACGAAGCGGGCGATCCTCCTTGTACTCGTAGCTCCTCCGGAGACGTCCTGGCAACGTCGCTTCTATCCTCTCCAGCGATGGCGCATCTTCGGGCTCCGGCAAACTCCAGCAAAGCGTCGCGACTTAGGAAGCTTCGTGGGGGATTTTGGTTAGTGAGGTGTGGCGGTCATAGTGGTGGTGTGGTCGGGGGTGGCCGAACAGCGGAGCTCCGCTCGATTCCACGGCGGCAGGCCGTCATGCCGTGCTCGATGGTCTGTATGACATGTGAGAGAGGGGAGAAGGTGGTTCGAGTGAAGTCTGAGCTGGGGGGGCCTTTTATAGCCATCGTGTGGGTGTTGTGGCCATGGCGCCGCCGCGGATAAGCCCGGATGAGTTGTGGCGCTGGCCTCTACCAGGCCGTAGTGGGGGCCATGGCGGGTTCAGGTGAGCGCTTGCGAGCTAGTGGTCGGGGCCGTCTGGGCTGTGGAGGAAGACGAGTACTGCAGAACGTCATAGGTGAGCGGCGTCGCGTCTTTCGGCGAGCCTAGGGAGGGGCCTGGTCGTATGGCGTTGATGCGGTTCTTGGAGGGATGCACGTGGCCTCCTACGAGTGATGGCGAGCCGGGGACAACAGAACGCGACAAAGCCGTCGATTGGCGTGCTGGTGTGCAAAGCGCGTTCTCTGCATGCCAGTGGAGTGATCACCACGACAGTGAGGGTCCTAGTTCATTTTTAGTGCTTAGCACCATGTCTAATGTGTGAGGCGTGCAGAGTAAGTCTTAGGAGTGGACACCGTGCCCCCCCCTCGTGTGCACTAAACTGCATTCTGCAAGCCCAAACAGTTTTCTGTAGCGCAAAATGCCAATGGCGGGCGACCTCCATGAAGATCGTTTTAAAAATAAATCAAACAACGTATTTTAAAGTTTCAAAAAATTCTGAAAAATATCATACATGTTTACATGGATGTATTCTACATGTGTAAATTTTGAAGATGAAATACACCATGGTAAGAGCTACAGAAAAAGAGATGTAGCTCTTACCATAGTGTATTTCATTGTCAGATTTTATACACATGTGAAATACATTCATATGAATGTGTAGAATTTCTTTCAGAATTTTTTAGAACTCTAAAATTTAATTATCGAATTTCTCAAAAATATCCATCTCCATGGAGGTCTCCCGTCAAAATCTCTCACTCGCTTTGACAGCAGCTACAAAGCAAACTAGGTAAGGGTCGGTGTGTGGGTGATGTCTAGGGGTGTTAACGTACTAAGGTGTACCTCTGTACTTTACGGAGGGAGTACAAGTGTGCCAATTTTCAGACAGTTTGGACCCATATACAGGGTACTTGGTGTAGAATTCAGAATTGGGTCCAGAAACTAGAAGGAGATGGTGTGCTCAAAAGAAAAAGCTCCTGCTATAACATCCCAAATTTTCAATTTGGAATGTTATACATTAGATCATCATGCATATCATATTTTATTTTGCATTTTGGTTGATCCTAGAAATCCTAAGCAACTCAAAGACCCACGGAGAGAGTTGGGGGTTTCGTTATTTTCATATTTGAGTTTTCTCAAATTTTGAGAATAGGATCATTTGATTTTATTTATTTTATCATCAATTATTTCTATTACAAAAATATGAGAGAGGGAATAAAATGACTTTCCCAAAATAAAGAAATATTGAGGATTTAATAATAAAATCAAATAAGATTTTTTTTCGAAGTTTTTGGTGTTTTATTTGAATTTAGGAAAAATGTGCGTTTTTCAAAATTGCATTTAGGGACCAAATAAATGTTCACTTTGTCGGGCTTGATTTTAGAAGCCCGGAAAAATTTATTTCGGGATTTTTAGAGTCCGTTTAGTATTTCTTTCTATTTTTCTTCCGAGCATAATTATTTAAAAAAAAGGGAACCGACCTACGGGCCGTGTCCGACTAGGACTCCCGGCCCGTAGGGGCTTTATAAGCCGGCCCACCCCGGGGGGGGGGGAACCCTAGCCTAGCGCCCCGCCCCGCCCCAGCCCCGCCGCCGCCGCCGCGCCGCTCGCCGCGCCGCCGCCCCGCCACGCCGCCCGCCGGAGCCGCCGCCCCGCCGGACGCTCGCCGAGGTTCGCCGCCACCTTGTAGTCCGCGCCACCTGTTTTTTTAGAAAACCGAACGGTTTTCCGTCGGTTTTTTTGGTTTTTTTAGTTTTGGTTTTTTTAGATCGGTTTTATTTTTGGTTTAGGTTAAATAGCGAGCGTTCGCTTGTTTGTTCGTTTAAACGAACATGTTCATCGTTTAGATATGGATAACGAACGTTCGTTCGTTAATTCGTTCGTCGTTTTCTTTTTCTCGGATTAAATCCGCGATTTTTCTGATCGCGATTCCTGATCTGATTTTCGTTTTAGTATAACTTTTCGCTCGTTTAACGGAATCAGGCGATTCAAGCGCCTAGAGTTTCGTCTCGAAACCCTCTATCCGTTTAACCAACTTAAATAAGATTTTGTTACTGTAAAATTTGCCCTTGATCCAGATTGCTAGAACGAAGTAGTTTTCTTTCGCCGTTTGACTTTCGTTGCTTTGTTCGATTCGATTTTTTTTGCCAACCGGAGTTCTTAAGTTGAACCTTCTGGTTAGATCTCTTATTTGAGTTTTACCTGTGCATTAGATGAGTACTTATTGTATGCTTGTTTGTTTGTCTGCGATAGAATACCCGGAGTGCGCCGCCTGTTACTTCGAATCGTTAGGTTTCCCGGATCATCAGCAAGGCAAATAACACTTTGATCATATCTTTTCTACTACCCAGTTTTATTGCATTAGATCAATCCTCACACATTGTATGATTAGGATCTAATTAAATTGTGGGATGGGAAGTAGATGAGGTAGTACCTATTACCTATTTATTATCAAACCTTTGGGAGTTACTTCTACGTTTGCTTATTATGCCATGCTATGCTTGTAGACGTGGATTGGGTGAGTGAAATCCATGACAGATGTGAGATTGATAATTAATGGTTTATCTAAGGTGGCAACTTAAACACACATCTGGGTGGATTGAGGCACCTGGGTATTCCAGGACTTGCCTGTTTTCTTTTGGACCGCCACCCAGGCTCAAAGGGATCATGAGACTATTCATACTAGAAACTTCCATGTGCAGCCACAAGCTATTATGGGCTCTAGCATAGTTGACTAAGTTGTGCGAACTCTTACAATGGTAGACTAGCAGATGTAGGGGATGTAGGTGGTACGTTCTACCCGATCTTAAGGTGCTAGCGCTTCTAAAAGACCATGTCTCGGTCATCCGTCTTCTCAAACACCATTTAGTGCGAGAAAACAAACGGAGGCGATCGAGTCTTGTGGGGAAAAGTGCGTAAACCTCTGCAGAGTGTAATAAACTAATCATGGTTAGCCGTGTCCCCGGTTATGGACATCTTGAGTATCTAGTACCTGGATTTTCATGTGAATCTCAACATGTTACTCTAAATTAATTTTGTTGGGTTATGTTTAATGATGATGCTTAATTGGGATTGAGAATGCTGTCAACCATTCTCAATGTTTAACAACCACCATGATAGTAAATAAATTTATTCCTTTGAAGTAGGGAAAAATTGGCTTTACGCAAAACTGTAACCATAGAGATTTCCACCAGCCAAATATGCATATAGCATAGGTGTTCATTCCATTACTCTTTATGTGTTACCTTGCCAGCATATTCCATGTGCTGACCCGTTTTCGGGCTGCAACGTTAATGTTGCAGACTTTTCAGACGACGATTAAGGAGTTTTAGGTCGTGGTTCTATACTCAGTGATGCCGTTGGAGTTGATGGACTCACTTATCTCCCAAGCCTTCCGCTGTTATCGTTATTAGATGGCCTTAAGCCATATTTATTGTAATAAGTTCTCTTTTGAGACACTCGATGTAATAAGTGTGTGATTGCTACTCTGCTATAAATCCTCCGAGTATTGTGTGGTGTCAGCATTACTGATCTAGGGATGACACCGGAGCACAGAGATCAGACTGTTTGAGGTCTGGTCGCTACAGAGATGGTATCAGAGCACACGCTGACTGTAGGACATGACCACTAAGCTAAAAGACCTAGATCACTATTCACTCTCTTCTCTTCTGACTTCTCATCTTTTCTACTCTTTAGGATGGCGGATGCAAGGAATAAGTTCACGCAACCAGATGAAGATACACCCTTTGGACGTCACTTGAAGGAAGTCACTAGATACCTGAACATAGGAGTACCAAGCTTCACCGGAACCTACAACGCCACTTTACCTGAAGAAGAGCGCTGGATGATTCAAGTTCAAGTTCCAGGAAGGACGTTCATGCCAGTCACTGAGCCCATAGAGTTTTCATTTGATGCACCAACTTGGAGTCTAGGAATGAGCATGGCAGCTCACATCGCCATGGGACGCATTGGAGAAGTCTACCGCAAGGATCTCAAGGATACTATCTACCAGATTTGTGGGCACCGAGATGAGTACTGGGAGATGATCAGCACCAGGAAGGATAGATCAATTGCAGCCTTTATCCAGGAGCTAAACCAGCACATTGGACGCCAGGAGAACCATATGTGCGCCGACATAATAGATCTGAAGAAGGCTAAGACTAGAATCAAGGAACTGGAGGAAGAACTCAAGGCTACACGTGAAGATTATGAAGAAGAAATTGAAGTATTGGTGGAGAAGAATGGCGACCTGATCAAGAAGATTGGAATATTTATGGGAGGCCCGACACCAGTAGATGAATACGAAGAACCCAAGGAGATTAGCCCGGAAGACTACATCATCATTAACGGCACCGACTCGGAACCAGACAGTAGCGATGATGACTATGTTGATGAAGCTAGAGCAGATATCATGGAGTCAACGACCAAAGAATATTTCTAGTAGACCACCTCATTAGTAGTAGTAGTCCACCATGTAAATATAGTAGTCCGAGCACTTTTGCGATAGATAGATCGATTGTATGCCTTTGTTTGATTGATTGAAGTGAATTGTTTGCTTTTTCCTCATGTGCATATGGGTAGTGTTTTCTCTTTAGACCCTCTCTATTCTTATATCTCATCTTTTCTAAACCCTCAGATGCCTCCGAGACGTGACCCCGGTTTTGCTTTCCCACTGGAGCTCACCCAGTTGATCCAGCAGCAGAACACATTGATGCAGTTGCTAGTCCAGAATCAGAATCAGGGGAACAACAACAACAACCCACCACCACGACCACCTGTTGACCACTTAGCCCGTTTTCTAAGGCTGAATCCACCGGTGTTTTCCAGTAGCACCAAGCCGATAGTAGCAGATGATTGGCTCCGCAAGACAACTAGGGAGTTGACCACAGCAGGATGCACAGATGCGGAGAAGGTGAAGTTTGCCGCACATCAGTTAGAAGGACCCGCATCATCATGGTGGGAGAATTTCACAGCCACCTTCCCAGTCGACACTGTCACATGGGACCAGTTTCAGCAGGCTTTCCGTACTGCCCATGTTTTAGCATGAGCTATGGCCATGAAGAAGCGTGAGTTTCATAACTTGCGCCAAGGAGGACGGACAGTTGGCCAGTATGTGGAGGAATTTAGTAAGTTAGCACATTATGCCCCAGATGACGTCGCTACGGATGCAGCTAAGCAAGAGAAGTTTCTGGAAGGACTGAATGATGAGTTGAGCATGCAGTTGATGGTAGCCACCTTCAATAACTACCAGGAGTTGGTAGATCGTGCTCTTATGATTGAAGGGAAGCAACAACAAATTGAGAATCGCAAGAGGAAGTATGGACAAGGAAAGTACAATTCAGGAGCTCAGCAGAAGCCATGTTTTACCCCTAGACCGGGAGGACATTTTCAGCATACCCATGGAGGAGATAGCTCGCACAATCACAATGGCACCAAAAATGGTAATGGCAATGGAGGAAGCAACGGCCAGAACCGCACCAACCCCTCAACCCCAGCCAAGAAGGACTTGAGCCAAGTCAGTTGCTATAAATGTTCGAAGACCGGACATTATGCCAATGAATGTCCTGAAGGCCAAAATGGCAATGGAAGTTCTGGGAAGAAGCCGAACCCTTTCAATAAGGGACAGGTGAACCACGTTAGCGTGGAGGAGGTTGAAGCTCAGCCCGATGCAGTAATAGGTAAGTTTTTGGTTAAGTCATTTACTGCACTCGTCCTTTTTGATACTGGTGCATCGCATTCATACATCTCAAGGGGATTTGTGGATAAGTATAACCTACCAACCCAAGCCCTTAGGTCACCCATGTTAGTAACCTCGCCCGGAGCAGAGTATGTGGCTAGTCTATGGTGTGATCGGTTACCATTAAGGATTGGTAACTATGTTTTTCCCTCAGACCTAATAATATTGGAATCTCAAGGATTGGATGTGATATTAGGCATGGATTGGTTATCAAAGTATGAAGGTAATATTGAGTGTGCTAGTAAGTCAATTTTGCTTACCACCCCAGAAGGGAGAAGGATCAAGTATGTATCCCGGCATGTGCCAAAGAGGACCCAAGTAAATTGCCTAACAGGAGTTGTGCAGGAGGAAGTACCAGTGGTAAGGGATTTCCCTGATGTATTTCCAGAAGAGTTGCCAGGCATGCCACCAGATAGAGATATTGAGTTCTTGATTGAGCTATTGCCAGGCACTGGGCCAATATCAAAGAGACCATATAGGATGCCAGCAAAGGATTTGGTGGAAATTAAGAAGCAGATTAAGGAGTTACTGGATAAGGGATATATTCGCCCAAGTTCTTCACCTTGGGGATCGCCAGTACTTCTAGTGGAGAAGAAGGATGGATCGTTAAGGATGGTTGTTGATTATCGAGGATTGAACGAAGTAATGATCAAGAACAAGTACCCACTACCAATGATCAACAATCTGTTTGATTGATTGCAAGGAGCTAAGGTATTTTCCAAGATCGATCTGCGATTAGGATACCACCAGTTGAAGATTCGAGAACAGGATATTCCGAAGACAGCTTTTACCACCAGGTATGGGCTGTATGAGTATACCGTTATGTCATTTGGTCTGACTAACGCGCCTGCCTATTTTATGAACATGATGAACAAAGTGTTTATGGAGTTTTTGGATAAGTTCGTCATAGTGTTCATTGATGATATCCTGGTTTATTCGAAGAATGGAGAGGAGCATAAGGAGCATTTGCGTTTGGTTCTTGGAAAGCTCAGAGAACATCAATTATATGCCAAGTTCAGCAAATGTGAGTTTTGATTGAAGGAAGTAGGATTCCTCGGACACGTTATATCTGGAGAAGGTATAGCAGTAGATCCCGCTAAAGTTGAAACCGTGACCAAGTGGGAAGCCCCGACAACAGTTGGAGAGATCCAGAGTTTTCTAGGACTCGCAGGATACTACCGGAGATTTATTGAGAATTTCTCAAAGATTGTGAAGCCTATGACAGAGTTATTAAAGAAGGATACCAAGTTCATATGGACAGAGGAGTGTGAGGCTAGTTTCCAGGAGTTGAAGAAACATTTGGTTACCTCACTAGTGTTGATTTTGCCAGACCAGACCAAAGATTATGAGGTGTACTGCGACGCTTCACGTCGAGGACTTGGAGCAGTGCTTATGCAGGAAGGGAGAGTTGTTTCATATGCCTCAAGACAACTGAAGCCCCATGAGTTGAATTATGCTACGCATGATTTGGAGTTAGCAGCCGTAGTGCATGCTTTGAAAACATGGAGACATTTCCTCATTGGAAACCATTGTGAGGTGTACACGGATCATAAGAGTTTGAAGTACATTTTCACACAGAAGGAGTTGAATCTCAGACAAAGGAGATGGTTGGAGCTTATCAAAGATTATGATATGAAATTACATTATCATCCCGGAAAGGTTAATGTAGTAGCTGACGCATTAAGCCGTAAGAGCCATGTCAATACGTTAATGACGGTAGAAATACCCAAGGAGTTAGCAGAAAATCTTCATGAACTATGTTTGGAAATAGTTCCGAGAGGCTATGTAGCAGCATTGGAGATTCAGTCAACTTTGATGGATAGAATCAGAGAAGCTCAGAAAGCTGACAAAGAGATTACCGCTATAAAGGAGAAACTGAGCAAAGGAAAAGCTAAAGGATTTCGTGAGGATGAGCACGATACCCTATGGTTTGAAGACCGTGTTTATGTGCCCAATAACCCGGAGATCAGGAAGTTGATTTTGCAAGAGGCACATGATTCACCGTATTCAATTCACCCAGGAAATACCAAGATGTATTTAGATTTGAAGGATATTTTCTGGTGGACCGGAATGAAGAAGGATATTGCGGAGTATGTAGCAGTTTGTGATGTATGCCAGAGAGTAAAGGCAGAGCATCAGAAGCCAGCAGGATTGTTTCAACCATTGCCAATACCCGAATGGAAGTGGGATAAGCTAGGCATGGATTTTATCACGGGATTGCCCAGGACTCGTTCAGGCTATGACTCAATTTGGGTTGTAGTTGATCGATTGACGAAAGTAGCTCATTTCATCCCAGTAAAGACCACTTACACCAGTGCTAAGTTGGCAAAGATATACATGACCAGAATAGTATGTCTGCACGGAGTTCCGAGGAGTATCGTATCAGATAGAGGAACCCAGTTTACCTCAAAGTTCTGGAAGCAGTTGCACGAAACTTTGGGTACCAGGCTAGAATTCAGTACAACTTTTCATCCACAGAAAGATGGACAGACCGAGAGAGTCAATCAGATTTTGGAGGATATGCTGAGAGCTTGTGCGCTAGATTACGGATCTTGTTGGGACGATAATTTGCCATATGCAGAGTTCTCTTACAACAACAGTTACCAAACCAGTTTAAAGATGGCCCCTTTCGAAGCCTTGTACGGAAGGAGGTGCAGGACACCGTTGTCATGGGACGAAGTTGCAGACCGCCAGTTGTTTGGTCCTGACTTGATTAAAGAGTCTGAACAGAAGGTGAAGTTGATTCGCGATAGGCTCAAGGTAGCCCAGTCTAGACAGAAAAGTTATGCAGATTCCAAACGCAAGGAGACAGTGTACGAAGTTGGAGATAGAGCTTATCTTCGAGTATCTCCACTTCGGGGAACAAAGCGTTTTGGAGTTAAAGGGAAGTTAGCGCCACGATTTGTAGGACCATATCGAGTTTTGGAGCATATGGGAGAAGTGGCCTACAAGTTGGAATTGCCCGAAGGATTGTCAGGAGTTCATGATGTGTTCCACGTTTCTCAGCTGAAAAAGTGTCACGCGGAGATGACTGACATACCATTGAGAGATACAGTACCTTTGGAAACTATACAATTGGATAATGATTTGACCTATGAGGAGAAGCCAGTCAAGATTCTCGAGTTTGCCAACCGAGTTACTCGCAGCAAGGTTATCAAGTTTTGCAAAGTTCAGTGGAGCCACCACTCAGAGGATGAAGCCACCTGGGAGCGACAGGAAGATTTGTTCAAAGACCACCCTCACCTATTTTCTAGCCAACCTGAATCTCGAGGGCGAGATTCATCTTAAGGGTGGTAGGTTTGTAACATCCCAAATTTTCAATTTCGAATGTTCTACATTAGATCATCATGCATATCATATTTTTTTTGCATTTTGGTTGATCCTAGAAATCCTAAGCAACTCAAGGACCTACGGAGAGAGTTGGGGGTTCTTTATTTTCATATTTGAGTTTTCTCAAATTTTGAGAATAGGATAATTTTATTTTATTTATTTTATCATCAATTATTTCTATTACAAAAATATGAGAGAGGGAATAAAATGACTTTCCCAAAATAAAGAAATATTGAGGATTTAATAATAAAATCAATTAAGATTTTTTTTCGAAGTTTTTCGGTGTTTTATTTGAATTTAGGAAAAATGTGCGTTTTTTAAAATTGCATTTAGGGCCCAAATAAATGTTCACTTTGTCGGGCTTGATTTTAGAAGCCCAGGAAAATTTATTCCGGGATTTTTGGAGTCCGTTTAGTATTTTTTATTTTTCTTCCGAGCTTAATTATTTTAAAAAAAAGGAACCGACCTACGGGCCGTGTCCGACTAGGACTCCCAGCCCCCCCGCCGCCGCCGCCCCGCCGCCCCGCCGCACGCTCGCCAAGGTTCGCCGCCGCCTCGTAGTCCGCGCCGCCTGTTTTTTAGAAAACCAAACGGTTTTCCGTCGGTTTTTTTGGTTTTTTTAGTTTTCGTTTTTTAGATCGGTTTTTTTTCGGTTTAGGTTAAATAGCGAGCGTTCGCTCGTTTGTTCGTTTAAACGAACACATTCATCGTTTAGATCTGGATAACGAACGTTTTTCGTTAATCCGTTCGTCGATTTCTTTTTCTCGGATTAAATCCGCGATTTTTCTGATCGCGATTCCTGATCCGATTTTCGTTTTAGTATAACTTTTCGCTCGTTTAACGGAATCAAGCGATTCAAGCGCCTAGAGTTTCGTCTTGAAACCCTCTATCCGTTTAACCAAATTAAACAAGATTTTGCTACTGTAAAATTTGCCCTAGATCCAGATTGCTAGAACGAAGTAGTTTTCTTTCGCCGTTTGACTTTCGTTGCTTTGTTCGATTCGAATTTTTTTTGCCAACCGGAGTTCTTAAGTTGAACCTTCTGGTTAGATCTCTTATTTGAGTTTTACCTGTGCATTATATGAGTACTTATTATATGCTTGTTTTTTTGTCTGCGATAGAATACCCGGAGTGCGCCACCTGTTACTTCGATTCGTTAGGTTTCCCGGATCATCAGCAAGGCAAGTAACACTTTGATCATATCTTTTCTACTACCTAGTTTTATTGTATTAGATCAATCCTCACACATTGCATGATTAGGATCTAAATAAATTGTGGGATGGGAAGTAGATGAGGTAGTACCTATTACCTATTTATTATCAAACCTTTGGGAGTTACTTCTACGTTTGCTTATTATGCCATGCTATGCTAGTAGACGTGGATTGGGTGAGTGAAATCCATGACAGATGTGAGATTGATAATTAATGGTTTATCTAAGGTGGCAACTTAAACACACATCTGGGTGGATTGAGGCACCTGGGTATTCCAGGACTTGCCTGTTTTCTTTTGGACCGCCACCCAGGCTCAAAGGGATCATGAGACTATTCATACTAGAAACTTCCGTGTGCAGCCACAAGCTATTATGGGCTCTAGTATAGTTGACTAAGTTGTGCGAACTCTTACAGTGGTAGACTAGCAGATGTATGGGATGTAGGTGGTACAGTCTACCCGATCGTAAGGTGCTAGCGCTTCTGAAAGACTATGTCTCGGTCATCCGTCTTCTCAAACACCATGTAGTGCGAGAAAACAAATGGAGGCGATCGAGTCTTGTGGGGAAAAGTGCGCAAACCTCTGCAGAGTGTAATAAACTAATCATGGTTAGCCGTGTCCCTGGTTATGGACATCTTGAGTATCTAGTACCTGGATTTTCATGTGAATCTCAACATGTTACTCTAAATTAATTTTGTTGGGTTATGTTTAATGATGATGCTTAATTGGGATTGAGAATGCTGTCAACCATTCTCAATGTTTAACAACCACCATGATAGTAAATAAATTTATTCCTTTGAAGTAGGGAAAAATTGGCTTTACACAAAACTGTAACCATAGAGCTTTCCACCAGCCAAATATGCATATAGCATAGCTGTTCATTCCATTACTCTCTATCTGTTACCTTGCCAGCATATTCCATGTGCTGACCCGTTTTCGGGCTGCAACGTTAATGTTGCAGACTTTTCAGACGACGATTAAGGAGTTTTAGGTCGTGGTTCTATACTCAGTGATGCCGTTGGAGTTGATGGACTCACTTATCTTCCAAGCCTTCCGCTGTTATCATTATTAGATGGCCTTAAGCCATATTTATTATAATAAGTTCTCTTTTGAGACACTCGATGTAATAAGTGTGTGATTGCTACTCTGCTATAAATCCTCCGAATACTATGTGGTGTCAGCATTACTGATCCAGGGATGACACCGGAGCACAGAGATCAGACTGTTTGAGGTCTGGTCGCTACACCTGCCTGGGTTAGTGGCATTTCTAGTGTCAGTTTGACACAAAGAATTTATACAAATTTATTGTGAATTTTAGAGCAACAGAAAATCTAGTTGATTCACAACTCAAGGGTTTTTGAAAGCTCAAAACCTTTTTAGAAAAAGAAAAACTCTAAAGAAAATTTTGGGAGAAGTAGCTATTCAGATGGTTAGGGTTGGTGATAACCAGAGTATGTTATGTGAGTTATATTTTTGATTTGGTCAAGTCCAAGAAAATCAGGGGAAAGAAGATCCAAACCAAATCTCAGAATAGAACTCCAACTTGATCTTGAAAAGAAAGGGACAAATTTCAGGGTGTTACAATCTTCTTCATTCTTCACCCGGATCATGCCGGCATCTTGGGTTGGAGGTCCAGCTAGTGGAACTTCACTAGCTCCTCTAGAGTTTGCGGCGGCTACTAGATGCCCGAACATCACCAGTTGCCTGGGTTCGCTCCACGGAACTGGCTAATGCGACTGGATGAACATTGAGGAACAAAAATCAATCAGAAACAACAAATCCACCACAAATCAAGTAATCACGTCAAACTTCCGGAAATCAACTAGCACTTGGCCATTTCTAAAAAAAGGTTCAGGACCAGTTTCATTACCAAATCAGTTCATTGCCTCAAACTAGAGGAAATCAACAAAGATTAATGACGAATTTTCACCAGCAAAGTAGTTCATCATACGTTTTTTGTTCTTGTGGAAAATCGACAGAGTTCAGGATCAACTTCTCCATCAAAGTATAGTTGATAATATCAAGAAGTAAACACATAGTAGGATAAACACAAAACATTCAGGTAACCACCAAATCAGTTAATCACATTATACTTGGGAAAATCAACGAAGCAGGACGCCTATCTCATGTGACTGTTCACGCAAGAACACTACAACTACAAACTGGAACAATTACAGTTGTTACAAGAAGTTAAGCTCAAGGATAAGCACACAAAATTCGAGGATATCACACAAGCAAAAATTTCACAAAAACAATTCAAGGATAAGCACGAAAAATTCATGGAACAGCAAGCAAAAATCATCAACCTGTAACTGCCGGTTCACCAACTCCATGACGTCAAACTAGAGGATAGGCATGAATGCCCAGCTTTTTCAGAAAGCTTAAAGCAATACCAGATGAAGGACGAGAAAAGATATACAGGCGAGACTAGCTTACGACAATCAAAGTAGTTCATCAGGCCAAACTTCATACAATCAACAAAGTTGATGATCAATTTCACCACAAATTTAGTCCAGCACGCCAAACTTAAGGAGATCAACAAGGTTTCATGACCAATTTCAGCACCAAATGAGTTCATCATATGCCAAACTTGAGGAAACCAACAGAATTTCATGACCAATTTCACCGCCAAGGCAAGTTCATCATATGCCGAACTAAAGGAAATTAACAAAGTTCGTGACCAACTTCACCACCAGACCACTAGCTAATCGATCCAAGACGATCAAAGAAGCAAAACAGGGCAGGAAGACACCAAACATGACCACATAAACAAGGCGTCTCTCACACTCTCGTGCCGGCCATCCTCCATGAGCACTACCACGACGGCACTAGCTACTCGACCTTGACATGGAAGACGTCCTTGCGCTCCTCCTCGACCTTGAGCAGGGTGACCCAGAGCACGCCATTCTTCATCTCGGCCTTGATCTTGTCCATCTTGTACGCATCAGCGGCGGGCACCTCGATGCGGCGGTTGTACCTCGGCACCGCGGAGTCGTCGTCGCTGTCCCAGGGCTGCTTCTCGCCCTCGCCCTTGATCACCAGGATGTTCTTGTCCGCGCGCACCTCCACATGCTCCTTGGTCAGCCCCGGCATCGGCACCTTGAGGTACACCGTGTCGTCGTCCTCCTTGGCCACCCACCGTCGGAGCCGCGACGCCCCAGCACCAGCAATGGAGGAGAGGCCGCCGGTCCGAGTTGCGACGTCCTCCATGAGAGACAGCAGACGGGCTATGCTGGTCGGCGCGCTGAGTGGGTCGATCACGTCTGCAGAATTAACACCGAGGAAACCAAAAGCAGATCAGAAGGCTGATTTGACTCACGACACAAACAAACGGGGAAGCACAGCATACCCTGCGAGAAGAAGCTGGGGATGACGAGGTCGCGGCCGCTGTAGTCGTTGTTGTCATCGTAGCGGCTGGCCTCCTTGACCTGGGTGTTGTACGGGCGGTGGTCGGTGGTGACGGCGGGGGAGCGGAGCGGGCAGAAGGTCACGGGAGCACCGGACTTGAGGGGGATGACCGGCGCGGCACCCTTGCAAGCGACGGCGGAAGCCATGGTCTCTCTGCCTCTTCTCTCTCTCTCTCTTCTCTTCTTTCCCTCTCTCTGCTGTGATGGTTTTGGATTCTTGTGGTGAGCGAGAGGGGGTGCGAAATGGAGGGAGGGGGTTTTGTAAAGGAGGAGCGGGAAAGCTTTCTTGGGGGAGGGGATGCTCAACTTTCTTTCTTGGGGGAGGGGATGAGAGAGGGTTCAGGAGAGCACGGTTGGGGCCTCGACTGCTCTAGAATGACCCGGAGACAACAACTTCGTGATTCGTGCTGGTTTGATGCATCATCGGGGTGACAAGACAAGTTGATTGCGTTTAGCTCGAACGTACGGCACCTTCGAGTTCTGCACACGTTCAGCTCGATGACGTCCCTCGTCCTCTTGATCCAACAAGGTGTCGAGAAAGTATATGTTCCGTCAGCACGACGACGTGGTGACGGTGATGGTGAAATGAACCACACAGGGCTTCGCCTAAGCACCACGAGAATATGACCTGGGTGTAAACTGTGGAGGGGGGCACCGCACACGCCTAACAATTGATGCTGTGTGTGTTCTAGGCGCCCCTCCCCACATATATATAGATGAGAGGGCAGGATAGGCAGCCAGGTGAGGGAGTCCTGGACTAAGGGGTCCTCGGGCGTCCGGCCCATTATCCTTTGGGCCTGGGTTGTGAAGACATGAAGGCCGAAGACTGCATCGTGTCTGGATTGGACTCTACTTGGCGTGGAAGGCAAGCTTGGCGATCGAAGATTCCTTCTTATGTAACCGGCTCCATGTAAACCCTAGATCCCTTTCGGTGTCTATATAAACCGAAGGGGATAATCCGGAAAGGGGACCTGTCGGTGTCAAAACCGGCGGATCTCGGGTAGGGGGTCCCGAACTGTGCGTCTAAGACGGATGGTAACAGGAGGCAGGAGACACGATATTTTACCCAGGTTCGGGCCCTCTTGATGGAGGTAAAACCCTACGTCCTGCTTGATTGATATTGATGATATGAGTATTGCAAGAGTTGATCTACCACAAGATCGTCCAGGGTAAACCCTAGAAGCTAGCCTATGGTATGATTGTTGTTGTATATGATCTATCGACTAGCCTGGCCTCAGTTTATATAATGCACTAGAGGCCTAGGATAACAAGAGTCCTAGCCGAATACGCCGGTGGGGAGGAGTCCTTGTCTCGATCGCCAAGTCTTGTGGAATCTTCCTTGTATGCGGTAGCTGTCCGAACTGGCCCATGAGTATACGGCCATGGGGCACCTCGGCCCAATCTAACAGATCGGGAGATGTCGTGGTGAGTACCCCCTAGTCCAGGACACCGTCAGTAGCTCCTGAACCGGTCTTCAAGTTAGGGACGCTCCTCGATTCTTCTGAACCGTTCTTCATCTTCGGTCGTCGGTCTTGAAAACTGGTTCAACAAATCTTCTCATCTTCGATCTTGAGGATTGCCGAAATGCATTTGATGAGTTTACACGTCCGGTATCCGAGGAGCCCCTTTAAGTTTCTAGCCTTTATCAATGCCTTGTTATTTTTATGCCACACCTCGGGTTTGAAATTGTTCCCGGGCGGCAGCGTCCTCTTGCGTTCGAGCTCCAACGCCGGACTGCATTCGAGGTATCTTTTGCAGCCGAGCACCAACGCCGGACCGCTTCCCAGCTCTAACGCCGGAATGTATCCGAGCTCCAGCGCTGGACTATGTATCCGAGGTGTCGTAAATCACCTTGGTTCAAAGAAGTTTGAAGGAGTTTAGCCGAGCTTAATGCCGGAAATGCCCTCTATGGAGCCAGCCACTAGCGCCCGAGCTTTATGCCAGACTGCTTCCGAGGTGGTGCACCACCCCGAATGTGGGCCGATTTTTGTCAATATTTTTGATTGGTGCAATTTATTCTCTGCCGAGATATATAGCCAGTAGCCCTCAAGGTGGGTATCGGTCTAAAACCCGAGATGCACATGAAGGATGACATAAGACCGCTGATCCCAGTAGCCGCTGAGACTCAGGTTGATTTGCAAAATCGGTCTGAGGATCAAGTCCTAGCTCGGCAGAATACTTCGGGACACAAAAAGCGGCATGCTCAGTCCTTGAGACTCAGGTTGGGTGTGGCCGACCAACCTGAGGATCAAAATCTCCTCAGAAACTGTATTACATTTAAAATTTTCTGCATTGGACAGGCAATGCAGTAGCCCCCGAGACACTGGTCGGGTGGCAACACCAGATCAGGGGATCGATGTGCCCCTTTAATATTTGTAAATAATAAGCCCGAAGCCCAGTAGCCCCCGAGTCTTAATGCGGGCACGGGTGGCCGAATTAAGGATTGATATCCATAGTAAAATCACAAATTATGTGTAATGACTCTATGTATGCAAGTACTTTACGTCATTAATGCTCGGATTCACATTGTACAAAACTTTGTTGACTGACCATCGGCTTCCACCTCCTCGGCCAATAGTCGAGGAGTGTTTATCCTACTTTATAAAGCCTTTATGAGGGCAAAGATTTACAACAAACAAGGCAATCTGGCCATACGGTTTTATAAACAAAGGTACGCAGAGATAAATGTTATATTACTATTTAACAGAAGAAATGTCTTCCAAAGAAAATAGTCCCGCTACCGGTTCCTTTCTTCGGGTTGTCATGCTAAGCATGATCATGAAACCTCAGCTCCAATGTAAGAGCAAAATATTGAGGATTTAGTTTGGGAGGCCAGTTAATAGCCCCCGGTAGTGTTCGGCGATAGTCAAGGTCAAGACGTAAACACTTCGGCCATTGTTATGAATGGCCCGTCATTTAACACCGTCATCGGATCGCTGACCAGTTTATGCTTATTGTGACAGTCAGTTTTCTGCTTTCTCCACTGAGGTGCTTAACCATGTGAGCTGGAAGCACAATCGCAGTGGTTCTCCCTTTGCACACCTAGCAGAACAAAGCGGAACGTAGGAGGCAAGCGCAGGAGCCGGGCAACCCAACTATTGACCGAAGAAACAATTCGAAACCGATGCATATATAGCAATATCCGAGAATGTTTTTGCCAAATCTCTAAAGGTGTCCGGCGTTGCACTGCGAGACTTGTGCTGAAAACACACAAATAGTTTAAAAGTGCCACAAGCTTGGAAAACCAAAAAACGTCAGTAAAAACTAGACGTTCGAACAAGATCAAGTGTTCGGTGCCAATCCGAAAATTGGCCTTAGAAAAAAAGTGCTTCTGTCGTGATTTAACATGACACATCCTATCTCAAAACTTCAAGCAGGTCAGCCTACGGCTTCAACCTCCTATCCCTAAGGCGGAGTACTTCTCGTTAGGCCATCTTAGCAAACTAAACTCTAGCGACTTTGTGAGAGAAATTAGGCTCCCCGGCTAGTGACCACACACTCGTGTCGAAAAAGGAGTGATAAATAATAATAATAATAATAATAATAATAAAACTTTGCAACGACTAAGAAGAAGAACACTTATTATAAAACGGCTCACATAAATGTAAGAGCCCTCAAGTGACTTGGGTTAAAGAATGATTGCATGTACCGAAGTACTATCATATCTATGTTCAACCAAACTTTAAACGCGTCTTAACCGACCGTCGGCTTCTCCCTCTTCGGTCAAGGACCGAAAAGTGTTATGTACTACATCTGTCGAGAATATCGACGGTGTTTCCAATAACCAGGCAATCAGGCCATAAGGCTGTAACAGACAAAGCGCGCTCTGGAAACTTATGCTATATTACTGCGAAGTGTAAGAAGCATCTTCGAAGAAAATAGTACCCCCACCGATACCTTTCTTCGGTGCTCATTGTTATTATGAGACTTGTGCAATAGATTTTTTGTACTCATGAGTTCCGTTGTGTGCCGACCATAATTGAAAACAATAAGAGTGCTAGCTTTCGGCTTCACCCAGTCTGAGGTCCGGCTCGGGTGACCCGATCATGACAATCGCAGAGGTGCTCCCTTTACTCCCTAGCCGAACAATCGGGAACGTAGGGGTAAACACAGGAGCGAGGCAACCCAGCTTGCAAATCGCTTAAGTCAATATGGTGCATATTGTGGCGTAATACACGAACAAGGAATGAAGCCGTACAAGTATAATCATATGCAAGAGGAAAAGCTTCATGAAGGAAGCCCCCAAATGAATTGGGTATTTGAATTTATGCATCACAAACAAAGTTTGGACAAGGAAATTTTTTACAAGCAACTTTTTTCCAAAAAAGTATAATGCTTGGTCGAACCGAACACAAGTTAGAAATTAAAGCTTTGAGCATGAAAGTGACTTAGCTGGTTAATGTGTTCGGTATTGATGACGCGGTCCGAGCTTGATGCGGGACAAGGTTCCATCCCCCAAGCCGGTCCCGAGGTGGCGGAGCGGAGAGCTCGACACGCCGAAGTGGTGACATAGCACGATCAATGCAGACCGGCAGAGTGACGCCGAAGTCCCCGGATCATTTTCCTATGCACAAAAAATAGTGCAGATCGGAGATAATAGTAATAATGATAATTAAAAAAAACGTTGCATAATAAATAATTAATGCAAAGTGAGTAATAAAAGAAATATGGCCTGACGCCGAAGAAAATGTCGGTGCAGGGCGTCGGCGTGATGCGGTGAAGGCGTGACAAAGCCTGAATTCACAGGTCGGTCCGAGCTCTGGATGCGGCGTTCGCCGGACTATGTACGGAAACTGACCGAACCACCATGCGGCTGTCGTTAATGCGGCCACCATTTGATAGACCTGTGTACATATGATGGACAAACCAGAGTAATAATTCCTTGGGAAAAATGAACCAAACAAGCAAAAAATACTGGGATTAATAGCACCTGGTTTATTTGTTGTAGCAATCAGAAGGAAGGTGATTCCCAAAATTGGGACTCGATCCGCACACCCATTGCCTGATGGGTGATAAAACGACGGCACGGCAATGCTGGCAAAGGTTGGCTCACCGAGGCAAAGCCCTCGGTCCAGCTAACGTGACAGAGCTGATCGGCTAGTGACGTCGAAGTGTCCGGAGTAGTTTGATGAAGAGATGGCGAAGCCCCCAGTCCAGCCGAGATGTCGAAGCCTCGATGTTAGCCTATGAGTCGAAGTAGGTCGGCGTGATGGACACCAGCTTGAAGAAGCAATAGTGCGGCCCTGCCGATGCTGGTCGTGACGTGGTCGATGCCGGCTTGATGAAGCGACCGTGCGGCGATGCCGGTATGCCCACTCCGTGTAATCCGTGGGGCAGCGATGTTGGTGATAATTTATCCTTCGCGATGCCGGACTCTTTTCGGCTTGCCGAGATGATCATCCGAAGAAGTTGAGCTCGGCTCAACAAAGTGACGACGTGTCTAGCGTAGGTCGGCAGCCGTGGAGCAATATTGCCGGACTGGTTTGACACCAGCATGATGTTGAAGATCATGTTCAAAAGATCTTAAAGTTAGTGGGATGTGTTCGGGAACAAAACACAATACCCCATACAAAACTTTCTTCAAAAGGGATGTCCGAAATCCCGTTCATAAAAAAGACGAACTCGGGTTGGATTCGTTTTCGCGCAGAAAACAGATCCGAAAAGTGATGCACTAATCAGAAGGTTCCCGAAGTTTGGACGGTCGGATCGAGCTGAAATTTTGAGAGGTGGTAGATATAGGAATTCCGCAGCCTATCAACGGTTGGATCTTCCAAAGGACGTCCGAGCTAGAAGCTGGACACCACGCCCTAAACTCATCCAGATTCCCGTCTTGATTTGACTGGGCTCCGGTATATCGTGGATTGCCAGAGATTCCTCCATCGGAACTCGACGAAATTTTCCAGGGTTGTTGTAGACTCAATTATGCACAATTCCACCAAAGAGATCGTTAAAAAGACACTTGAGGAGGCGATGGCGGCGGACACAAGTTTGCTGTCCAGAAAAACAGCACGGTCGCCCGAGGGCAATGTTGACGTTGAGCCCCCGGGCTCCCTGGATGATTCCTCCATGATCTTGATAGAGATCGGAGTTGATGTTTATAAAGGCCCTCATCCGAACATGACGATCAGAGGTAGGGCGCAGTTCTTGGGCAAACCAAGGTGACAAGTCGAGCTGGTGACGAAGGTGCCAAAGTCGCAGTTGATCTGTAGGCGAGCCATCAACCTTTTGTCGAACACACAGCGGAGCTCTCAATGAAAGCACCAATGTCGTGTCAAAACCGGCGGATCACGGGTAGGGGGTCCCGAATTGTGCGTCTAAGGCGGATGGTAACAAGGGGCAGGAGACACGATATTTTACTGAGGTTCGGGCCCTCTTGATGGAGGTAAAACCCTACGTCCTGCTTGATTGATATTGATGATATGAGTATTACAAGAGTTGATCTACCACGAGATCGTAGAGGCTAAACCCTAGAAGCTAGCCTATGGTATGATTGTTGTTGTATATGATCTATCGACTAGCCTGGCCTCGGTTTATATAATGCACCAGAGGCCTAGGATAACAAGAGTCCTAGCCGAATACGCCGGTGGGGAGGAGTCCTTGTCTTGATCGCCAAGTCTTGTGGAATCTTCCTTGTATGCGGTAGCTGTCCGAACTGGCCCATGAGTATACGTCCATGGGGGTCCTCGGCCCAATCTAACAGATCGGGAGATGACGTGGTGAGTACCCCCTAGTCCAGGACACCGTCAGAACCACATATACTCATTATCATACCCACATAAGCTAGACTTATAGGGTTTAGACATTACGATCTCGTGGTAGATCCACTCTTGTAACATTCATATTCATCATTATCAATCAAGCAGGACGTAGGGTTTTACCTCCATAGAGAGGGCCCGAACCTGGGTAAACATTGTGTCCCCCATCTCCTGTTACCATCGATCTTAGACGCACAGTTCGGGACCCCCTACCCGAGATCCGCCAGTTTTGACACCAACATTGGTGCTTTCATTGAGAGTTCCACTGTGCCGTCGACAAAAGGTTCGATGGCCCCCTCAATCATCAATAATGATGCTGTCCAAGGAGGAATCTTCCTCCCCGGACAGATCTTCGTATTCGGCGGCTTCGTACTGCAGGCCAACTCGCTTGGCCATCTGGAACAGATCGACAGCCATGCCCCTGGCCATCAGGTCGGATTCAAAAGCTTGAACTACGCCACAGACATCCGCGGAGACCTAACCTCCGAGGGATTTGAGCCCGCGGCGATCGCTCCTCCTTATCCCGATGAACGTGACTTAAATCTGTCATCGAATCACACCCAAGGTATGGTTCCTGCGGCTGCAGCGACCTTAGACACGAAGCAGATCGAGCCATCTGAGGCCTCAGAGTCCGCGGCGCTAGAGCCGCACATGGACTCGACGCCCTGCAATATTCGCTTTAACGGAACTGCGGACTCGTCTCTGGCTATAAGTTCCGGACTGTGTACGCCCGCGGACACCGAGCTAGATCGGTTATCGATCTTCGAGTTCAGCGCCGCTGACGTTTTCCAGCACTCGCCTTTGGGTGACGTGCTAAAATCTTTAAAGAATCTGTCCTTGGAAAAGGACTCCCAGCCGAACTATGTCCGGTTCAAGTTAGATACGGATGATGAGGAATTTTGCTTCCCACCCGCCACCCAATTCATAGCCACCGTCGATGACTTAACCGACGTGCTTGACTATGGCTCCGAAGACATCGACGGCATGGACGACGATGCCAACAAGGAGCAAGGCCAAGACCCACCATTCACTGAACGTTGGACGGCTACCTCTTCGTACGACGTGTACATGGTTGATACACCTAAAGGATCTGGCGGCGACAAAGAAGAGCCGGATGCGAACAAAACCTCCGAGACACAGTCCAAGCACCGGCGGCCCAAATGCCTCCCTAAGCCCCGTCGCTCATAGGACGGCAACACTGGCACCGGAGAAAATAGTACTCCGGGCGACGCCGAAAACAGTGAAGACCCTGCCGGGGCTACATCCGAACAGGAACACGACAACAGGCAATACAACACTGACGAACATGCCATAGAAGATGACCCGGAGGATGATAGTTACCGTCCACCCTCCGAGCAGGAGACAAGCCTTGGCAACGAAGACTTCATCATGGCTGAGGATCCTCTCGAGCAGGAGCGCTTCAAGCTTCAGCACATAGCCACTGCAAGGAGCCTGAAAAAGAAACCACAACAGCTTCAAGCTGAACAAGACCTGCTCATCGACAGATGGACTGACGTCCTGACAACCGAGGAATACGGCCTCAAACGCCCAGCCAAGAGCTACCCGAAATGCATACTGCTACCTCAATTCGATGAGGAGGCGCCAGAGCATATATCTCTCTCGCGCAATGCGGATCGACCACCACATGGTCGGGATAGGGCGGAGGAACGGCCAACCCACGGTCGAGATAAAGCGGCAACTCAGGCCGAACAGCAGACCACCCCACCACCCCATCAAAATAGGGACAGAAGAGTACGGGGCCATACGTACGACCTCTGACAGACCCTGGATAGTAGAGAAGGACACACAAGATCGATCTACGGATCACGAGGATGTGCCCCGAGGCACGACGACGGCTACGTATTCGGACGTGACAAACCTAACCACGCTCGAGCCGGATGCCGCAGACGGACTCCTTCAGAGCTCCGCCACGATGCGGCCCGATATAGAGGCGCCGCACACCCACTCTGCTTCACAGATGAAGTACTGGATCATGAATTCCCCGAGGGGTTCAAGCCCGTCAATATCGAATCATACGACGGCACAACCGATCCTGCAGTATGGATCAAGGATTTTATTCTCCACATCCACATGGCCCGAGGAGACGACCTCCACGCCATAAAATACCTCCCATTAAAACTCAAAGGACCCGCTCGGCACTGGTTAAATAGCCTGCCTGAGAACTCAATCGGCAGCTGGGAGAACTTGGAAGAGGCTTTCCTCGACAACTTCCAAGGAACTTATGTCCGGCCACCAGATGCCGATGACCTAAGCCACATAGTCCAACAACCCGGAGAATCGGCCGGAAAATTCTGTACTAGGTTCCTAACCAAAAAGAACCAGATCGTCGACTGTACGGATGCCGAGGCCCTAGAAGCCTTCTAACTCAGCATCTGGGGCGAATGGCTAGCACACCATCTCGGACAAGAGAAGCCGAAGTCAATGGCAGCCCTTACGTCACTCATGACCCGGTTTTGCGCAAGCGAGGACAGTTGGCTGGCTCGTAGCAAAAACACAGCCAGCGAGGCAGGCCCTACAGAGGCCAAGAACAGCACCGGCAAGCTCCGGCGCAATAGACACAAACGCAAAAGCAATGGCGACAACACCGAAGACAACACAGTCAACGCCGGATTTAGTGGTCCAAGTTCGGCCAACAAAAGAGACCCTACAAAAGAAACAACGACGTACCTTCCAGCCTGGACAACATACTCGACCGCCCGTGCCAAATTCACGGCAGCTCGGATAAACAAGCCAATCACACCAACAGGGATTGTTGGGTCTTCAAGCAGGCTGGCAAGTTAAATGCTGAAAACAAAGAAAAGGGATCACAAAGCGAGGACGAGGATGAAGAGCCCCGACAGCCGAACACCGGGGGACAGAAGAACCCCCCCCCATGTCAAAATGGTGAACATGATATACGCCACGCACATCCCCAGAAAGGAGCGCAAACGAGCAGTCAGGGACGTCTACGCGGTAGAGCCAGTTGCCCCAAAGTTCAATCCGTGGTCATCATTTCCGATCACCTTCCATCGACGAGATCATCCGACTAGTAACTGCCATGGCGGTTCGGCCGCACTAGTCCTGGACCCAATCATCGACGGATTCCACCTAAAACGAGTCCTGATGGATGGCGGAAGCAGCCTCAACCTGCTGTATCAGGATACGGTACGGAAGATGGGCATTAATCCCTCGTGAATCAAACCAACAAAGACTACCTTTAAAGGAGTCATACCAGGTGTAGAGGTCCGCTGTACGGGCTCAATCACGTTGGAGGTGGTCTTCGGCTCTCCGGACAACTTCCAAAGCGAAGAGTTAATCTTCGATATCGTCCCCTTCCGCAGCGGCTACCACGCACTGCTCGAACGAACCGCGTTTGCTAGATTTAACGCAGTGCCACACTATGCTTATCTCAAGCTCAAGATGCCCGGTCCACGCGGCATCATAACAGTAAATGGCAATACGGAACACTCCCTCCGAACAAAGGAGCAGACCACCGCCCTAGCAGCTGAAGCACAGAGCGGCCTACTCAAGCAGCATTATAACCCAGCCGCCGAGCCCCTGGACACCATCAAGCGGGTCCGGACTACACTGCAACAGGACAGTGCGGCTCGTCAAGAGCTCGACTAGAAATTCGGCCTCCGTCCCAGCCCCAATAAGGTAGTGGCATTCGAACCACGCGTAAACAATTACGCACTCAAAATTCCATGGACATCGACGGAGGCACGAGATAACCCGGGGTCTACAATCCGGCCAGACTGATCCCGGACACACATACTTTTACTTCTTTTTCTTGTTTCAGGAACCCTTTTCCGTGGGCTGGATGTCAAGTCCTTTAGAAGGACTGAAATACAACGGAGGCAGGCAACACATGTTTGTAGGGTAACCTTTATATGTTCTTCTTGATAGTATTCATACTTATTTCTCAGGACCCGCACGCTGCGCCCTATTGATGCCGGCATGTTAAATGGTCGGATACTTCTCGCACCATCTGTACAAGATACGCCTTGATGTATCCATCCAGTTATAATAAAATGGTTCGTGGCCCAGTTCCTGTGGTTTTCGCTTCTTACTTCGTTTTTATTTTCGATCTGCTTATTTGCTACATCAACACTCTTTTTCGTTTAATATTCGCCAGGGGCTACCTGTCACCCCACAATACGGCAGCACAGTCCGAACACTTTTTATATATGTTCGACACCTCGAATTTAGCATTATATGCATTGGCTCCGTGTCATGTCTTTGGTCAATAGTTGGGTTGCCCGGCTTCTGTGCTTGCTACCCTACGTTCCACTCCATCGGCTAGGGTAGTAAAGGGAGAACTGCTGCGATTGTGCCCTGGCTTTGACCAGACGAGCACCTCAGTAGAGAAAGCCGTAAATTGACTGTCATGATGTGGCAAGATCCGGTCAGCTACTCGAGGGTTACAAATCGTTGGAGATTTTTTCCGCGTTATGCGAGAGATCGGAACTTCCTGATCATATGCTGACAGTACTCTGGATTAAACCAGGGGCTGCACCCATGCTTTACTATAAAACTCCTATGGCTAAGTGAGGGCGTTAAAGCCATAAAGTCTGATTTCCTTGTTCGTTGTGCTAAACAACTCCTTCAAGGACCATGTAATTGGATCAAGATTGTTTAGATTCCATCCCGAACACCTTCGTACTATCTACGTGACGGTAGAAGCCAATGACTGGCCAACCCTCAGATTACACACAACACGGCCGTACAGGAGGAAACAATTCAAAGCATAATAAAATTACTTTACAAAAGCTGGCTTTGTTCCCATAATACAAGACAAAGGCAACATGAATACATTTATTTAAATACAATGTCCTGCGAACATTGCGCCGCTACAAGTCAAGACCCTTCTACAACATCCTCGAAATATCGCTCGGGTGTGCGGTGCTCCTTGCCCCCCGGCGGCCCGCTGGCGACTTCAACAACGTTCATCTTTGTGACACTCCAAAAATTTTCATTTGGTTTTCAGCAGAAACTTTGTTGGATTTGAAGAAGGTCATTTAAAATTTTTGTTTCCAAAACCTCTCTCTCAAAAACTTTTTCCTTGGCAAGGATTTTACTTTTTTTTGTATCTTCTTCAACTCTGGTGTTTAAATTATGAAAACTTCCTTCTCAAATAAATACTTGGAATTTATTTATTTCTTTAAAAAGTAATCCTATGAGTTTTGGGACCTCTTTCATTTTGAGACCACACATGGTTTTACCATGCCTCAGGTGGTAAAACCTCCCAAAACCCCTCCCTCCATTTTGGGGCAATCAAAACTTTCTGTTCCAACAAGTCCAAACCATTTTTTGGATTTTATTTCATTTATTTTATCTCCCAAATCAATTCTGTCATTTATTTTGAGCCTAGGTGATTTTCAAAGCAAGTACCTAATTGCCGTTGAGTTTTGATCTCAAAACAACTCCTCTGGATAGTCCTTAGCACCCACAACCTAGAACCATCAAGATCCACTCTTCTTCTTTTCGAATTTTTCAAATTTCAGCCTCTGCAAGTTTGGACCAGATTTGTCAAATTTGATGAAATTCATATCTTCTCTTCTCCAAAAATTCCACCAAACTTCAGGCAGCCCCCAGATGCACTGAGAGGCCACCACACCAAAATTCAGCTCAAGGAGAGCCTCCCACATACCAAAATCATTCTCTCGACCCCGCACATCTCCACCACCTCACCAGACCCCGCTCAGCCACTGGAAGAGCCTCGAGGGGCCCTTCTTCCCCAACTCCGGCCGTCCCGATCCGCCTCGGCCTCCAACTTGATCCACTCCGGTGAGGCCATCCCCGGCGCCCAAACCTCGTCAGTAGCCTCCTCGAGCACCCAGTGATCTAACCCAAGCTTCAATTTGACCTCCGCAGCCCTCCCTGACGAGATCCAACTCCACCCGAGCCGCCGTCCGCTGGAGCAAGGACTGCCGTCGACGTGGTGCTCGCCGACGACCTCCACCACCACCCACCGACGCGGAAGAACACACTGAGCAAGTAGGTACCCTCCGATCCTCCTAACTCGCCGTGGATCGCCGCCGGCGACCACCGCAGCTCTCGGGCACCGACGCGCTCTGTTCCTCCCGCCGTTTGAAATTTCAAACCTGACGGGTGGGAACCCCTCGTCAGTCTCTCTTTTCTTTTAAACGAAACGTTTTCTGAAGGCGCCTTCTGCCAAAGTATGTCTCCCCTCTGGGCCGGCGTATTCTCAAACAAAGCGTTTTCTGTTTTTATAAGTTGGCCCTGGAAACTTTCTGTTTCATCACAGATGAGTCCCTGGACTAAAACCTTTATAACTTTTAAACAGAAAATGATTTTTGATTGATTCTTTTTCTGTCCTCTTTAAAATTTTGTCTAGTTTTTATCAGATTTATTTGAAAAATATTTGGAATATTTTTTTGTGCACCTCACGGTATTTACGTTAGCGCGTATGTTTCTTTACACCGTAGATACCGAAGGAGGTGACGGAACCGCGAACTTCACCGAGCTAGGCTCCGACTACTCTGAACCAGGCAAGCATGTTTGAACTTTTGATATGATGAGTGTCATTGGCATGTTTGCATTAAGTAGTTTCATGACATGTTTATGAGCATTTCGATGAATGTCATATTACATGCAAAGTTGAGGCAAGTGAGTTTCGAAAATCCATAAGTTGTTGGATGTGAGTTTGCATGGCCATGTGATGGCATGGGGATGGGTAAGATGGCAGTGTTGTAGCATGCCAGTCTTATGCCAGACTATGTGACTCCAGTGTCAACATGAATCAGTCCAGTTCCCATCCGTTTTCCCTTCCTGTACTACCACATGTTTTCTGCAAGGGATATGGATTAGTAAGTTGCAAACCCCTTTCCTGGTACACACCAAATCGAGAGGCCGTGATGATGGTTCCATGGCCCTGGAATAAAGCCAGTCATCCGGTCAGGGGGCATGGGTGTTTCCGGTTGGGACCGAGAGGGGGGCACCCCTTAGAGCGCGTGTATATAAATTTGATCCCATGCTATTCGAGATTGTGATCTCCCCGTCTCAAAGTTTTTCTTGAACGTGGTCTAGGGTGATTCCTGGCATCGTGAGGTGGGATGGGTGTGTACTGGTTAGATGTGTTTCTTCCGAAATACCGTTAACGGAACTAGTCCTTCGTGACTACGGAAATCAATTGGCTGTGGGAAATTTAGTACAAACTCTGCAGAGTCAAAAATCCTTGAATCATCTTATCCATGTCCAAGTACTGTGTTCAACTTATCTTGTCCAGTGTCAACCTCAGTGACAGAAACTCCGGTGAACCACATGAGTGTTAAGTCCGGTTAAATGCTTCTTCCTGTGGATGGACTAACCCGTTTATTATTATGTGTTGAATATTTCCTATGAGTATTATATCGTTGTGAGCTTAACAGTTATGAATAATGAAATTTAAGCCCTTTCTGCGATGTCGCGTAGACGTCCGACTGTGGCACAATTGTCCTTTACTTTTGATATAAGCCCTTTCTGTGATGTCGCTCAGACATCCGACTGTGGCACGCTTGTTATTTACTTTTCAGTATAAGCCCTTTCTGTGATGTCGCTCAGACGTCCGACTGTGGCACGCTTGTTATTTACTTTTCAGTATAAGCCCTTTCTATGATGTCGCTCAGACGTCCGACCGTGGCACGCCTGTTACTTACTTTTCATTATAAGCCCTTTCTGTGATGTCGCTCAGACGTCCGACTATGGCACGCTTGTTATTTACCTGCGATATAAGCCCTTTCTGCGATGTCGCTCTGACGTCCGACTGTGGCACGCATGTTATTTTCTTCTCAATATAAGCCCTTTTCATGGTGTCGCTTAGACGCCCGACTACGGCATGATTATTTATTTGTTCACCCTTCGAGGCGTCGCTCCAGACACCCGATCAGCTTTTCAATTAATTTGTTGGGATTTCGGGAAGACTACCGCCTGACTCCTTTTTTTTCTTACCATGTTGTTCCAATAATTATTAATTTGAATGTGCAACACCAATTACTAATGACGCATTCATGCAAGCATTTGTTATATCTTATGTCCGAACTGTCTTGCGAGTACTTTGAAAGTACTCACCTGGCTTGTTGATTTGTCCAGATGTTGACGTAGGCGATCTCATGGATGAAGAGTTCGATAGCAAGTCCGATGCCTAGAGGAGTCCCAGTCAGTCTCGAGTGATCCTGGATTTGGTTACTGTATTATATCCGCTTCCGCTACCCGAATAAATTCATCGAGCCTCACCTCGATGCTCGATGAGCTGCCAATTTAGGAGTCATATTATCCACACTCCACTGTGATATTCCATCACCACTTTTATCTCAAGTCAGTAGTATGCCACCACACCATTGTGTCATATCCGCCATTATGTATAATTATTGGCGTGCTTGTAATAATTTGTTGAGCAGCCTTAGCTCGACCGTGTAATATATTTTATGCTACTGGCTTACTGTATCAAGAATTTTATCTACCAGTAAGGAGGATTCTTCCTCATACTGGACTCAAAAGATCGGCTTCTCAATAAACATTTTATTGGAAAACCGGTCGTGACAATCTTCGCCCACCACATCTTGCAGCGAGCGAAGGCCATACGGGCACCTTCAATACAGACGGAGCGCTTGATAACATCCAGCCGAGGACAGGCATCCACCATCCGCCTCATGAGTCTGAAGTAGCTACTAGGCATAGCTTTGGCTGGCCACAGCCGGATTATTACATCCTTAATGGCTAGTTCGGCCACCCTATGCAGCTCCACCAGCTGTTTCAGCTGATCGGTGAAGGACATGGGATGCTCTGGTGCCGCATACTGCGACCAAAAGAGCCTCTCCGAAGAACCCCCTCCTTCGGCTTGATAGAACTCCACGACGTCTGATACACTGCATGGAAAATCCGGAAAAGCCCCTGGGGAACTCCGAACCCGGGTTAGTAAAAGGTACTGCTTCTCCGCATACTTGCTTTGCATCTTAAATGCCTTACCCGCTGTGATCTTCTTGGTCTCCTGGATCTCCTGGAGGGCGGCCTGGGCCTCATTTCGTGCGGTCTCTGTGCTATGACGAGCCTTGGTGTGTTCGGTCCCTCGAACCGACGCATCATGCTCCAAGGCCTCGCATTTTTCACCGCATCTTGGAGCTCCTGGTGGACTTCTTTGACCCCGGGCATTTAGCTTCTTACGGGCAGCTTGCTGCTCGACAGCCTGCTCCTCGGCCTCGCCCAAGGCCTTCCTCAGGGCCTCGACTTCGGTCGCGGCTTCTGCACATATCACAATACCGCTATCAATATACAGCGTTTATCCCTTCCCGAACATATAGCAAGTCGTTCCTCACCTTGCTTCTCCTGGAGCTGAACCTTAACCTTGCCGAGCTCGTTCTCGGTCCGCTCCAGCCTCCGCTTCAGCTCGGAGACCTCGGCAGCATGCGAGGTCGCGACCAACAGGGACGCCTGCTTATCAATACATATTTAGTCAACCTCTTATAATTAAGGATTGATTCCCTGTCCGGTCCTCCTCGCCGAACACCTGACAGCGTCTCAGGGGCTTCAGATTATATGGGGTTTTCTCTTTTCTTACCTCGAAACCTATTAACACGCTGTTGCAGGCTTCATTCAGTCCGCTCTTGGCGGATTGAACCTTCTCGAACACTGCACCCATAAGGATACGGTGCTCGTCCATGATGGAGGTGCTTTGTAGCGCCCCCATCAGGTCATCTGGCGCTCCTAGATGGATAGGAGCCACTAGTGGAAGCGAAGCACCCCCCCTCCTTCAAAGGGGGCTGCTTGCTTGATTCCGGAGCTATTTGGGTCTCCGGAATCGTATTCGGCTGAGGGCCAAACTGGATACGGCCCTCTTCACCAGTCTCCATGGGGATTGACTCCCCCATGTGTCCGGCAGTGGAGGTCCCGCCTTGTGGCACCTCCCGAACAACGTCCTGGGTTCCTCCCTTCAGAGCGGTCCTCCGGGATAACACTTCAGTGTCATCCCTGGCCCCGAGGGAGTAAGCAGGCGGTGGCAACATGCTCGCCATCTCCGATGGAGCCAACGAACCCCCAGATGAGGATCGTTGGATAAGGTCACAGGCCAAACTACAATAGTGTGGATTAACCATGTTAGAATAATAAAAAGAAAGGGCTGCATATGCACATAAATAAGCCATGTCACTTACGATGCGGCATGGGGCCTAGTACGGGGGTGACGTTCCAGACTACTATCAGCATCCCACGCGGTGTTGACCGCTGGGGCGCCCTTCCCCTTTTTGGGCGCTTGCACCTCCAGATGTGTCGAGGCCACCCTTTTCTTCTTCTTCTCCCCGGGAGGAGGGTTGTTTTCCTCCTCCTCCTCCTCTTACTTGTCGTTGTCCTCAGGGACAAGGAATGGGCCTCGTCATCTTCGGACGCCGCATCCAAAGTGCCCTTGAGACGGGGGCCACTCTTGGCCCCCTTGGCTTTCTTCCTAGCCTTCCTCTCCGGCGCCGTATATGGCACCGGCACCAGCATCTTCACCAGGCGCGGGATGACTGGTTCTTCGGGCAATGGAGCCAGACACTGGATCCGCTTCGCCCTCTCCACCCAGTCCTGAGGAAGCAATACTAAAGTCTCAGACATCATCCTCGAAACATTTAAGTTGGGAGTACATCAAAAGTAACATACCTCGCTGGCAGGGCAGTTACAATTGTGGCCACGGTCTGAGTCCGTGGCCGGTGGCCTCTCATTGCCCTTAAAGAGCAACTTACAGGCCCCTTCCTGAGAAGTATCGAAGAGCCTTTTCAGGGTTTGGTGCTTCTTCAAATTGAATTCCCATAAAGGGCGGCTGCGGCACTGGCACGGAAGAATCCGGCGGATTAGCATCACCTGGATAACATCGACGAGCTTGATGTCCTTGGTCACCATGCTTCGAACGCTCGTCTGTAGCGCTATCAGCTCGCCAGGTGCACACCAGTCCGGACTCTTCTCGACCCAGGAGGTAAGTCACATGGGAGCGCTGGAGCGGAATTCAGCAGCAACGGCCCAGTTGGTGCCGCGAGGTTCGGTAATATAGAACCAATGCTTCTGCCATTCCTTTACTGTCTCAACAAAGGTGCCTTTGGGCCATGAGACGTTGGATAGCTTGCTCACCATGGCCCCTCCGCACTCCGCGTGCTATCCCTCCACCACCTTCGGCTTCACGTTGAAGACTTTGAGCCACAGCCCAAAGTGGGGATGGACGCAGAGGAAGGCCTCACACACAACGATGAACGCACGATGTTGAGGAAGGAATTCGGGGATAGATCATGGAAATCTATCCCGTAGTAGTACATTAGCCCGCGGACGAAAGGCTGGAGTGGAAACCCTAGCCCGTGGAAGAAATGGCGGATGAATACCACCCTCTCTGTGGGCTCCGGCATGTGGACAGATTGTCCCTCGGCTGGCAGACGATGGGCGATCTCCTTCGCCAAATATCCGGCCGCCCAGAGCTTAGTAATGTCCTCCTCCTTGATGGAGGAGACCATCCACTTTCCCTGACCACCAGATCCGGACATGGTTGCTTGAGTGGAAAGGAGATGAGAGCTTGGGCGTTGGAGCTTGAGATCGGAAAGGTGGAGACAGAGAGAGAGAGCGTGAGGAGAGGAAAAGGGAATCCTTATCCCCTTATAAAGGCAGCAAATATTAAAAACACCTCCTCACTCGCCTTAGGATTCGCCTGTTCCCTAGGGCTGTATAAACGGCATGGTTGAGTTACACATGCCCGCATTGATGAGAATCCCGCAATAAGGGGACACGATCTCTGTTTTGACAAGACGTGCCAGTAGCAACCACGCCTCGTAGTGTGGATTGGCTGAAGGAAAACGGTTCGAAATTATAACCGGACAGACGTGATGTCATGTTGGAAAAAAAGCTGTCAACAGATTAGATTTGTGCAAATATTATATTCTCTCTGCGGTTGTGTATGGTGTACGTAACAGGTCAGGATACTATCATTACATCTGAAGAGTATCTTGGAGTTCGGAGAAAAGGGGAACCTGCCTTGCAATTTCGAAGACAATCTGCACGCCGGACTCCTCGTCATTGAAAGCCAGGTCCAGGGGCTACTGAGGGAGTCCTGGACTAAGGGGTCCTCGGGCGTCTGGACCATTATCCTTTGGGCCGGACTGATGGGTTGTGAAGACATGAAGGCCGAAGACTGCACCGTGTCCGGATTGAACTCTACTTGTTGTGGAAGGCAAGCTTGGCGATCAAAGATTCCTTGTTATGTAACCAGCTCCATGTAAACCCTAGATCCCCTCGGTGTTTATATAAATCGAAGGGGATAGTCCGGAAAGGGGACCACATATACTCATTATCATACCCACATAGGCTAGACTTCTAGGGTTTAGCCATTACGATCTGGTGGTAGATCCACTTTTGTAACATTCATATTCATTAATATCAATCAAGCAGAACGTAGGGTTTTACCTCCATAGAGAGGGCCCGAACCTTAGTAAACATTGTGTCCCCTGTCTCCTTTTACCATCGATCCTAGACGCACAGTTCGGGACCCCCTACCCGAGATCCGCCGATTTTGACACCGACACCAGGGGCACCCTAGGGTTGGCCGCCGCCCCCTAGGGACCCTGCCTTGCCCCGTGCCCCCTTTCCATGTATGCATGAAGGGGAAGGAAAGAGGGGGTTGAGGGAAGGAAGTGGGAATCCTAATCCACACTTTCCTTTCCCTTCCCCCCTTCCTTCTCCTCCTCCTATAGCTATAGGGTGCACCAACCCCTTGTGGCTGGTGTGTTTGTTCACAAGGCCCATATGGCCCATAGGATTGCCGGGGTACCCGAAACACCTTCCGGTGACCCGATACCTTCCGGAACACTTCCGGTGTCCGAATACCATCGTCTTATATATCAATATTTACCTCTTGACCATTTCAAGACTCCTTGTCATGTCCGTGATCTCATCCGGGACTCCGAACAACATTCGGTCACCAAATCACATAACTCATATAATACTAAATCGTCATCGAATGTTAAGCATGCGGATCCTACGGGTTCGAGAACTATGTAGACATGACCGAGACACCTCTCCGGTCAATAACCAATAGCGGAACCTGGATACTCATATTGGTTCCTACATATTCTAAGAATATCTTTATTGGTCGAACCGTTATGACAACATACGTTATTCCCTTTGTCATCGGTATGTTTCTTGCCCGGGATTCGATCTTCGGTATCTACATACCTAGTTCCATCTCCTTACCGGCAAGTCTCTTTACTTGTTCCGTAATACATCATCTTGTAACTAACTCATCAGTCACTTTGCTTGCAAGGCTTCTTATGATGTGCATTACTGAGAGGGTCCAAATATCACTACTGCATGATGCTGCTAACGCGACACTAGGATCAGAGACCCTTTGATGAAACTATGTGTGATGCATTAATCATAAACAGGGATGTAAAAAACCCGTCAAAAAAGGTGCAAAACGTTTGCGATGAATTATACCTCAAACACGGTTCAGATTTTAGTTGCGTGTGCGATCCAGGGCACACGGTTGACCCGTTCGAACTGTTTATGATGAGGCAGAACAACAGAAACAGGCAGCCAAATCAATGTGTGTGCAATAGACGACATATAGTTCTCTCCATGAACTGTTTGCTATTAGGGAGTGCAACGGAAACGGTTAGCCAGATCAAGGTGTGTGTGATATAGGGCATACGGTTCACTCAGACGAACTGTTTTCGATTAGTGAACACAACAACAATGGTTCAACTTAACAAGATGTGTGTGATATGTGGCAAACAGCCGACTCAACGGCGAGAAACCATGTGGACAACCTTCTGCCATCAATAAATTTTGAACTTGTTTCTCGTCACATTACAGATTACACTGCAATAAGTAATTGCAAATCTGTTCACACCTATCAAATTAATATGTGTTCACACTTAGCACCGGGCTATAAAAACTACCCACTCGAAAATTACTTCACAGTTCCTCTCCTCATCACCCACAAAACTGGTCTGTCCTGTCAAGTCGTTCCGCCATGACCAGTAGGAGGAGTTTAGGGTGGACATATAACCAGGCAGCAAAGACCAAGGCTGCGGAAGCAGTAGAGAGGTCCCGCCGCGAAGCCGCAGCCGCAAGAGAGATGTCCCGGCGCGCCGCTGAGCCCTCGACCGAGTCTCATGGGCATGCGAGGGCTCTCACAAGCACATTCGTGGCATCGACCATCACGACGAGCCGGCATTCCTGAAGTCCTTCGCCGGTGATGACGACATTCTCGCTGGCGTCACTATGCAGCAGGAGCTGGTCGACGGCTTGATGAAGCTGCTCAAGATCAGCGATGCCTCAGTTGACAAGGAGACCGGCCTCGTCGAGCAACTCATGGGTGACAATGTGAAGCTCCTCAAGGCGCTCGCTGAGAAGGAGGAGGAGACCGCCGGCTGGAAGATGCTGCATGAGTAGAGCAGTGCCTCGGGGATGATGCTGACAACGGTCGTCGAGTAACTGGTGGGTGACTTGAGGAAGCTCCGGATCGAGCGCGAGAAGGAGGTGGAGGAATCCATGGTTTATTTCAAGCAAAGTCGTGATGAATTGAAGAAGGAGCTGGAGGATGTCGTCGCCCGGCAATCAATCGAGGAGTAGAGACAGTAGCGACCCAGATCATTGTTTGCAATTTCCTTCTTCTCTTGCCCCCGTGTCTTCTGGGCTTTGCCACATGTGGCATTTTAAATTATCGGGAATATGTAAGACAATTATTATTTGCGCCATTGTAAATTTGTCATCGTATTATCCGTTGCCATCTTATTTTTGGTTGTATTATCCGTTGCCCTATGTGGCAATTTAAATTAGGGCAGAATACGAGTTGAAAACACGAACAAAGCAAATGCTGCGATGGGATCACAAGTAAACACCCTCCGTCCAGGTTCTTTAATTAACCCATTAATGGAGAAGTTGTGAGCGAGGTGGGCGGCGGCTGGTGCATGAAGGTCAAAGAGCTCGCTTCCCGGTGAGCATGGGCGGCCATGCTGTTCGCACGTGTCCTGTCGAGCCTGCAACTGCGAGGTGGATAGGATGCACGCGTTCTGTCGAGCCTGCATGGCGGACTGCTCGCACGCGTCCCGTTGAGCCTGCATGGTGGACTTCTCGCGCTCGTCCCGTCTAATCAAACAGCTGCACGCACACCACGGAGTATGGTTAAATTTCGACACGGTTAATATAATACAGCCGTTTGGGATATTAACATGTCAGTTCTTTGTTTCAAAAAGGACTTCGTTGGCTACTAATGTGCGCGCCTCTTCTCAAACTGGATGATTTTGTTACCACGGCATATATGTGCCATGTCATGGAACCATGCCAAGTTTCATGTTTTTTGGGGGAGTTTCTGATTTACTGGGATATAAAAACTGATATTCTCAATGTTTCAGGACGACGACAAGTTTGTAATTCCTTCCCATTCCTTAAATGAGACCTAAACATGCACCCAATGACACATGTACGATTTCCCACCCATTTTGCTTCACTGGAGCATGTGCTTGTAGTTCAAGTTTGAATTATGGACTACATTAAATGCGTAGAAAACTTAGTAATTAGTAATATAAATATATATATATATATATACAATGGCCAAACGAATCAAAAAGTTTCAAATTTCAGCCCGACACTCATGTTATTCTATGTTGCCTGTAGAAACCAAAGTTCAAGGCGAGAAGAGGCAGCGATTATTGTTTCGTCCACAAGAGGGGCATGTTTCCCTACCGGAATCATGAGGGTTGCGACATGCTCCGGTTTGTAAGAGGCTTGTAATATAGCTTCACCCAAATTGGACAATTATATGTACCATGTAGTGACACCATGCCAAGTTTAATGATTTCCTGGTGAGTTTTGGATTTACAGAGATTTAAAAACCGAGATTCGCAATGTTTGTGGCCAAGCCAGGATGACGAGACAGTTGAATTCGTTCCCATTCGTTCCATGGGACCTAAACATGCACCCAAGGAAACATGTACATTTTTCTAGCCATTTTGGTGCACTAGAGCATGTATTTGTAGTTCGGATTTGAATTATGGACATTAAATGTCTAGAAAACTCAATTAATGAATACAAAAGGACAAACGAACCCTGAATAATTTCAAAGTTCAACGCGAATCTCCCGTTGTTTTGTGTCGCGTGTAGAAGAAAATATGAGTCTAGAAGAGGGAGTGATTATCGTTTGGCCCACAAGGGGACACGTTTCCCTATCGAAACCACGAGGGTTCTTGCGACAGGCCCCGGTTTGTAAGAGGTTTGTAATAAAGTTGGCCTGAATTGGCAATGTTTTTACCACGACATATATGTGCCATGACGTGACACCATGCCACCTTTGATGACTTTCTTGTGAGTTTTGGATTTATGGGGACTTAAAAACCGAGATTCGGAATGTTCGAGGACGAGCCAGGACACCGGTACGGTTGTAATTCATTCCCATTCCTGGCATGGGACCTAAACATGCACCCAAGGACACGTGTATAATTTTTCTAGCCATTTTGGTGAACTGGAGCATGCATTTGTAGTATAGATTTGAATTATGGACATTAAATGCCTAGGAAACTCAATTAGTGTCTAAAAAGTCCAAACGAACCCTGAATAAGTTTAAATTTCAGCACGGATATCATGTCGTTCCATGTTTCCCGTGGAAGAAAATACAAGGCGAAAAGAGGCAGTGATTACGTTTTGCCCACAAGGGGAACATGTTTCCCCATCGGAACCACAAGGCTTATTTGAGAGAAGCTCCGGTTTTTGTAAGATGTTTGTA